>NW_026731893.1:600000-1085388 GCF_028476545.2 Physella acuta | reverse complement strand
TATATATATATATATATATTTATATATATATATATATATATAAATATATATATATATTATACAATCACAGTCCCGCCCCCCCCCTCGCTACGCTACTGCGCCAGGTGACCTGGGACGTAAATGGGCGCTCTCGGGAGCCCCGGTTACACTACCGTAGGGGCGCCGCCACGGCCACTGGCAGGGTTTAATCATCAAATGTTGTGTGCCACCGTGTCATTATTATAGGGGTCTCCTTAAAACGATTCGATTTAATGAACGGCTATTATACTAAATTTTATCCATATTCTATCACTCTCTTTAAAACGAACGTATGCGCCATAGCGCTCACGGGTACCAGAGAAAACATCGCGACGGTGGAAAGACGTGAATTCTCTTAATTGCGCATGCGTATTATTTTCCTGCTAGAATCGACAAAAATATTAACTGTCCATTGTGTTCACCTGTACGACCGCGTATATAATCTGGTGGGTTATAACTCACAGCACGTATATGCGTGTATAACACTTAATCGAATTTTTATGCTTGAAAAACACAATCGGATAAATTACATTATTATACTTGTATACCACATAAAAGGATAAACAACATTTATAACACATAATGAGATACAATCTTTCAACACAGTCTTAACACGTTGTAAGAAAGCTTATTACAATTCCAATTTTAGAATTTTAGAGTACTACAGCTCACTTAATATAATTCGATCCAGTAATTAAAAGCAACTTATTTAATATTTAAAATACTTTACAATTTCTTGAATGAAACACTGACAATTATACGCATATCCGGAAAAAAAGATACTCATAATCTTTAAAAAAAAACAAAAACCTGAGCATTATAAGTGAAATCAGATAGTTTACCTGTCCGCGAAAAAGACCGTTGGCGTACTGTATATCATACCAGGCTCCTCTTACCACTAAGAGACCAACATCAAAAATAATTAGCGAGTAGGTGCCGTTTTCTTTTGGGTTCCAGTTTACTTTAGGACGATTTCGATAGATTTCTGCTCACGCTGGATACATATATATATATATATATATATATATAGTATATAATATATATATATATATATATAATATATATATATATATATATATATATATATATAGAGCGAGAGAGAGAGAGAGAGAGAGAGATAGAGAGCGAGAGAGATTAATATATATATATATATATATATATATATATATATTATATATAAATATAATATATATATATATATATATATATATTCTCTAGTTTGGAACCGCATTCAAGTCAAAAGACAGTCGCTGAGTCCTCCCAGCTATGAATGGTACCTAACTTAAGTTAAGGAAAGTAAAGGCAGTTTCATTTTCTCCCCTGTTCATTGACTGTATATTTGTAAATTTTCTAAAAAAAGACATTATTGGATTATGTTGATAAAAATGTTAAATGATCAATTTAAAAAAAAAATAAAACACTGCAAAAACTATTTTATGCACACAGTTATTTTTTTTTTTTACCTCCAACAAAGACTGGACTGGATGGCCATTCTCTGGCAACTTGAAAGCCCTTAACTTCTTCCATCATTTGGGTTTTCCCACACACATCCACGCTTCTGATAACAAAGATTGTTGTACAAATAATTAGAACCATTTATAATATACGAGCCAACCCGCTGCCTAGCATTACGCCGCTATTTAGTGACGGATGAAGATTTCCCGAAAGACACAGTTGTCCAGATGATGTGGGTGCGTACACTATTGCGCATGCTTGAACGAGCGAGGGAGGGGCGGAGGGGGTTTAAAGAGTCGGCGTGCATGCGCGGTGTCCTGCATGGTAGTGCGACGTAGAGAATCATTTATATAGATAGATATCACAATATTATATAAGACACAGAATTATTTTTTTAATAATGGTGTGATTTAGGCCTTCATAAAACATACACAGGCTATAAAACACAGACGTTGTTTTATAATAGGGTTTAAAATAGTTGTACTAATATAAATAAATATTAACTGTATACATACCTTTAGGGCTTGAAAAAAATACTTCCAAGTCAGTAGATAGCTGAATGTTGTCGGGTATTCCTGCTCTTTGTAAAATGGACTCTGGTTGTGGTCTTGATATTAGCATCAAATATGTAAAGATAAATGTTTGCCAGGTTAGAATTTTAAAATACAACTGGAGAATTGTTTTAAAACAAAAATAAACATTTTGATTGTAAGAGTGAATGGTGTGTGTGTGTTGGTCTGTGTTGGTTTGGCAGGTGTATGGGTAGATAGGTGGGTGTTCGGTGGTTGGAGGGTAGGTGTAGGTGTAGGTGTAGGTGTAGGTGTAGGTGTAGGTGTAGGTGTAGGTGTAGGTGTAGGTGTAGGTGTAGGTGTAGGTGTAGGATAAGGTGACATGTTGGTAGGTGGTTGGCAAGGTTGGTAAGTGACGGGTAGGTGGGTGGTTGGAAAGGTTGGTAGGTGGTTGGCAAGGTTGGTAAGTGAAGGGTAGGTGGGTGGTTGGAAAGGTTGGTAAGTGGTTGGCGAGAAGTTGTGTAAGTGAAGGGTAGGTGGGTGGTTGGAAAGGTTGATAGGTGGTTGGCGAGGTTGGTAAGTGAAGGTTAGGTGGGTGGTTGGAAAGGTTGGTAGGTGGTTGGCGAGGTTGGTAAGTGAAGGGTAGGTGGGTGGTTGGAAAGGTTGGTAGGTGTGTGGCAAGGTTGGTAAGTGAAGGGTAGGTGGGTGGTTGGAAAGGTTGGTAGGTGGTTGGCGAGATGTTGTGTAAGTGAAGGGTAGGTGGGTGGTTGGAAAGGTTGGTAGGTGGTTGGCGAGATGTTGTGTAAGTGAAGGGTAGGTGGGTGGTTGGAAAGGTTGGTAGGTGGTTGGCGAGGTTGGTAAGTGAAGGGTAGGTGGGTGGTTGGAAAGGTTGGTAGGTGGTTGGCGAAGGTGGTAAATGAAGGGTTGGTAGGTGGTTAGCGAGGTAGGTATGTAAAGGATAGGTGGGTTGTTGGACTGGCAATTCAAAAACTAAATGTTGTGAATATTTAGAAAGGAAAAACATTGAACAATAAACACATGAATAACATATGACATTTTAAAATATAAACACCAGAGTGACCATACAATCTATTCATTGCATAACTTATTTAATAGCAACCTATATTGTTTTTACTCCATACCTTTAGGTTAAGAGTGTCAGTAATGAGCACTTTATAGGCACATGGTATAGTTTTCTTATTATTTCACGTTTAAAAATCGTAACTGTTCGTAAATGATAATTGATTCTAAAGAATTAGAATACTAAATTCTGTGTTGGTTATTATTTCGATAAATTGATCCAGGCTTTGCATAAAGAATTATATACCCCTTCATATGAATTGAAATATGCATTTCTAACACCGCCTCTGTGATCTATCTGTTAAATTTTTACAATGTTTTACTAGTCTTATTTTTAAAAAGCATCACAAAATGCGTAAGTTTACCTTAAATTGTAGCGGACTAGTCGTATTTTTAAAAAGCATCACAAAATGCGTAAGTTTACCTTAAATTGTAGCGGACTAGTCGTATTTTTAAAAAGCATCACAAAATGCGTAAGTTTACCTTAAATTGTAACAATAAGTTGGATTCTGTGCAGGATCAGGGCACAAATTTTTATAACAGTCACCAAACCAAGGCCAAGTCTTGTCATTCAGCCTTTCTAGAAGTTGTGTGCGATCTAGAAATATATACTTTATGTTGAAGTTTATTTTATTTTAACACCTGCCCTGCCTCAATCGCTTACTCTCATATCTTGCACCTAAAACTATAGTTACACTGGTGTCTTTAACCAGCGTCTCTCATATCTTTCTTTATTTCTAACCACAATTAAATCTAAAATATCTTGCATCTATATTACCATCCACAAACACCCCTGTCGTATGGTATATTGCACTCTTCTTCTTCTTAGCTTCTTGTAATGTTAAAATGGGATTACGTGCTTTTCTTTCTGGGTATGCTCCAATAGCCTTTGTCGTTCCATGAACAGACTACAAGGCAGTAGTTACGTGTGGTTTAGAGGTTGTCTCTCCAAGATTAGCTCTGTCCCGGTGATCAAGCCTGATCAGCCTGGGGGCTCAAACTCAGGACTTCTCGATTTGGCAACCATGAGCTTTACCAAATGCAAAAAAACCCACCCATACCCCATGATACCAACCAACTTTATTTCCAATTACAATGACGACTCTAATATATTGCACCTATTTTCCAATCACAATTAAATCTAGAATATTTTGCACCTATATTTCCAACCACAATGACGTCTTGAAATATATTGCACCTATAGTTCAAACGGAAACAGGGCATTACCCGACCCCCCGACCCCCCCCCCCGTCAATTATCCCCCGGAGTAATTACCCCCTGTCAATTACTCCCTGTCAATTACCCCCCGCCCAGTAGGACATAACCCCCCGGTCATAGCTTAAGGTTCAGCTAGGGTTAGAGCTAGGGTTTCAATTAGGGCTACGGTTAGGGTTAGGGTTAGGGTTAGGGTTCGGGTTAGGGTTCGGGTTAGGGTTCGGGCTAGGGTTAGGGTTTGGGTCAGGGTTAGGCTAAAATTAATGTTTAGTTTTGGTTTTGGTTTTGGTTTAATTTTAGCGTGAGGTGAATTCTTAGGTTTTTCGTCTTTGTCTTAAGGTCAGGATTAAGGTAATATATAGGTATAGAGTTGGAGTTAGAAACAGGATTTATCTTGTTGGATGGGGTGGGGGTAATTGACAGGGGGGGGGGGGGGGGTAATTGACAGGGAGGTAATTACCCCGGGGATAAATACGGGTGGGGAATGTCCGGGGGGGGGGGGGGGGGTAATGTCCTGTAGCCATTTCCAGCCACAGTGAAGTCTCTCATATATTGCACCAATATTGCCAACCACAATGACATCGCTCATATAAATTATAATGCCAACCACAAAGGCGTCTCTCAAATATTGCACCTATATTATAAACCACAATGCAGCTGATCTAGTCCTATATTGCCACCCACAATGGCGCTCTCACTAATGATAAACCTCTCTAAACGGCTGTATTAGACATAGGAGGTGTAGGTGTGCGTAAAGCGTAGATCTAGACCTTCTTCTTCTTCTTCGTTCTTAATTATTAGTGTTGAAGGGGATAGAGATTTATCTGCCAGTGCGTTTGAATTTATCAACGACTTTGTTCGAATGTATCTACCATGAGCTTTTTGCCGACTCGACCACGCCTCCAACACAATTAAGCGTTACGTGTCAACTGGTTATGCGCCATTGAGGCCATTGACTCCGATTTCAGCCTGCTTTTCTTTTTGGATTTGCTTCCATAGCCTTTGGACAACCAAGAAAAAAACTACAAGTCAGCAGTTGTTTAATTTTGGAGTTGTCTCTCCTAGAAGAGTGGCTGTCGAGTGGCTAACGAGTCTCATCTGCCCGGGGGTTTGAACTCGAGACTTCAATTTCTAATGCTAGATAGTGTGGTCAGCGCTATTCCCAGCCGCCTTTGTTTCCTTAACGTGAGTCGGTTCCCAGCAGAGCTAGACCACGTCTCAACATATAAATAAATCAATATTATATCAACATAATCCTTATAAATATTGTATCTTGCCTGCATTGACAATGGAAGTAGGTGTAATGAATGCGATAGCAATACAAAGTAACGCGCTTTGCTTTGCTGCGAGTGCATCCATCTTTAATTGTTGTTTATTTTACTGGATGTGAAAGCGTTTGCGCTCACATCCGATGTTCAATGAATTCTGTAAACTTACCACATAAAGGTGCGCATTTTTCTTTTAGCTTTGATGCGTATAACAATAATTACATGATAGATGGTTTCTTACAACACCAATAGTTTGGATTCCTTGATAGGTCATGTTAGATGGTTTCACGAGTAGTTATTACAATTTGCTAGTGATTAAATTGACTCTGATAAGGTGCATATATGCCGTTTTGGCTTTACATTGTTTTTACTTTATCGTATACGGAGTATTGTAATCGTGCAAGAAATTGAAACTTAATTTTGCAATGTTGTGTGTATGTCTGTGTGTTTGTGTGTGTGTCTGTCTGTGAACACAATAACTTGAGTACCGTTGCAGCTAGGTTGATGAAATTTCATATGTAAGTAGGCCCCTATCAGAATCTATTCAACTTTTAATTTTCTAAAAGCCTATAATTTGAGTACTGTTTCTAATTGGTAGATGAAATGTTATATTTAAGTAAAAAATCGTATTCTCTGTTTTCTGTCAAATTGTAGCGAGTTCTGCACTATTATATACACATTGTTTGTTCACTATTCACTTGGTGCGATATTCTTTTTTTATTGATATTATATTCTGTTTTAATACGTTTAAGTATTTTGAAAAAATGATTAAAAATCATGTCTATATACCGAGTTCCCACCCCCATCCCCCATAGTGTTATATACGAACACTTGCAAAAAGTTCAGGGGAGATAACTACAACTTTATTTTTCTCTATACATATTCTACTGTTAGATCCATGCGCATCTTCCAGTTATGCAGAGCAGGGTAAAAGTCCACCCGATCACTTTTTTCTTCCGGAATTAGCATACGTGGTCAACTTGTTCATCCTGTTTTAATACCTAACGAACAAATTCTACAGACATGCACTTTAACTCTTCTATCACATTAAGTCGGTAGTTATTCATGACTATTTGGTGACCCAGAGTTATATTATCCTCAGTGGTTGCAGTTTTCGACTAACGCATTCATCTTTTTAATCAAATGACTGCCAAAGCAATAGCTTGGAGATAGAAACGGCCGATATTTTTGTGAGTAGATGTCAACGCATACGTGCATAGATGCAGAGGCGTAGCAAGGAGGGGGGGGGGGGGTTGCGGGGGGTGCGGACCGCACCGGGTGACACCATTTAGGGGGGGTGACACCTAGGCAAAAAATAGTAAAATAAATAGAGAAAAACTTGAGGGGGGGGGGGGGGGGTGTGCAAATCGAAAATTTGAAAGTTTGTACCCGGGAATGGTCCCTACGCCTCGGGGGGGGGGGGGGGGGGGGTGACACCATTAAGTGCCGCACCGGGTGACACCCGACCTCGCTACGCCACTACATAGATGCATTACCTGATTATTATAACTGAGTCCATTGTTGATGCGTGCGAGTTATCCCCCGCCTCCCGCCCCCCACCTGAACTGTGATCCCCGCCCCTCCTAGCGATTTGCAGTCTAGGGGTAGTACCGGTCAACTGGCCTTTGACTTGAGTCCCACCCAACTAACCTGAATGCAAATTTGGGGAACCACGTAATGAAATACCCTATTGTATTCGAGGTTACGCCTGGTCATAGACCCCAGGTTGGGTGGTAGGGGACATAGACATATGACAGTTGAACGTTAGCCTTGTGAGGATGTAGACGTGTTTTGTTGTGTAAAGCGTGATAGGGGTGGTCCCTAAGGTCGGCCGCCCTTGATGAACAAGTGAGTTTTTCCTCTTCTTTAGACCATATTAAGACTATCATGACAATGTAGTGTTTGGTTTCACCATCCATTAAATTAACGTTGCTTAGCTGAGATTGTGTTGGTGTCTTCTTTATCATAAAGTAATCTACTGTCTAATTTACCCAGAGAAGTAGCGAATGGGGGGGGGGGGTTTACATATGTCCCCGGGCGCCGACCGTAGGGGGCGCCTAAATGGATTTGAAAAAAAAATAAAAGCTCAATTTAGCAGCAGTTTTGATGTATAAAAAAAATATATGGAGGAGGGCGCCTAATTGAAAGTATGTCCCCGGGTCACTACGCCTCTGAATTTACCACACAACTGTGTAACCTCTCACTGCAATCATCAACGACATCAATTCATGTACTAACTATACTAATGAATTAATAACATTGATTATAGCCAGCTAATATAAGGAAGGCAATCAGACCATAAGAAAAAAAAAACACATGAAGAATGGAAGAAAACCTGAAATAGAACGACAGCAAAAAAGCACAGCAGCTAGTTTAAGACCTGACATTCCTAAAGCAAAGGCTAACCACCAATCTACAGGGGGAAAAAATTTGAAAAAATGCCTGACAAAAGAACCACGTATTGTTCAGAGTTGTAAAACAACGAAATTGCAGAAGATTATAAGATACTAAATGTCCCAAGAGTCATAAATAATTAAAAAAATCCAACGCGCCTTAAAGAGGTAGAGTCGGACATAGAATCTCAAAAGAAATGGAAATCAGTAGAAGTGGAGAACATATCAGCTAAATTAGTATTAACCAAGGAGAAACCATGTCTAATGCACTGCAGATATCTGCAACAGAATCTGACAGAGTCAGAATAGCCGTAACTATAGACCGAATATTTTACCGTCATCATGTGTTTCTTCCTGTAAGGTTGCGGGGCATGGACCATGAACTAAAACCTCCAGAGAAGAATCCAGGCATCAGAAATAAGATGTAAACACAGACGTATACAGAAATCACATAACTAATGAAGACGTCGATGGAAGTAACACTAATTTGATAGTCTACTAACCATGGTGTGAAGTAAAAAAAAAAAAGGTCGATGATATGAGCATGTTACACGAACCAACGGCCTTTCCAAAACAATAATTCAGGGCACTGTAACAGGAAGAATAAGAAGGGGAAAGTAAAGATGTCATAGGATGGAGGAAAATCAAGGAATGGACTGGATTGCTCGTTTCAGAACTACTCAGACCAGCACAACAGCGCTCAAAGGATTGCAGGGGTGGGGGGGGGGGGTCGCAAAAATGGACTCTACAGGGACGCACCTAATTGAATTTAGTGAACGACTATTATACCCCATCTTATCCGCAAACGTAAAGATAAAAATAAACTTTGAGGGCATTTAGGAACCGCTTCTAACCTGTTATTGATTTAAAAAATAATAATTACATAACTATACATTCAGTTCATAAAATAAATAAAATGTAGTATTTAAAGCAAAAAAAAAAACGTGTTTTACCTACCACCTTGCACTTTATCAATATTCTAATTATATTATTTTTCAAACATCAAAACAAATTAAGTATTTTTTTTTTCGACGTAAATCTTTTTTCCGACCCATCAAGGAAAGTAATTGGTACTTTTTTAAGACACATTTAGAATTTTAGTGAAGGGTCTTAAAAATAGTTTGATTTGTTCTTCACACATTACGTCAATTAAAATGATAAATTGGTAAAAAGTAAATGATCCATATTGAGTTTCTTAATCGTAAATTTTGATGTAAGTAAAAAATGAACAATTTAAAAATAATACACAACGGCGATCATGTAAAGTTTTTTTATATGTATTTCTTCCACAAATATACATACAGATGTACAGAGTTCATTTGAATGTTATATATTAGAATATGAGTTAATTTCTAAGTCCGCACGAAGGAATAAACACATTAAACATTAACAGACTTCACTAGTATTTTTTTTCTTAACGGCGAAGTTAACTGAAAACAGCGTTAACGTTCTGAAAAAAAATTAATGTGACAAGTTGACAGAAATTGTTGTCTAAAGCTAGCATTAAGCTTTAAATAGACGAAGATATTGCTAGCACAGCATGCGGTGCTGAAAATGTACGTCAATTCCCAGAAAAATATCATCATGTTATCATAAGCGCCAAGATCACAGTATGGAAGTATGTGATACACGGCTGTGACCATAAACCTTGGAACGCTGCAAACAGTCTGTATGATAGCCAGTAGAATTACAACCTTAACAAGACGTCTTTCCCGTGATGAAAGATTGTCTGCTTTTACAGGATTGACTCCAATTTCCTTTTTTCCTAATTGATTCCGTATTTTTGAAGACGTCTTTAGAGAGAAAACCATCCAGAAAGTACAGAGGAAAATGAGCGCTTGTGAAATCAAAGACAGGACAACTCCTTCCACCATATTTAGGATAGTTTCCGACTTACCTCCCTGCTCTGTGTACGTCCATTGAAGTTGCATGAAAGAAATTAAGCTGCCGTTAGCATCTCTTTCATTTGTGATGTATAATACCCAGTCCATTGGATAATAGACAAAATATGGAATAATAAATCCAACGTGAATTATGTAGATTAACGTGATCGATGTGACACACCTTGATTTTGTAAATACCTGCTTTACGCGGAAAGGAGCAACAACACAATACCACCTTTCTAAAGCAATTATGGTTGTTATCCAGCAAGATATAAAATATGCAACGTATTTCACCTCACCGAACATAAAAACACCTATTGACCACGGGTTAATTAGACAATATGGATAAATATAAACGATCAGGTAACATATACACGTTGCAGAATGAAAAACCGAAACTATAAGGTCTGTTAAAGATAAAGCCAAAAGTCCAACACTCATGCTGTCCTTGAGACCAAGTCTAATGAAAACGACCATGTTAGCGATATTCGTCAAGACGCCCGCTAGAGCAATTATACCTTGAAGAATCACACTTAGACCAAGAATCAGATTTGGAAGCAGGTAATCTGATATTAGAAACTCTCTCGTGTCTTCCAAAAATCTTTTCAAACTTTCTTCATCATCTGTGTCAGTCATTTTGCTCTTTTAAAATTTGGTATTCTTGTTTATTTCTACAATTATTTTAAAAAATGTATAGCACAGCCTATTATTTAACTTCCTTTTTCTTTTGTCTTTTGTTTTACTTTTATGTTGTGATAATATTTTGACCATGCTTTTCTTTATATTTCTGCAAAATTATACATTTAAAGAAACTCATTTTATTTTTTTAAATTTTTTTATTCATATACTAAAGCTTGTTGTTATAATATATTTAAAATATTAAAAGAAACTCACGTTTTTTTTTTTTATTTTCATTCCCACACTAAAGCTTGTTATTATAATATTTTTAAAATTTTATTTTTGTTAATGCTTATTTAATTTTTATATGATAGAAAATGGGTAATGAACAGAACATGAATACATTTTATCAATTCATCGCAGTTTTCATATATAAATGTACAAATACTTTTTATGTGATTTAATAAATTTTGAATTTAAATGTCAAGCCATTCATTTATAGCAAGACATGCCACAATTCAAATTACATTTAAATTTAAATTTAGAAAGTGCATGTAAAAAACGTGTTCATATATTTTGTGCTTTGTTGTAGTTTATTAAAGTTTCTGGCTAAACTTATTGATGTTGCATTGTGAAATAAACATACTCTTTTTATTCTTTTTTTTTAAGCATAAACATTTTCTATGATTATTCTAAAAAGTAATTTGAATTATAAAATATACTCATATGTTTAGAATTATGCTAGTGCATTTTATTTTAAGCTTCGTCTAAGAGTTTAAAATTACAGCTAGCTTACAATGAGAAAAGGCTTGTTTTTACATTTAACACTTCATCAGAATAATAAGTTACTTCTTGTAGCTGTTTTGATAATATTGAGATTGAAACTAAGCCTATATATTTAATACCAGATTAATTTTTATTTTTTTTCTAAGATTATTCTTTTAAAAACTTTCAATTACAACACAAACAGTATTATGTTACAACATTTTATTCTTAGCTCGTAAACTAGTTTGACCTGACAGTCAACGCACAAGAACATAAAATATAAATCTTTACAAGTTTGGTGAAAATTTATTAGACTATCACATACTTCTAGCTTTTATAATTAAATTGAAATTGTAGATATAAATTTCATACACATGTTTCTGGAAATGTATACATTTCTGTTTTCAAATTTTCATAATTTCAAAAATGCTTAATGTCTGATGTCAAGAAAGATGTAAACAAAGAAAATAACACGCTATCAAGCAAATGATATCTATGAAATTACAAGATACTTATCCTATTGGAGAAAACAATTAGCCTTAGGTCAAAAAGTATAGTTGACGTTGTTAAGGGCTATTTTACTTTCAAGACTTATTGCGGAAAATTTCTAGAAATAAGCCCTCAAGAGAATCGAAATAGGTTAACTCAAAGTTAGTTATTAGAACAAAATTTCAGTGTCAGAATAAAAAACTCCAACAGAAAAATAATCGTTACTATCGTTAGACTTTCTTAAGCTAATTTACTGGTTCCAGGATTACAAAGTCTAATAGTACTTTTATTGATGAAAAAATTAGTTTAGTTGGAATCCAAAGTTTATTCACCGATCCGATCTACACAACGACACGCACTCTTAGTGGTATCAATGTCGGAGAACCACCCCCCCCCCCCCCCCCCAGTTAAATATTGACCCGCTTTTTTTCTTCTTTCGTAGAAAAGAAAATTCGATTTTCTTTTACTATATTTATATAACTGAGTCTTAGGGATGGTAAACGTGTTAAACTGCGTATGTATAATATATATAGATATATGTATAGAAAGATAGACAGATATATATATATATATATATATATATATATATATATATATATATATATATATATATATATATATATATATATATATATATATATATATAGGTAGCAGTTAGATCGATAGATATAGATAGATACATAGATATATGCTATTTTTAAGTAAATTTAATATTTAGGAACGTTTCTATTTAAGTTTTCTTTAAAATACAGTTTAACAATTCGAAAGCAACAGTAGATAAGTAATGCATCTGATAAATTTCGGATCGATGACTGTTCGTTTGACTGAGAAGTGCTGAAGTTTCTTACATGAAGTTTTGTGCAATACTATCCGTATCTTCCACTACATCATACTTTCTGCACAGTTTGATGTAGTTTGGTATCCATACTCATGGACATTATACGCGTATTATTAGAATTATAGTTTCGGTATGATATATAACTATGTATATTACGTGTAAAAGAATAATAATAAAACACAAATACGAATGTTTAAGTATAAATATATATTTATACATATATATGTATATATTGTATAATATATATATTTATATTGTGCATATATATATTCTGTGTGTGTATTACATTAATATCTATACGAATAAATACACTCTTAACTACTTTCATATTATTATATGCGTTGTTATTTACATAAATTAATACAATTTAAAATATTTAAAATATTTTTTTTTAAATAAAATTATATATTTAGCACCAAGTAATTGTTTTTACCTCTATGACATATTTTATCAGTAAATATTATTAAAGTTGAATCTTGTTGAACAGTAGTGTACTGTTATAAATCTAGTGTAATACAAGATTTGTAAATTCTTCTCTTTGATCTGCGGATTTGTTTAAAATTTCTAGATTTATTTGTCTTATAAGACAATGTGATCTGAATAGAAACAAATGTATAATTTAAAATGTGTTTAAAAATTATTTTACACAATAACGCGAGCCGAGATAAAAAAAAGATAATTAAAATCGATACTCAATAAGTCAAATAATTTGTGTACATACCAGTGGCGGAACTAGAAAAAAAAGCGCCACCCCACAAAAAAATGTTTGGGCCCCCTATAAATATATATATACTGGGCATTTTGCCTAGCTTCGCTTAGGTTTACAAACAACTAATGAGAGTTTTAAAGATTAACTTATTGGTGTTTGGCTGTTATGTGGAGTGCTTAGTTTTTGTTTTTTTTTTGTTTTTTTTTTGTTTGGATGTTTATACCTGTAAAATATGTACACGTCAAAACACGATTATATTTCATATTAACATCCACAAGCTAATTGAAGACATCTTAGATCACTCACTCAGGCATTCATTTTATCTTGAACACACTAATTTAAAAATTCCAAAGCAATTTATGATTTTTTCTTGTGTTTCCTTTTTATAATTGGTGTTTCGCATTCATCGGTTTCATCGGGTACATGACTTCCATTTGAAAAACTAATAAAATTGTCTTTGTCACTAAATGTTTTTTTGTGATGTTTTTTCTTGGGTGTAGTGACGATAGTTTCTGGGGTGGTTATTTCATGGAAACTGTCATTTTTTCTTCGCTTGTTATGATGCTCATGATAATTTGACGAGATTGCTGAATGCTTGCGTTTTTTTCTTTTTTGACTTGTGTGAATGTTTTTGTACCGCACCAGCACCTGCTCCAAAAGGGGTGTATCTCGGTCTAAGTCCCTTAGGCATTGCAACTGGTCCAGGAGGTGCTAGACCTTGATGCCTCTGTAGATCACTTGGGTTTTGTCTCTGGGTCTTGGTGACACATACAAAACCACTTAAGGGTGGCCCAAGTGTGGTTTTATTATGTTTAGTTTTTACTATAGGTACTACATCCAATCCAGGCAAGAAAATTCCATCCTGATGATTAAATGCAGTTAGCTCATACACAGGGGTCAACTGACTAATTTTGTCTTCATTACCAACCTCAATCTCAACTATTTGGTTGACATCAAATTCTCTGTTTTGTAACTTTTTAACATCAAACCCTTTTGGGACTCGTATTAGATAAAACTCCTCGTCATGTTTGTTGAAACTTAACTCTGAGTCATCCTCTGTGAAGTTGTTTGGAACTTTGAAACTCATTTTAAAGTGATCTTGTTGGATATTAATCATTCAAAAAGTAGAAATAGGCTAAAACCATGTTGTTTTCATTAGCAGACCATTCGGATATGCCAAAAGTTTAAATAGTCTAGTTATTTTCATGTCATGAAAGTTTTGGTGTATTCGTAAACTTATAGCTCGCAAGGTAATTAGAACTGCAAAGGCTTCATTAATAGTAAAAATCATATATTATATTAAATTTACTTTTACAATTAATTTTTTACAATTTAGTAAAATAAATAACTAATTGTATAACGAAATATTTATTTAAGCGAATGCTATACATTGTGGTATTTGTTTTTTCTATGAAGTAGAATACAAATTATCTAAAAATGATTACTTTAATAAGTTACCTCCCCTGTACATAGACAAAATGACGTATTCTTTGTTTACTTTTCCAAAACATTGTTTTATATAAGAAAATATCAAATCTGGACAAATCTAACGACCCTAAGGGTTTTTTTCCGACGCGAATCAAGTGTTTTTGTTCCCTTCTGGTTTGGTCTACGACCTCACAAAATATTAAGGGGATCGGTCGTCAATTTATTTATAAATATCCCATATAAGAAGAATTTTAGTCGCGGTCAATTTTTAGCCCTCGTCGAGGGTTTTTAGTCAAATTGACAGTTATTCCATACGTCCTAGTCATCTATGGTGGGACATGCAAAAAATTAGCCATACGTACAGAGGTTAAATACCCTAAAATTTGTATTGAATTTATCCTCTTTTTATATAAAATACAAAGTTTATATAGGGAAATAGGACTGGTCAGTTTTGACCCCTTTACGAAGTTTTCCCAGATATGCCGAGTTTTTTATGACACCCCTAGGCGTTCCTCTACCACCTCACAAAATATCAATATATATATATATATATATATATATATATATATATATATATATATATATATATATATATATATATATATATATATATATATATATATATATATATATATATATATATATATATATATATATATATATATGTCTTTTTTTCAATTAAAACAAATTATAACAACATGTCTTGTGTGCGAGTGCATTATTCTGTTTGTTTTGAAAACCTCTATTTTATTGTGTCTGCCGTGATATTTCCCATCATCGAGCCGGTCAAAACAATATGAAACATGAAAGCTTTGTTTGTGTAAGAGTTTTTCGTGTTATGTTTATTTATATATTTTGCAAAAAATGCAATAAAATTATTTTAACTAAAATTTTAACTATAAATCATTGATTATGGGGCCACTAAATGCGCCCCCCGCCCCGCATTACGGGGTCTGGCGACACTGTAGTTCCGTCCCTGATACATACACGGTTTCATAACGGATCACTGTCTTGACTAACTTGCTTGACTTACTTTGACTTGGTAAAGTTTTACCGCGTGTGCATCAAAGGGTCTCAATCATAATCTTCAACTTTAACCGGTCTACAGCTGTGAATTTCAAAGCCTCTCATAAGATCCATGTTGCTTCTGAACTTCGAGTTGACCCTGCTTCTAAGACTGCCCTGGGCGCACTTTAGCCATTTTTGTGGGTTCCACTCAAGCCCTTTGACATTTGAGTGAACATTTCACAACGAGCCGACCCGCGGCGTATCATACGCCGCTATTTAGTTGTTTTATTTTCTAATTTTCAGTAATTCATAATTTGTGAATTCGACAGTACCACTGCTGTCACTGAAAATAATTGCTTTAAAACACTATCAGAAAGTCTTTAAGGACGATAACCCCCCCCCCCCCTCCTTTCCCCCAATCCCTACACCCCCCCCCCCCCCCGTGAAAGCAGCCTCCTCTTAGCTACCTCCCCTAAGTTTAAAATCGTTTCAAACTAAATTTTCTGCCCCTAATAGCCGTCACTAAACCCGGCTCTACGATTGTAAACATTTAGCGTGAACCACAGCTCACCAGACTTCCTAGAGAGGAACAGAAGGGACTGCAAGGCGCGCTTACAGCTTGTTTTCTAACGTCTCCAAGAAGAGAATTATATATATATATAGATGTGTGCCCCATCCAGCGTTATTCCCTCCTTATTATTTGCACTGTCCTAACTTGTCCTCCACCGTTTTACAATATGATTTTTTTTTCCTGACAGCTACATTTTAAAAGCTTACTGTGTCATTTGTTTATGAAGTTCTGTGTCTTGTGTTTGATGGTTTTTATGGCCCTCTTTGTTTATGATCGTTTTATTCTCTGCTGAGTGGAAGATTATTGTCGTTTAAAATTTGCTTGTCATGTGCCAAATATGTTTTATTCACAGGCTTAGTTAAATTTAATTTAAAATTTCAATCAGGAATAGTATTGATTCTTTTCAAAACGTATATCGATGAACTCTTGTACGATTACAATGTCTAAATACACAAAATCGAGAGAAAAAAAAGTGAAAAAATATTGATAATAAAAATAAAGGTTTTAATGCATTGAAAATATTATATGAAAATAACTTTTGTTTTTTTAAAAGCATCAGCCTATCTTAAAATAACGTAGACATTTAAGCGACTAATGGGATTTAATTTCTTATTACAGTGCATTAAAATGTATATTACCGTGCTCAATTCCATAACTCATGTTCACATTTTCTCAAATTCGCATTTTGACGAAGTTTTTTTAAATTTAAATCACTAGGACACGTTAACTACTGTTATGGAAACCTAAAATCTACACCTGCATATGAAATATAAACTATTAAACTAAACAATGTTATAATTGTGTATACTGTACAATTTCTATAAAAGCGTATATCAATGTATGTTGTATACAGCAGAAACACTTGTTTTTTTTACTTTCTTTTACAAAAACAATTTTTTAAATTGTGTTCGCCAAGACAATAATTAAACGAGATATTTTCTGTCTTTGCACGAAAAGTAAATTCTTAATTGGAATTGAATATTGTATTTATAAAACTCTTTTTATAGAGGTATGAAGTGGCGGTTTCTATGATCCTTGGATATGCTTAATGTGTCTTAATTCCTTTTGTTTTCATAAACCATAAACATAATTATTTTATGACGTGTTTTTCCTTTAAATGATTAAACTTTCTAAATATTAATATATTAGTGATTTTTTAAATTAATGCACTTTTATTCAGAATCGTATAATACTGGTGCATAACATAAGCGATTTAGTATTAATTTTAAATAACGTTAAGAGACAGCAAACTAAATTTATAACTTAAATTGCAATAAAAGGAAACCGATTTTGGAGCGCTAAAGTAACTGTATGAAAAAAAGACATAAATTGTTTACAATTATTTACATAAATGTAATATCTATTCCATTTTAACCTAAAAATATGTTGGTTCACGATGCAACATAAGTTGGTTCGTATTTAGACACGCTTGGCTAAGCTCCGGCTCACTACCCTTGACAGTGTGACAGTGTTGCTGTCTGGGAGCCAACAGCACACACAACACTATCATTTGGTAACAATCAGTAGCGTAGCGATGAGGGGGGGGGGGGGTGGGGTGGGGGGGGGGACATATGTCCCCGGGCGCCGAGCTTAGGGGGCGCCAAAATGGGTTGGAAATATAAATTGACAGGTAGGTTGAGGGGGGTGCAAATTGAAAGTTTGAGGGGGGGGGGGTGCAAATCGAAATCTCGAGGCGGGGGTGCAAATCGAAAAGTTTGTCCCCGGGCGCCTCTGGTAACAATCCCGCACATATTCCCTGTGTGAGTTACTTTTACATATATTTAATTTGTATGTATCGTTATTGTTTTAACTGTTTAGATTTTGGATTATTAGGATGATAAAATATGTACGAATCATATATATATATATATACATATATTTATACATATATATATATATATATATATATATATATATATATATATATATATATATATATATATATATATATATATATATATATATATTAGATAAGGTTGCAGGGTATTTCACTATATAGCTTGTATACTTCCATGTGAGTGTTAAAATCACTGCCTCTATTCGTCATATCACATTGTCGTACTATAATAGAGGCAGTGTAGAAAGCTGGACTGCTAACCGTAAGTCTGGAGTTCAAATCCGGGTTCAAATCAGTAGACCGTCCCTGAGTCCCCCAACTCTGATGGGTACCTAACTCACGTTAGAGAAAGTAAAGGCGGCTGGGCATAGTGCTGACCACACTATCTCTTCATATATATATATATATATATATATATATATATATATATATATATATATATATATATATATATATATATATATATATATATATATATATATATGGCACTTTTCTACTTTGTTACATAATATATGTAATATAAAAAACCTTCCTAACTTACGCCACCCGATATTATATAGCTTTTTATAGCTTTACGACATCAGAAATAATAAAATGAACTGTATTAAATGTCCGCATGTCTATTAAATAAAGTAACAAAAAAGTGGTAAACATTTGTAAAGATTGCACTCAGAGTTGACGAAAGAATGTGTGTAGCCTACTGAAGATGTAGGTGAAGGTGTGGGTAGGGGTAATTTGTGCACGTAAAATTACGTAGTTGTGTGTATTAATTATAAACTAAACTGTATTAAATTATTTCCGTATATCTATTACATCAAAAGGTTAAATCATATAATAAATGAATTTTAAGAACCCACCTAATTTGAAGTTACACGCTTGAAATTTAGATCGATATTGTAATATCTAATAAGAGTTTGGTTGATAATATAGGCACTAAAGATACTTTACGACACTTACATATTAATCCTTTCATTTCATCTGTAGCGATCAACACAGATGCTGATTACATAATAAGTCAGAATCTTAAACATTTTTGTAATTTTGCTCACTGTGGTAGGACAGAGCTGATAATTACGCTTCTCGCTGATTAGGAAGTTTATGTTAGCCTAAGATCTCCTAAACCATCTACAACAACTTCGTTTTGTTTTATCTCTAATAAAGTATTGAATGTTTCAGCTCCAAAAATCTCTGAAGTTTTAACTATATCTATAACCTCTGTATTGCCAAGAAATATTACCCGAAACATTTTAAGCATGCTAAGGTTAAACCACTACATAAAAAGGTAACATCCAAGATGCTAATAACTACAGGCCAATTTCAATACATTTTTCCCTCTCCAAGCCACTAGAAATACATATAAACAAATGCATGTCAAACTACCTAGTAAAGCATAAGCTTTTCCAAAGTAATCAGTCTGGGTTCAGAAAGTGTCATTCTTGTCACACAGCTTTAATTAAAAGGAATGAAAACTGGCTCAAACATATTAACAAAAACCTACTTTGTGGCACGCTGTTCGTCGATTTCAGAAAAGCAATTGATTCTGTTGATCACACCATACTTTTTAAAAAACGAATTCCTTACAAATTCCACGAATTTACAGTATACTTCATTTGTATACCAAAGTCTAATTCCGGTATAAAGATTTTTTTTTGTTAGTTATAGTTACTGCAATAAACTTACTTGCCTACAATAACTAGCATTTACGTAATGTATACCTGTACACTAGTAATAGTCCATACTTCTTCATATAGTATAGATCTAAATGGTAAATTTGTATCAGTAAACAGAAAACTGTAGGCCACTACGGCTATCCTAAGCACATTGAGCTCACTTCTAATTATGAACTTTACACTGTAGTGTAGACTTGTCATAACCAGAGCGATATTCCCATCAGTGGTTGCAATTTTCGGCCAACCAACGCGTTCATCGTTTTAATCAAATGACTGCCAAGCAATAGCTTAGCGTTAAAAATGGCTGACATTTTTGTGAGTAGTTTTCAACGCATCTTGCATAGATGCATTACCTGATTATTATAACTGAGTCCATTATTGATGCTAGCGGGTTATCCCCCCGTCTCCCGCCCCCCCCCCTCACCTAAACTGTAATCACCACCCCACCTAGCGATGTGCATGCTAGGGGTAATACCGGTCAACTGGCCTTTGACTTGAGTTGCAAATTTGGGGAACCACGTAATGAGATACCCTATTGTATTCGAGGTTACGCCTGGTCATAGACCCCAGGTTGGGTGGTAGGGGCCAGAGACATAGGACAGTGTGTGTCAGGGCTGCTCCCTAAGGCTTGCAGCTATTGATGAACACATTTCTCCTCTTCTTTAGACCATACGAAGACTATCATGTAGTGTTTAGTTTCACAATCCATTAAATTAAAGTAATCTACTCTCTAATTAACCACACAGCTGTTTAACCTCTCACTGCAGTCATCAACAACATCAAATCATGTACCAACTGTAAGTGATTTATTTATCAAGATCTAGGGTCTAGCAAGAGTTATGGCAAAAATTAGATTTAACGAAACCAGTCGTAGAATCTAGATACTTCTATCTAGATCTAGATAATAATGAGTTTCTATACTAAACTATTTCAGACCTTTATAAATCTTTGTTTGTTTAGCATTGGAATTGGCTAATTTAAGATACAATTTAATTTGAAAGATACTAGATCAATGACATATTCGCGTAAATCAAGTTTTCTTAAACTCAACTATTAATATGAAGCACAAAAAGTGTCATGATGCACGAGCATAGATAGCTAAGGTGGTAGTGTAACCTGCTTCCTTGCGGATGGCATCGGTTCTAGACACATCATGTCAAAGTTCATTTTTTTTTAATGTGGGGTCTGGTTATTTTGTGATGATAAGTGACAGACGTGATGTCATTTTTAGATGACCCGAAACACACAGTTATCTAGCTAGATATCTGGAAGTCTAGTAAAATACTGTCCGTAGCCATAAATAAAGTCTCCATTCACTGTAAAGAGGTAGAGACGGCCATAACATCTCCAAAGAAAGGGAAACTGGTAGGAGTGGAAAGATAAAAGTAAACATTGAGGGCATGTAGGAACCGCTTCTAACCTGTCATTGATTAAAAATAATAATTAGATAACAGTACATTTAGTGTATAAAATAAATAAAACGTAGTATTACAACAACAAACAACAACAAAAAAACGTGCTTTATCTACCACATCTCACTTTATCAATATTCAAACATCAAAACATACTATTTCTTTTTTCTCGATGTAATTATTTTTTCTGACTTATCAAGTAAATTAATTGGTATTAAGGAAAGTATTGAGTACTTTTTTTTCAGACACAATTAGAATTTTAGTGAAGGATCTTAACATTAATTTGATTTTGTTCTTCACACATTACGTCTATTAAAATAAAATTGATAATTTGTAAAAAAAATTAAAAGATCCATATCGAGTTTTTTTAATCATCAATTTAGATGATAGTAAAAAAAATGGCGATCATGTAAAGTTTTTTTAATACATATTTCTTCCACAAACATACATACAGATGTATAGAGTTCATTTGAACGTTATATATTAGAATATGTGTAGCCTATATATGTAGTTATATTTACATATATATATATATATATATATATATATATATATATATATATATATATATATATATATATATATATATATATATATATATATATATATATATATATATATCTGGTTCCATGATAGATGATCTCCGGACAAATGATTTAAAATAATTGTTAAAAATAAGTTGAATAATGTACAAACAACTATTCGAAATGAGTTAATTTCTATGTTCGCTGGAAGGAATAGAACACAATAAATAGCAACAGACTTTCACTAGTTGTATTTTTTTTTTCTTATCGAAGAAGTTATCTGAATGCAGGGTTAACTTTCTGAAACAATTTTTAAATGATACATTGACTGAAATTGTTGTCTAAAGCTAGCATTAAGCTTTAAGTACACAATGATATTGCTAGCACAACAAATAGAACTGAAAATGTAGGACAATTCCCAGAAAAGTATCATCATGTTATCGTAAGCGCCAACATCACAATATGGGAGTATGTGATACACGGCTGTGACCATAAACCTTGGAACGCTGCAAACAGTCTGTATGATAGCCAGTAGAATTACAACTTTAACAAGTCGTCTTTCCCGTGATGAAAGATTGTCTGCTTTTACAGGATTATCTCCCATTTCTTTTTTTCCTAATTGATTCCGTATTTTTGACGATGTCTTTAGAGAGAAAACCATCCAGAAAGTACAGAGGAAAATGAGCGCTTGTGAAATCAAAGACAGGACAACTCCTTCCACCATATTTAGGATAGTTTCCGACTTCCCGCCCAGCTCTGTGTACGTCCATTGAAGTTGCATGAAAGAAATTAAGCTTCCGTTAGCATCTTTTTCATTTGTAGTGTATAATACCCAGTCCAATGGATAATAGACAAAAAATGGAATTAAAAACCCGACGTGAATTATGTAGATTAAAGATATAGATACAACACACCTTGATTTTGTAAACACCTGCTTTACGTGGAAAGGAGCAACAACACAATACCACCTTTCTAAAGCAATTATGGTTGTTATCCAGCAAGATATAAAATTCGCTACGTATTTTACCTCGCCGAACATAAAACAACCAATTGACCACAGGTTAATTTGCAAATATGGGTAAATATAAACGATCAGGTAACATATACACGTTGCAAAATGAAAAACCGACACCACGAGATCTGTAAACGATAGCCCCCAAAGTCCAACACTCATGCTGTCCTTGAGACCAAGTCTAATGAAAACGACCATGTTAGCGATATTCGTCAAGACGCCTGTTAGAGCAATTAAACCTTGAAGAATCACACTTAGACCAAGAATCAGATTTGGAAGCAGGGAATCTGGTATTAGATACTCTCTCGTGTCTTCCAAAAATCTTTTCAAACTTTCTTCATCATCTGTGTCAGTCATTTTTCTTTTTTAAAAATTTGCTTTTTGTTTGTTTACAATTATTTTTTAAAAAGTATTTATAACACAAACTATAATTTAAACTCCTCTTTCTTTTGTCTTATGTTTTACATTATCCGTCTGGTCGGAATTCCCAAGCGAAAAGCCAACCGCCTCCACCTTACCTAATGTAGCAGTAGACACTTGGTAACAGTGAAAAAGAGACATTTTATTTGAGGCTAAATTATTTTTTTTAATAAATAATTAAATAATGCTAGATAAAGCATTTTTATAATACGTTACTTAGTTCACATTCCCTGTTTATTTTTTGTTAATACGTTATGATAATGTTTTTACCATGCTTTTCTTTATATTTATTTAAATATCGCTGCTCAATTAAACATTTATAGACACTCATGTTATTTTTAATTTTCAATTCCTGCCCTAAAGCTTGTAATTATAATATTTTTTTTTAAATTGATTTTTCTTGATGCTTAGTTCAATTTCTATATGATACAAAATATGTAATGAAAGGTACATGTTTACGTCGTATCAATTTATCGCTGTTTCTATAAATAAATGTACAAATACATTTTTATATGATTTAATAACATTTGAATTGAAAAGTCAAGCATTTAATTTATAGCGATACATGCCACAACTCAAATTACATTTAAATTTAATTTTAACAAGTGCATGTAAAAAACATTTTCATATATTTTGCGCTTTGTTGAAGTTTATTTAAGATTTTTGCAAAACTTATTGATGTTGCATTGTGAAATAAACATACTCTTTTTATTATTTTTTTAAGCATTAACATTTTTCATGATTATTATAAAAAAGTAATTTGAATTATAAAATATACTCATATGTTTAGAATTATGTAAGGGCATTTTATCTTAAGCCTCATCTAAGAGTTTAAAATTACAGCTAACTAACAGGGAGAAAAGTCTTCTTTCTTTTTTTTAAAATTTAACTTCATCAGAATCTACCGTAAGACTTTAACAGACAACTAAGTTACTTTTTCTAGCTTTTTTGATTATATTGAGATTAAAACTACTTATTTAATACCAGATGCTTCAAATAATTATGAATTTTTAAATTTAATTTTTTGCCTAAGATTATTCTTATACATCTGTGAATTACAGCATACACCGTATTATGTTACAACATTTTATTCTAAGCTCGACGACTACTTAGAACTGACAGCCAAGGCACAAGAAAACAAAGTATACATCTGTAAGTTTGGTGAAAATTTATAGACTATCAAATACTTCAAACTTTTATAATTAAATTGAAATTTCAGATATAAATTTCATACAAATGTTTCTGGAAATTTATAAAATTTCTGTTTTCATAGTTTCAAAAATGCTTAATGTCTGATGTCAAAAAAGATGTAAACAAAGAAAATGACACGCTATCAAGCAAACGATATCTATGAAATTACTAGATACTTATCCTACCGGAGAAAATAATTATCCTTGGGCCAAAAAGTATAGTTGACGTTGTTAATGGCAATTTTACTTTCAAGAATTATTGCGGAAAATTTCTATAAAATAAGCCCTTAAGATAAGAGAAATAGGTAAACTCAAAACTAGTTACTTACTAAAATAAAAATTAAATGTCAGATAAACAGACTCCTACAGAAAAATGATCGTTACTATCGTTAGACGTTTTCAAGCTAATTTACTGGTTCCAAGATAACAAAGTCTAATGGTACTTTTATTGATGAAAATATTAGTTTAGTTGGAATCCAAAGTGTATTTATCGATCCGGTCTACACAACAACACGCACAGTGGTATCAGTGTCGGATCTCTCGCCCCCCCCCCACCCCCCCCCCCCCATGACCCAATTAAATATTGACGCGTCTTTTTCTTCTTTGGTAGAACAGAAGATTCGATTTACATTTACTATATTTATATAACTGAGTCTTAGCGATGGTAAAACTGTTAAACTCCGTATGTATATAATATATATATAAATATATATATATATTTATATATATAAACATATATATATATATATATATATATATATATATATATATATATATATATATATATATATATATATATATATATAATATATATATATATACATATATATATATATATATATATATATATATATATATATATATATATATATACATATATATATATATATATATATATATATAGAGAGAGAGAGAGAGAGAGAGAGAGAGAGAGAGAGAGAGAGAGAGAGAGAGAGAGAGAGAGAGAGAGAGAGAAAGAGAGAGAAAGAGAAAGATAGAAAATAGACAGAAAGGTATACATATATATATATATATATATATATATATATATATATATATATATATATATATATATATATAAAAGCTATTTTTAAGTAAATTTAATTTTTAAGATCATTTCTATAAAAGTTTTGTTTAAAATACAGTTTAACAATTCGAAACACAACAGTAGATAAATAATGCATCTTATAAACTTTGGATTCGATGTGTGTTCATATGCCTGAGAAGTGCTGAAGTTTCTTACATGAAGTTTTTTTGCAATAACATCTTTCACTACATCATACTTCCTGCACAGTTTGATGTAGTTTGGTATCAAACTTATAGACATTATACGTATATTAATAACATTATAGTTTAGGTATGATATATAAATATGTATATATGTATATTACGTGTAAAATAATAATAAAAACAAAACACAAATACGAATGGTTGAGCATATATACTTTGCGCATGTATATTACATTGATATGTATACATATAAACAAATGCATAACTACTTTCGTATTATTATATACGTACTTATGTATATAAATCCAAACAATTTAAAATATATAAAGATATTGTTTTTGTAATATAATTTGTAATACAATATTTTTATTGCTCAAATTAATTTTTTAACCCCAGGATATATTTTATCAATTAAAGTTACTAATCAAGTTGAATGTTGTTAAATATTTCATATAAAAAATCGGGTTTAAATTGTAGTGTCCAGTGGTAAATCTAGCAGAATACAATTTTATATAATCTTCTCCTCAATCAGCGGATTTGTTCAAAATTTATAGATTTATTTGTCTCATAACGCAATGTAATCTGAACTGAAATTAATTATTATCATTTAAAATGTATTTAAAAATTACATTCCTCAATATCTTAAACTTAAATAAAAAGATAAGTTAGTAGCGATACTTAATCAGTCATTAATCTCTCTCTCTCTCTCTCTCTCTCTCTCTCTCTCTCTCTCTCTCTCTCTCTTTATATATATATATATATATATATATATATATATATATATATATATATATATATATATATATATATATATATATATATATATACATGGTTTTACCACGGATCAATGTCTCGACTAATTTGCTTGACTTAATTTTAACTTAGTCAACTTTACTGCTTGTGGATCATAGGGTTTCAACCTCAACCTTCCACATTTTCCGATCCACTGCTGTGAAATTCAAGAGATCCCTGCTGTTCTTTAAGATGACCCTATTTCCAGGTCTGCGATATGCACCCTCTCTTCAGCCTTCCCTGTGGGTTCCACCCAAGTGCCTGGCCATGTTACATTTAAGTTAGCCTCGTTCAGAGCTTAACCACCCAGCGCTAATTCCTACTTCGTACGCTATGAATTTTTTTTCTGATATCTACATTTTAAAAGCTTACTTTGTCATTTGTTAATGGAGGTCTGTATCTTATCTTTGATTGTTTATAATCATTTTGTTCTCGACTAAATGGAAGATTATTGTCGTTTAGAATTTTTGTCGTGTGGAAATATGTTATAGTCGTAGGCTTAGTTAAATTTAAATGAATTCAAAATGTAAATTAGGAATAGTATTAATTGTTTTTAAATCATTCATTTAGAATAACTCTTGTATTATTTCAATGTCTAAATACACAACATCGAGAAGAAAAAAAGTGAAAAAAAAATCAGAAAATAAAAATAAGCATTTTAATGCACTGAAAATAATATATGACAATAACTTAATTTTTTTTTCCGGTAAATGCATTAGCCCATCCATTTTAGCGACTTATGGAATTTAGTTTGCTATTTTAGTGCATTAAAGTGTTTATTACTGTGCCCATTACCATAACTTATTTTCACAATTTCTCAAATTCGCATTCTGACGAACTTTTAAAAATTGAAATCACTAGAACACCTTAACTATTTTTACAGAAACCTAAAATATACACACGCTTATGATCTTTTTACCTATATAACCTATGATTGTGTATACTGTACAGATTTTTATCATTGCGTAAATAAATGTTTGTTGTATATAGCAAAAATACTTTTTTTTTGCTTTCTTTAAAAAAAAAACAAATTATAAAATTGTGTTTGTTAAGAAATTAATTAAACGAGAATTTTTCTCTTTCCACAAAAAGTAAATTTTTAAAAGGAATTGAATTTCGTATTTATAGAACACTTTTTATAGAGATACTAGCGTACCCGTCCCCGCGCGTTGCCGCGGGAATAGAAGATAGTCCGACGAAATATATAAGAAGGGATTCATCCATGCGTTACCAATCCTATATTCTTAGACTCGTGACCTTATTTTCTAAAAGTTATTTATTTAAATGTAAACAATGCCTGCGCTTGGATCATAAATATCGGGACACGGGTTTACCTACACTACCGCGTGAAAACCTTATGTGTACATTAATCAGAACACACTTCGGTGACCACCCATGTGTCAGGGACGTAGAGGGGCGCTCTCAGGAGCCCCCCTCCCCCCGATTACAGTATCGCATAGGCGCAGCGTACGACCCCTGGCTCCTTAAAACTAACAGGCGCCATCGTGCTCATAGGATAACCCAGAGTACCAAATAGCATCCTGTAAACAACGATGCAGATTTCGTCATTCGCTGAAGTGACACAAATGAACAGGATTTTTTTTCTTTAACACGTAAAAACTATTTGATGTGTTTTAAACATCAGTGTGACTGATGCAATATGGTAGCGTTATTAATGGTCTATTATTAGATGCTCGATCTTAATTTCTGACTGGATCGTCTAATAATAGATGCTTATTGCATCATTCGCAAAGTGACGAAACTCTACAGTAGGCTCCACATATTCAAAAAGTTATTTTTTCATCTTTCGCAAGATGACGAAACTGTACAGAAGGATTTCCTCGCGTTACAAAGTTATTTTTAGAAGCCTGTTGTAGCTTTACCGCTGAATATAGTAGTACCCCTTACTCGCTATGCAGGACGCTCGATTAACGGATGCCAAGTGCCAACATAGTCGCTCTAAAACTTTGGGCGCCAAACCATGTATTGACGAAAATTGTACCCTACATGGCGCCGCCCATAAGAAACTTTAGTTTTCTTTTTCGCAGAAATATTCTCAGGAGTATTCTCATCTACTCCTTAAAGTTTCATGGCACTCGGATAAATCGCATCCGAGTTTTTTTAGCGCAATTTCCATTCTGGAGAATTGCGTTTATTAACCCGTCATTTCTGGATGTATGAATGTATGAATGTATGAATGGATGGATGGATGGATGGATGTGTGTCCGCAGCTTTAAGTCGTATCTTCTCAACGAAGCAATATCGAGGACTAGTTTCAAAAGCAAATATGTTAAGCAAGTTATCAGGATGAACATAGGCCAAAAATATTCCGGGTTTCTTTCATGGATATCCCGGAAAAGCCAAAAAACCTCGAAAAAAAGCAGTTTTTGGCCCATATCTCGGCAACCAGACCACTTAGCGACTTGAAACATGTACCAATCGATTCCTGCCATAATTTAGAACAATATTGCCGAAGAAAGTTTTCAAAAATATCCTTTCGTTCCGTCACAAAAATTGTTTTGAATTAATTAAAATTTGGACCGAATTAGTAGGCATTTTTTCCAACCACACCACACGCGTCATCACGTTCAATAGCTGCACCATCACGTTCTATGGCTTCGTCATCACGTTCAGTAGCTAGGCGCGCAATGGTTTTTAGTCATGTAACTCTATTGTAAATAAAACATGTAAAATACTGACATTTTTTTTAAATAAAAAACGTTTTAATAACTAACCAATGGTTTTACTAACCCTGCTCTTGATTTACGCTACGACAGAGCTATTTTTAGATAACATAAGGAAATTGCGCTAAAATTGTCACTAGACTTTTTAATTAACTTGTTTTATATACCGTGTATAGAGAAAAAATCGCTCTCCCCTGGGGCGCCGCCCTTGCAATATTAATTTTTTTTTTGCAGATTCCTACCATTGAGTGATCTAATCATCTCCCCAAAGTTTCATGGTACACGGATGAACGTTGTGAAAACGAAATTTTATAAACCGTATATAGAGAAAAATCGCAGCCGCCCGTGGCGCCGCCCTTGCGAAATTAACAAAGGTGTTCTTTTACAGAACCCTTCCCTGAATTGTTCTAATCAACTCCCCCAAAGTATCATGGCTATCGGATAACGGTGTCACACCAAAATCGACTTATTTTTATAAACCGTATATAGAGAAAAATCGCACCCTCCCGTGGCGCCGCCCTTGCGAAATTAAAAATGATTTTTTTACAGAACCCTTCCCTAGTGTTTTATAATGAACTCCACAAAGTCTCATGCCTATCGGATAAACGGTGTCACTGCAATTCACTTTTATTATTTTTATATACCGTAAATAGAGAAAAATCGGACCCTCCCCTGGCGCCGCCCTTGCGAAATTAAAAATTATTTTTTTACAGAACCCTTCCCTAGAGTGGTATAATGAACTCCCCAAAGTCTCATGGCTATCGGATGAACAGTGTGAAATCAAAATAGACTTTTATTTTTATAAACCGTATATAGAGAAAAACAAATCGCGCTTTTTATATATATTGATAAGGTGTTGGTTTCTATGATCCTTGGATATGCTGATTGTACTTTAATTCCTATTGTTTTAAAATAAACATAAACATAATTAATGTATAACGTGTTTTTCTTTTAATTGATTAAACTTTCTAGATTTTTAAAATCAGTAATTTTTAAATCATTAATGCACATTTATTCGGAATCGTTAAATTGTGGTGCAAAAACGTATGTAATTTACTATTAATTTTAATTAACATTAAGTGAGTGTAAACTAAAAGTATTACTTTCATTGCAATAAAAGAAAACCAATTTTGGAGCGCAAAAGTAATTGTATGAAAACAAAGACATGAATTGTTCCCAAATATTTACATAAATGGAATTTCTATTCCATTTTAACTTCAAAAAATAAATAAACCGGGAATGATCTCCCCTAATCTTTCTCGAATATTCTAAAATAAAACTACGGGGGATGGCAACTCAGGACACAGATAATATCTGTAATCCATTTTTAAAACTTAAAGATTTTATAATAGAATATAATCTCGTAAAAAAAAATTGCACACCAAGTGAAAGCCAAAACAAAATGTGCATAATAGTGGGGAATATTATTAGTGTTTTATAAATTCACATGCGTTTTTTTTTTTGAGAAATCGGAAATGGCGTAAATTACTCTTTCCGGTCGATGGAAATTACTCAAGATTTGATAGAGGGTAGAAAATTAGATCTTTTACTTACATGTGCAATTTCATTTATCTATCTGAAATAGTAATCAAATAATAGGCTTTTGAAAAATTCAAAGTAGAAAAAAATTCCGGTTATCGGAAATCGCTCAAAAGTTGATACGGATATACGATTTGGATATAATACTTGTATATGAAATTTCATCAACATAGCTGTAACGGTACTTAAGTTGTCGTGTTTACACACACACACACACACATACACACAGACACACTGACACACATACACACAGACATACGGACAAGATTGCAAAACTATGCTTTTCCGACTCAAGGAGCCTTAAAACGTCGAGATTTGCAAAAATCTCGATTTTTTTTTGCACGATTATCAGACTTTCTCTATACTTCGTATATACGAGAAAGTAAAAAAGAAGATTAAGACGTGTTGGCCGATGTCGTAAGTTGGTTCTCATTTGGATAAGCTTCGGATCACTACCATTGACAGTGCTGCGTCTTGGACCGAACTTATAAGTATAGATGTCTGGTGTTGTCACTTAGGATCCAAGAATACACACAACACTATCTTTGGGTAACAATCCCGCTCATTTTACCTGTGTGACCAATACATCTATATAATATGTATGTGTCATAATGTTTGCTAACAGTTCAGATTTTGAATTATTGTGACGATAAAAATATGTTAGAATCATATATATATATATATATATATATATATATATATATATATATATATATATATATATATATATATATATATATATATATATATATATATATATACATATATATATATATATATATATATATATATATATATATATATATATATATATATATAAACAACTATTATTAATGCAATAATCCCAATATTTTGTATCATAATGTGGTACAAAATATGTTCAACGCTCAGCTGATGAGAAATCAGGGAAAAATAACTCTCAAACACCTTAATATTTTTTTCTGAACTGACAAAAATAGCTAGCTAGGGTTAAAACTTTCTAAAACAAATATGTATGCGACAAACTGACTTACATTGTTGTCTAAAATTAGCGTTAAGCTTCAGGTACACAAAAATATTGCTCGTACAACAAATAGTGCTGAAAATATACGACATTTCCCAAATTAGAGTCATCAAATTGTCGTAAGCGCCAAGATCACAGCCTGGAAATATGTGATACACGGCTGTGACCATAAACCTCGGCACGCTGCAAACAGTCTGTATGATAGCCAATAGAATTACAACTTTAACAAGACGTCTTTCCCGTGATGAAAGATTGTCTGACTTTTCATGATTATCTCCCATTTCTTTAAGTGCTGATTGATTTCGTATTTTTGAGGATGTCTTTAGAGAGAAAACCATCCAGAAAGTACAGAAGAGTATGAGAACTTGAGAGATACAAGAAAGTACAACTCCTTCTACAATATTAACGATAGTGTCCCATTGAGCGCCAAGCTGGGTATACGTCCATTGAAACTGCATGAAATAAATGAGGCTGCTGTTTGCATCTTTTTCTCCTGTGGTGTATAGAACCCACTCCATTGGATCATAAATAAATAACGGTATAACAATCCCAACGTGAATAATGTAGATAAACGTGATGGATGCAACACATCTTGATTTTGTAAACACAAGCTTCACACGAAAAGGTGCTACAACACAGTAACACCTTTCTAAAGCAATGATTGTAGTTATCCAGCATGATATGAAATAACCTACATACCTTACTGAGCCTAACACAAAACTGCCAATAGACCAAGGGCTAATGGGAGTGTTTGGGTACACGTAAGCGATAAGGTAGCACACACAAGCTGCTAGCTGACACGCCGTCACCACAAGATCTGTAAACGACAACGCCCAAAGTCCAACACTCATGCTGTCCTTGAGACCAAGTCTAATGAAGACGAGCACGTTGACGCTGTTGGACAAGACGCCTGCTAGAGATATCACCCCGTGGAGGATCACGCTAAGCGAAAGCATCAAATTTCGAAGCAGCAAATCCGGTACCAGGAACTCTCTTGTTTCTTCTACAAGTTTTTTCATCATCTCGTCATGATCCGTGGGGTTCGTGTCCGCCATTTGTTTTTATTAAAGGTCGTTTTTCCTTTATTATATTTGCGAAATATATAGAACTAGGATCTAATTATTGGAAAATTCAGAACTGAAGCAATAATGTTTCTAGGAGAACATTTTCATTATCAGGTGGCAAGGGTGTACTGAAGAGTGATCTATATGCTAGAAGGTAAATTAAAGAAAATTTGAGTTATTAATTTCCTAAAATTAAAATTAATAAATTTAACTTATGGCATACGCGATAAATGAGAAAACTAAATTGATTGTATTAACAGAGAGACTTACGTCCATGAAATTTTATTACTTCTTTCCCGTAAGTCACCTTTACTCAAGTATTTTGTAAGATAAGGGAACGGCGTGGCCTAAGCGATAGAGCGCTAGGCTTCAAACCTGAAAGTTTCGAGTTCGTTGGGTACTTAACTCATGTTAGGGATAGTAAAGGCGGCTTGGCAAAGTGCTGACCACAACTTCCCTTCATATGTCGAGGTCAATAAACTTATGAACTGCACTTCATCTGTGCAATGGTTCGCTAGTTCTAAAGATGATTCTTTACCATATTGTGTCATGTAAAATAGTCAAATTATTACATTCAAGTTATATTGGTAGTTTACTAATAAGGAAAATAAAATTATACCTACATTAGAGAAATCAATCAATAACAAAAAAAAAAACGTACATTTTATTTAATTTACAATAGTTATTTCTTTTAAAACATGTTTTCCTTTAGCGACTGACAATAAACATGAGCATGAATTTAATTAGATGAAATAATTAATAAACATTTTTAATGATTATACACATTATCTTGTTTCATTAATGTTTGTGTCTTGTGTAACATTTTTCTTGAAGATTAAAGCGTTTAGAATAATTGATTTTTTGGTGAAATTCTTTTAATCAGCGTTAAAGTTTTTTTTAAAACAAAAAATTCTTAGCAGAAAACGTCATTGTGGAAAATCCCTTTGAAGAATCATTTTTTGTAGACGCATTCTTTTTATCGTATATGGGGTAGAATGTAACTTTTAATAAACTAACGAAGCGTAAATGGTAAGTAGAAAATCGTTGTAGAAAATAACAGACTTCGATGTTGGCTTGCGATATCAAACAATCTTTTCAAGAACTGTAATTATACATCCGAAAATTGCTAATTAAGACATTTCTAGTATTCACGACTCTCTTTGATAAAATATACTTTGATTAAAATAGTCCTTAAAATATTTTTAAAACTAAAATGTAATACTTTCAGTGTCGAGAATTTTATTTCGAAATTCAAATAAATAACACAAGTCATAAACACAATCAGACGTCTAGTGGTGAAACTTCAATTAGACGAGTTTTAAAATATGCACCGTATTGATTAGGGGATATATATATATATATATATATATATATATATATATATATATATATATATATATATATATATATATATATATATATATATATATATATATATATATGTATATATATAATCAATACTCTGTTAGCCTTAATGTAGCGTCTCTGCTTGCCAAGTTAACTAATCTAACAGAACTCAATCGTAAAGGTAGTGCATATGTTAATGGTTTAAAACTAAGAAAATATATGCAAAGAAATTCTCATTTACATCTCTAGCCTTAGCAGTTTCAACTCATGACTTAAAGTTATGAAATAATATGATGAAAAATTATGAATATTAGTCTAGCAGAAAAATGTAGCAGATTGATAAATGGTTATGTGAAAAGGATGAATTTATTTGTGTTCAATAATGTGTTAGGCTTTACCACAAAACCTCAATTATAAGATTGTAAGAGTTTTTAAAAAGAATTACAATTATAAAGACAAGATCATGTTTCGAAATGACTTTATATTAATAAAAGTTTTTTCACTACGGACACTGAAAATACCGAGGAAACAAAGAATGACTAGAACATTTTATTAGCATGAATAGATAACATTTATTCAGCTGCAAACGTGTTGAAAATGTATACACATATCTGATTTAATAAACTACGCTGCGTTTAATGTATCTATTACTCTAATGCAGGGGTCTCCAAACTTTTCAGTCCGAGGGCCACATTAACTATAAAATTTCAGTTCGGGGGCCAGTTAGTTCCAGGCATGTCTTTGATTTTCCTGGGCAAAGTTCTTCAGCCATCACTATCAAACGTTTTTTTTCCGTGGACAAAAAGATCTCCGCGTGCCGGATGAAAGGACCTCGAGGGCCGCATCCGGCCCGCGGGCCGTAGTTTGGAGACCCCTGCTCTAATGTATGTAAAACAGCCGCTTTGAGATGGATACTTAAAAAATTCATCGATTGAAGCTGCTTAGTGCTGTATCATCGCATAAGCAAATATGTCTTTGATTTTCCTGGGCAAAGTTCTTCAGCCATCACTATCAAACGTTTTTTTTCCGTGGACAAAAAGATCTCCGCGTGCCGGATGAAAGGACCTCGAGGGCCGCATCCGGCCCGCGGGCCGTAGTTTGGAGACCCCTGCTCTAATGTATGTAAAACAGCCGCTTTGAGATGGATACTTAAAAAATTCATCGATTGAAGCTGCTTAGTGCTGTATCATCGCATAAGCAAATATTGATTAATCGTTTGAGTGTTCATGTGCGCTTCCGTTTGATTTTTTTTATTTTCGTTTGCTGTTGTGTCTACGTCTACGTCTACGTCTACGTCTACGTCTACGTCTACGTCTACGTCTACGTCTACGTCTACGTCTACGTCTACGTCTACGTCTACGTCTACGTCTACGTCTACGTCTACGTCTACGTCTACGTCTACGTCTACGTCTACGTCTACGTCTACGTCTACAGTTACTTCTTCATGTCCACAATCACGTTCTCGTTTAATCATGATATTTCAACTATGAATGCTTTAATAAAATATGTGTTATATCACACGGTTCGCCAGGTCTGAGTTAGTAATTAAAAAGCGGTTTCTGTATAATGATTCTACTCTTATTCTTCTTATACATGTATAAAAACAGTGTTATAGGGAGACGGCGGGTTACAGGACTACGGTTCTGGTTACGGCCGATGCTTTATTTGTTGTTTTTTTTTAACTTATTCGACATACTTTCTTGGAAATCCATAACAGTAGTTTGAATTTGAAATCGTGATATAATTAATAAATAGCATTGCATGTGGTAAACTCGTGGACGTTAAGTTTCAATGTTGTTTTTTTTTTAAAATTTAAACATATTAAACATATTAAACATATTAAATATATGTCAAATAATAATTAATCAAAATTCTATTTTGAAGAAAATAATAGATCATGATAAATCTCGTCGAATCCAGATGTTTCTTTTGAGTTTTGAGTTTTAATTTTAGAAATCGCTAATCAAATTTTCATCGTCAACAAGAGCTAGCAAATGATGCAGATTGTGTTTAAAATATGAGATGCCCCAACAAGAGTAATTGAACAACCAAATTAAGAAAAAATTAACCGTTTTAAATGTTTTAATTTTTAAAATTCACATATGATAATAAAACATAGTTTGACTTTTTTTAAAAATCGTTTTACCGCTTGTCGAAAGAGAAACAGCGAAACATCAATATAATGAAAGTATATTATTACTCATTGGGCGAAAATTACACGTTTTCTAAATATTAATTACACTAAGATTCTTTAACGCTCTAAATTAAGTATGCGACATCAAACTGAACGCCTTCATTAATTATTAATCAATAGGGATACATAATTAGTAAAGAAATTTAAAAAACATATTAACAGTTTGGACTCTAACAACGGTACAAACAACTGCATTGCACTCGTATGTCAATTTTGTGATTTATTTATTGATCTGCAACATATGATTGATCACAAATAGCTGGATTTGGTTAAGAAAATAAACAGCCTAGTACCCATTGTATTTTTTCTTTTAGTTTGATCTAAAAAATACATAACATACTTGACATTAGTATTTTCCTTTTTAATTATACTCATTTTAAAATAGACCAAAAGTGAGGTAGATAAGCTGTTAATATAATTATAGGTACCAACGGGAGGTAGAGATGTTTAAAAATAAAACAAAAACCATTACCTATAACTGTCCTTAAGAGTATTTAAAAACAGACAATATATTGCATACACAGAATTTTTCCGCCCATTTAAGACAGAAGGGACCGTGAAAGTATTATATTGGTGTGAAGTATGTGAAAATGATGACATTCAAATAAAAGTAAACTAAACACAGTAAGCAATTGAATAAAAATTAAGATCATGACCAAATTAATGAAGGTTTAGAGTACGAAAATAAATTAGCACGAATATCTAAAAATAAAAATAAATTACAATTTGATTTGTGTTCTAAAATTACAATATATAGGCCTGAATAAAAACAAACGATAATATAAAAATGCCTGACATCATAATACTCATAAAGAAAAAACAAATATAGAGGGTAAAATAAATAAACAAATAAACAATAATAACAATACAATAATAGTTAGATAACTTCATCACCATCATACATCAATGGCCATTGGAGTACGAGGCGCTAACATTTTTCCTCTCTCTAGCTGTAACTTCTGCTTTTTTGTAATATTAGGCATCTTTCCTTCTAATATTGTTTTTTAGTCCTGTAATGTCTATCTGATAGTATTCATAGCCAATGTGTCTCTGCACTCATTCATAGCACATCTCCACCTTCTAATTCTGATAACTGCTTTTAATGCTTGATTGTTTTTCTTTTTATTAAAACAGTTTTTGACCAGAAGACACGCAATTATTGGCGTAAACACCTGCTCTTAAAAGCTTCTTATTTCGTCTCATTCGTATTTCACGTATCAACATAGGGAGCATTTAAAATATGTTTTATGCATACAGATATGTGAATTAGATAAAAGTTATAAAAATATAAAATAAACTCTTTAACAAAAACAATATTTGAATGTGCAGAAAAAGATTACGTTGCATGTTAGCTGGCCGTAGCTAAGAGAACATTAACATTTTAAAGGGCCCCAATACACCTGATTGATATTCCAGTTGTGCATTTTTTTTTCTCCAACAAAGTCTGAATTTAATATCTTCGTACTAAAGAAGGCTAAAACACCAACAATTTAACAAAATTATCAAAACTCTTTTTGGAGTATTGCAGCACCGTTCCCAATGAACCACCGATGCTTTTGTTATTTATCTCGGGCTCACCGTGGTTTTACCTGGTAAATCGCCGGGCCAGGCCCACCCCTCTGAGTTAGGGTTTTTGTCAATAGTGAGTTTAACACAACAATATTGTGTTAAGATAGAACAAGTTTATGATTATTTTTGTTGTGATAGTCTACGGAAATGTATCAGTGTAAGCCATATCGTTTACTTTAAAATTATTTATTGGGAAATAAAATAATGAAAATGAAATCAATCTCTGCTGGGTTATTAAGTAAAAGAAAAAGGGCGTGTGTTTAGAGTGGTAGGGAAGGCGGAAGGATGACTTAAGGATATTGATTTCCTTTTATAAGAAAACAATTCATACAACAGCTAGAAATACAAACTTTGGCTATGTTTTTGAGCATAATTAGTCGGTAAATCGTATTCACTGCTTGGTTGAAGGGAAAAGAAAAAGCACAAACATTAACGTTGTATTTTATTCATTGCCATACAACAAGAACTAGTACTCTTATTTTTGCTGTCTAAGAAATACTAATGTTAAAAATTGACTGACATTGTTGTCTAAAATTAGCATTAAGCTTCAGGTACACAATAATATTGCTCGTACAACAAATAGTGCTGAAAATGTACGACAATTCCCAAATTAGAGTCATCAAATTGTCGTAAGCGCCAAGATCACAGTATGGAAGTATGTGATACACGGCTGTGACCATAAACCTTGGAACGCTGCAAACAGTCTGTATGATAGCCAGTAGAATTACAACTTTAACAAGACGTCTTTCCCGTGATGAAAGATTGTCTGACTTTTCATGATTATCTCCCATTTCCTTTTTTCCTGATTGATTCCGTATTTTGGAGGTTGTCTTTAGAGAAAATACCATCCAGAAAGTACAGAACAGAATAAGCCCCTGTGACAACAAAGACAGGGCTACTCCTTCCACCATATTAACGATAGTGTCCCACTCAGCACCCAACTGTGTATACGTCCACTGAAGTTGCATAAAGAAAATGAGACTGCCGTTTGTATCTATCTCGCCCCGTGTGTATAGTACCCACTCCATTGGATCATAGATGAAAAGAGGAATTACAATTCCGACGTGAATTATGTAGATTAACGTGATCGATGCCACACACCTTGATTTTGTAAACACCTGCTTTACGTGAAAAGGTGCGACAACACAGTAACACCTTTCTAAAGCAATGATTGTAGTTATCCAGCATGATATGAAATAAGCTACATACCTTACCGAGCCTAACACAAAACTGCCAATCGACCAAGGGCTAATGGGAGTATTTGGGTTAACGTAAGCGATAAGATAGCACACACAAGCTGCCAACTGAAACACCGTCACTACCAGATCTGTAAACGACAGCGCCCAAAGTCCAACACTCATGCTGTCCTTGAGACCAAGTCTAATGAAGACGAGCACGTTGACGCTGTTGGACAAGACGCCTGCTAGAGACAGCACCCCATGGAGGATCACGCTTAGTGAGAGCATCAAATTTCTCAGCATGGAATCTGATATCAAGAACTCTCTTGTTTCTTCCACAAGTTTCTTTATACTCTCTTCATAATCTGTTACATCAGTGTCAGCCATTTTGATCTTGCGAACTCTCTTCTTGGATGCTATCATTTACTTAATACACAAAAAGCTTTTGCTATTTTGTTTCTATAAAAGTTATTTTTTTCTTTTCCAACAATAAAAGAGCATCAATCAGTTTTTCCTGCTGAAGGGAATGAAGAAACTCTTGGTTAAAGTAGTTTTAATTTTTCACTATATATTTACTGATGCTGACATTTTAAAAGTTGGAAGACGTAATTCAAATGGTGGATCGTTTGACTGCTAGTACTATTGGTACGAGTTCGAACCCATTTCGGACATGATTGTAGGGCAGTGGGGAAAGTAATTCGACTTGGCACGGTATCCTTACTCATGCCGAGGTCAAGATACATACGGACATTGCTTCCTCTGCCCAATGTATTGTTAGTATAAAAGAGGTATCTTTTATATATAAAAACAATTGACTCCTATTGCATTTTTTTACAGAAATACCCTCACCCCGTCCCAAAAGATCTATATATAAATAACGTATTCTCTAACCAAGTCGGACCACCACGTCGTCGGATATTTTTAGCGCCAACTCCAACACCGCAGATACATGTATAAATTAAACCCTGGCTTTGGAAAACAAATTCAACTTAATGACTCCGGTTGACTTCAGGTATGTAACGTGGAACCCACCTGTCTAAAACTTAGTGACTCCGGTTGGCCTTAGGTATGTAACGTGGAACCCTCATGTCTAAAAATTCAAAGGTTTTAAAAAGGTTTTTTAGAAATTTATTAGAAATTATACGAATGGAATTCTTACTAAAATTGCCTTAATAGACATAATCAGATAGCGTTTTTTTAAAAGAAATCTTTCTTGAAATTCAATTTATAGTGTGTGAAAGTTATTATTTACTTAATTATCTTAAAAACTATTTGTGAAAACATAAATGAAATAAAAATATAATCTCTACCGTAAAACTAGAAAAAAACTACCTGTATTAAATTGTATTTGCTATTAAAACAACTGTTAATTATTTTTGTTTTCAAATTTCTTTTTGAAAAAGCAAGCTTTGTTTGTGTTTTATTAAAAATCAAATTACGCCGAGTCATTTCACATCGACAGCTAATTAACACGGGTCCTGCTGTAATTAAATGTTATAATTATTAAAACCCTTCACCAGTTTGTATAACTAATAGTCCTGTTTATTGATTGTTCAAATTATATCTTACTCTAGTTATTGACTTTCTCTATTCTTTCTTTAAGCTGCTAGAAGAGTTTAAAACAATTATATGTGTTGTAAATACCTTTGAAGTAAAACATCATCTATAAAAATATGATTTTGTTCTGATGTGGTTAGTAAATTTAACAGTACACGCTTATTAAAATGCTCACGTTCAGGAGCTAGAAGATTATTTTTAAAACTAACAAGCTTTTTCTTGCCAGGCAAAATTAATTTATCGACGTTGAAGTGCAATTATACAACCCAAAATTATTATCAGGAAAAAAAAACCGGTTTTTCTGTCATTTTTAAGAAAACTTTATTTTTCATTACATTTAAAAAAAAAATCATTATATACATAGCAAAATAAAACTTGGCATGTCGTGCATTATGTTATACATTCCAAAAATGTAATAAGAAATCTTGATCTAAACCTAAACTAACCTAAAGTCAAGAGCAAAAACGGAGAATGCCAAAATCCATAATTTTAGTCTTTAATGAACACAGAAATGCGTAGATGGAAAATAAAGTAATTTTTAATTTAGCCTATTCGATGCTGTCGTCGTTTATCATACACGTGATTGTTTGTTTGAAATACTTCATTTGTGATTGTGATTATAATTGATTCAAAGTTGTAAATATAGAAGCCATACTTCTAAAAAATACGATTCGCATATATATATATATATATATATATATATATATATATATATATATATATATATATATATATATATATATATGTATATATATATATATATATATATATATATATATATATATATATATATATATATATATATATATATATATATATAAATTAAAAACAAATTTTAGAAATTCTGTTTAGAGGCGTTGCGACGTCTCCTGGCGCCCGTGGCGAACATTTAAGTTGGTGCCCCCATCCAATATAGAAGTTCTATCAATTGATTTTGGATAAAATATTCAGAGAAGCGAATTTGTAAACTTCAAACGATAGCAAACACTACACTGATATCCCTGCTGTACTCTCTTTCGGCCCATACTCTAATATGGCAATCTACCACATAAAATACAGTGTTGAGTTTTTACTGTGGTGTTGATAGTGTCCCATTGATCGCCTTGTTGCGTGTACATACCGAAGCTGCATGAAAATATTATGAGACTGTCGTTTCCATCTTTTTCACCTGTTGTGTATAGTACCCAGTCCATCGGGTCATAGTTTATAGTAGGAATTCAAAAACTCTAATGTGAATTTTGCAGATTAATGTTATCGATGCAACACACCTTGATTTTGTAAATAAATACTTTACGTGAAAAGTTAAACAACACATTACCAGCTGTGCGATGATTGCAGTATAAAATTCAATAAGACGAAAAGTAAAAGATAATTTTTAATTATGCACAAAATTGCTTAGAGGGCAAAAACAAAACATGATTAGATTCGTTTTTCAGCATTCTTGTTACGTCTATGAATTCTAAGGACTTATGTAATTTATCTAGCACAATGTAATTTATCTGGCACATTCAACTGACGTTGTAATAAAATAACATACATACATTTACCTAATAAAATATTATAACTTATATTAGTAATATAAGATCTAAAACTTAACAGATTTAACAAAAGATTTAACGTTATGAAAAATTATGATTAAAATTATTAAAATATCGTAAATTGATAATGTAGCAGATTAAATATTATATTTAAATATTATAAACTATAAAGATGAAACACATTGAAAAAACTTTATTTTGCTTTTAAAATAGGGCACACAACCACTGCGTTTCTTAATAATTGTTGATATAAAAGAGTTTTAAAATTATTAAACACAAGGAACATCATGAACATTTTAGAAACATATATTTATAGATAAAAGTGTTATTTGCCAAAGAAACGGTGAAAACTAAGGGAAACACAAAATGTGTCGAATATGTTAAAAGCACAATTAAATAACATTTAATCAGCTACAGAGTGTTCAAAATGTGTTAAAATGTTTGGTGCAAGCAAGTTCATTTCGTGTATAGTATAAGTTAATTTATCTAAAACAATGTAAGTGAGTTAAAAGGGTATCAATCGATTCACGCCAGTGTTTCTTCCAGACGTTTTTCTCAGGGGGGGGGGGGGGGGGCACTTGATATTTTCCGGGGGGGGGGGGCGGAAAACATTTTGCGGGGTTCCGTGGGGGGGAGGGGGAAACAATGGTAAAAGTATATGTTTTTTATATAAATTTTATTTCGTTCGGGGTGGAGGGCGGTGGACCTTCTTTTTTTTGGGGGGGGGGGGGGGGGGAAGGGGGACTGCTCGTAAATGCCTGGAAGAAACTCTGATTCAAGCTTAGGAAGCGTATTCAAGTGAACGCTGCGTTGGCCATTAAGACATTACAGAATAACTTCGCGCGCATTCGTGTGTTTGCTCATTCACAGCTACGGCTACAATATATATTTGAGCGTCATAACATGAAATCGATATCTCATTATCTCATGCAGATTTCTTTATAAGAGAAAAGTTTAATATCTTAAACGTTTTCTCCATTTTAAACTGCCTTGTTATTAAATCCATCCTTCAATAAATTTTACATTACAAGTTCGTAAATTTAAATATAATTATCAGTTTATTATTAATTGTAATCATCTGTTCATTACCGAAATAGAGGTAATTTGATAGTCTTACTATCAATATTCATGCAGAGTTAATTTTGATATTCCGACTTTCAATAATCATGTATTAAATGATACTCACATCACTAATGTGTTTGTAATATCAATGTGCTATTGTTAATACTAATCATTCTAGTCATTTATACCTCAATATTTGATAAATTAAATAATAACTTGTTATTTCTTATTTTTTATTTATTTATTTGAAAGTCCAAATTTTATTAAAACTAACACTGAAGAAAACCTGATTTAATTTTGACGAAGATGAGCTGGTTGGAGCTTTTTTTGCTGGTTTAAAATCCATATTGTCAGAAGATATGTATCAATAATTTCTGTGCAAAGATGCAAATAGTATGGAAACGTATTGAGTTTTTCTACAATGACACGTGCAAGTTTCGTTGTGATGAAACCAACTATAATCGTGGCTTCGTGGATAAATATAAAATTATCACTCAATTAATTTATTTTACTCTAACAATATGTATAAAAATAACAATACATGACGCATAACATTGTGTTCCAAAAGAGATACAAATAGAGACATACATTCTTGTTTAAAAATATTTTTTTTCTAAATTTATAATTACGAATCTACATAGGTGTAACGTTTACCTATCCACCAGCCAGATAGAAGGTGAACGTCCCCGGATTCTTTTTTCGGGGTTATATGCAAATGACTTACAGCCTAAATGAATGAACACTAACTCAACAACACACTAGGGCTCGATTTTGATGTCTAGGGAAAACTAGTGATACTATTGAAGTTAACACTCATCCAATCTGCATACAACCTTTAATAAGCGAACACAGTTGTGGCAGAACACTAGGTTAAACGAGATAAAATATTTAATTTAGAAAATAACAAAACCCAACTTACAAAGCGTAAGAAAAAATGCTATCACAGATTTTAACACTGCATAAAAATAGCCACAGGTCACACCACACTGCTAAAGCTTCAAGAATCACTTGGCGACAAGTAATATTATACTAGAAGACTAAAACAACTTAAGAAAGCATAGCACACTCAGGACTTAAGTTCTCTCACGTTCAAATGGTCAGAATCTATTGCCGGACAAAATGGACGGCCTGGTCTTAATAGACCGTTTGATCAAGGTAGACTGCCTGATCAAGGTGAACTGCCTCGTGTCGCGTGTGTGCGACCTAGTTAAAGACTTAGGCCACAGGGGAGGTTATCCTCAACTCATGTAGCCATTGGCTGGGGTAGTCAACTGATCCGAATCAATCAATCAGATCTTGATGGAAAATTTCTTAGTCTTAGACACCCTTAATAAGACAGTGGAAAAACCCCGGTAGTTGCACCATCAATCCATATAAGGTATTATACAATGTCAAAATAAAACATTACTGGACCTATGTAGGTCACATCCCCTCCCTTTTTGGAAGTGACAGATAGGTTCCACAAAAACAGACATAAGGAACCAATCTGGCAATGAAATAATAAAAAAAATGCTTTACAAATGTAGGCAATCAAAACCTTAATACCAGATGAAAATATCCCTGAACATAAAAGGGAAGTAACTCAGACTTTTACAATTTGTGAATGGGGAGTAACCCTTTCAAAAAATAATTATACATCAAAATCCCTCAGAATAGGGGTATTACAATATTTCCATGAGGATATTAAAAGTGGTAAACCCGCCAGGGTAAGACCTTTATTTCAATGACTAGCTACAATATCAACTGAGTCATATGAGACATATTATTATAAAAGGTTACATATAATAAAAAACCACCTTTAATTAAGGTTCACCTGAAAATAAACAAAATTTGTAACAGGATTGACATTTTGAAAAATTCAAAACTTATACCACTCATTTTCATGTGAGTGTCACCCAAACACAACACCTGTGTATGGTCTTAATGAACCACAAAACATGTCACATGATCAATGTGTGCAATAAGATTTTACATCCTTGACAAACAATCAGCCACAACATTATCACTACCCTTAATGTGTGAAATTTCCAGATTAAAAATTTGGAAATATAAACACCATCTCAATATTCTTTGATTTGTCTGTCCTAACTTAGAGGTAAATTTCAGGGGATCATGGTCAGAAAACACTCGGACGGGATTGGTTGAATAAGAGACATAGACTTCAAAATGTTGTAAGGTCAAAACCAAAGCTAAAGCTTCTTTTTCAATAGTAGAGTAATTCTTTTGGTTCTCATTTAACTTCCTGGAAAAAAAAAGCAATGGGATGGTCAATCCCCATGTTGTCTTCTTGAAATAGGACTGAGCCAATGGCTAAGTTGCTAGCATCAATGGCAAGTTTAAAGGGCTTGCTGAAATCTGGTGCAGCCATAACAGGAGCATTAGATAAAAATGACTTAATGGTTAAAAAAGCTTCTTGACATTTATTTGACCATTCAAACTCAACACCCTTTTTCAATAATGCAGTAAGAGGTTCAGCAATAGCTGAAAAGTTTTGACAGAACCGCCTATAGTAACCAGCCATCCCAAGGAACTTTTTGATTTCTTTACAATTTTTGGGAGGAGGTAACCTTACAATAGCATCTACTTTAGCTTCAATGGGCCGAACTTGGTTCGTTCCCACTTGATAACCCAAATAGGTAATTGAACCTTTACAGAAATCACTTTTATGCAAGTTTACAGTAAAATTCACTTCAGACAATTTTCTAAAAAGGTTAGTCAACTGAACAATATGTTCTTCAAAAGTATTGGAAAATACAACTATATCATCTATGTAGGCCTCACATTGGTCTATGTCAGCAATGACAGAGTTAATGACCCTCTGGAAAGTTTGACCAGCATTTCGCATACCAAAGGGCATACGTTTGTATCTATAAAAACCATTAAGGGTTACAAAAGCAGATATTTCTTTTGCACGGTCAGATAAGGGGATTTGCCAGTATCCTGAAAGTAAATCAATTTTGGAAATTATCTTAGCCTGACCAACTTTATCAATAACGTCTTCTATTCGAGGTAATGGATAGGAATCAGCTTTGGTGAGCGCATTTACCTTCCTAAAGTCGGTCACAAACCTGAAAGATCCACCGTCTTTCGGGACTAAGAGACATGGGGAACTCCAGTTGCTGAAACTGGGCTCAATGATATCATTCTTGAGCATATAATCAATTTCATCTTTTATCAAAGCAGCTTTTTCCGGGTTAACTCTATAGGGGTGTTGTTTAATGGGTTTTGCGTCACCTACGTCTACATCATGAGGTGGAACCTTCGCTTCTTTGGGTACATCCCCAAAAATAGAGGGAAATGTCTCGAATAACTGAGACAATCTATGGCTTTCCTCTGTGGACAAATGCATAAGGTGGTCATTTAAATTATCTAAAAAGGCAGAATTTACCAATTTTGGGGGTTTCAATTTATCATGTATCACATCATCAGAAACATTTGAACATACAGGTAAAGTAATTTTAGCTGTGGAATGAAAATTGTTACAATTATCATAATACTTTTTCAGTGAGTTAACATGATACACTGTCTGTTTCTTTCTTCTGTCAGGCGTATTGACAACATAGTTCAAATCACTTAATTTTGAATGCACAGTAAAGGGTCCACAATATCTCAAGGACAACGCATTGTTCAGATTAGGCACTAGCACAAGAACTTTCTCGCCTGGATTGAATGTTCGTTTACGAGAACTCTTATCATACAGTCCTTTCATTCTCACTTGGGCCTTTCTTAAGTTCTTGTGAGCCATTTCGCACACGGCTTTCAGTCGAACGTGAAAATCGTCAAAGTTTTCCACAGGATGATCGCTGGTACCTGTCCACCGTTCGTGTATCAGCTTCAGGGGACCACGGACAGAATGTCCAAACACCAGTTGAAAAGGAGAGTAGCCTAAAGAGTCCTGGACACAGTCCCTCGCGGCGAAAATAATCCAAGGAACAGTCTCATCCCATTGGGTGTTACTGTTAGCGAACGTTCTTAGCATGGTTTTGAGGGTTTGGTGGAACCTCTCAAGTACGCCTTGAGACTGAGGGTGGTAGGCTGAGCTGGTGATGTGGGTAACGCCTAGCTTGGCTAGTGCTTCCTGAAAATGGTGACTGGTGAAGTTGCTGCCTTGATCTGTTTGCACGATTCTAGGTAATCCAAAGGTAGTGAAGAACCGGGTCATGGCTCTGACTACAGTCTTTGCCTTAATGTTCCGTAAGGGGAACGCCTCGGGAAAACGGGTACTTGAACACATAAAGGTAAGTAAGTACTCGTTGCCCGCCTTGGTTTTAGGCAAGGGACCTACACAGTCCATGACGATTTTAGAAAAGGGTTCTTCTAATACAGGAATCGGACTCAAAGGGGCCTTAGGAATTTTCTGGTTTGGCTTTCCGGCCAACTGACAGTTCGTGCAACTTTTACAGTAACGCGACACATCATTTCTCATTTTGGGCCAAAAGAACAGTTCTTTGATCTTCGCCGTCGTTTTAGTGACTCCTGGGTGCGCTGACATTGGATGGTCATGTGCCAGTTTCAGTATTTCATGCCGATAAGGTGGAGGGACCCACAGCTGGTTTTTACCCAACCATGGTTCGGCTGGTGAGGCATTCACTGGTATAGAGCGACGAAAGAAGAGGCCGTTCTCGGAGAAATATTCCCCATCGTCAGATGAGAGAGATTTTTCGACCATTGCCTTGAGTTCCGCGTCGACTTGTTGAGCTTTAATGATGTCTTCCTGAGATATCCTCAGGGGTAAGCCCAGGTTTGTGTTCTCTGGAAGCATAGACTCCAGTTTGGGAGTCGAATTTCTTGACGATGATTGTAGGTGTGGTTCAGACGTTGTGTCAGCCAATTGTTTGGTCTGGCTTCTTGTCACCGCACATACAGGATACAGTTCATTATCATTATCTGGAACTGTTGACAAAGGGTCTGAAACCGTACAGGGGTATACTTTGCTTCCCGCAAGGTCATTCCCTAGAAGTAGGTGTACTCCTGGGACAGGAATACTATCTATCACACCTAAAATGACTTCACCTTCGACGAGATGATGTTTCAGGGCAAACTTGTGTAGAGGGACGACAGTAGATTTTGTCCCCACTCCCTGGATAATGGAAATCCTTCCGGTGTTCGTCTCAGGTGTAATGTCCATTGAACTTTTCAAAAGAAGTGATTGTGACGCTCCTGTGTCTCTTAGGACGGTGATATTCTTCTGAGACAACGGATCACCTGGTTTGCTAATGATGGCTTCGGTAATGAAAGATGAAAAGTCAACTTTTCTCGATCCCTCGAGATTGGTAGACTCGGAAGAAACTGGATGGTGGCGTGAACAGTCAAAATGTGACTGCACATAATGTGTGGAAACTTGACTACCTTCTTGCGGACACTTAGGGTTAGCGTCCTTTAGAATTCTAGAGTTCATAGTTGAACTGGCTGCTTGAGGGGATAGAGCATAGTGCGCAGAAGTACGCACCACCTCTCTGTTATATTGACGACGTTTGTAACAGTCCTTGACAAGATGACCAGGTCTTTTGCAGAACTGGCATACTGCTCGACGATTGAGAGTTGATCTTGGTTTCTCTCTGGACTGTGATGCCTTCACGTATTGGCCAACAGGAGGATTGCTGCCAAAAAGGGGAAGCACGGGGTTGAGGCGGTTTCCTGACACTGGTGGTTTCTTATGCACCAACATATATGTGTCAGCCGACTCAGCAGCCTTCTGGATGTCAATTATCTTGTTATCCAGTATGTGAAGTCGTATGTCTTCAGGCAGGGACGTTAGGAATTCTTCCCTTAGGATAAGTGACCTGAGTTTCTCAAACTCAGAAACTTCCTCAGAGTGTAGCCACCTTGAGAATATTTTCTCCTTTTCAAAGAGAAATTCCACATATGATTGAGTGGGTAACTTGCGGAGTGCTCGGAATTTCATCCGATAGGCCTCGGGCGTCAGTTCGTAGGCCTTCAAAATGGCAGTCTTGACCAAACTATAGTTATTTCGAACGTCGTGAGAGAGTGCCTGGTATGTTTTTGCAGCTTTCCCAGTAAGGACCGTACTCAATAAAGCAGTAATGGAAGTTTCGGGCCATTCACATGTCTTCGCTAAACTCTCAAATGAGTTAAAGAAAACGACCAAATCTGTTTCATCAAATTTAGGAACTAATTTCCCAAATTTGGCAATCACTTGCCCCACCGACAACTTTTTTGGATCTACCAGAGAGGTGACATCACTAACTTGACCAAACTCTAATTCCAACCTCCTCTTATCTAAAGCAATTTTAGCCTCTAACTCCTGTTTCTCTAAAGCAATTCTAGCTTCTAATTCTACCTTCTCTAGAGGTTTCTCCTCGCGGAGTAACACACCAGCTAACAAACTTTCATCAAATACCCCTTCATTAATAAAATGAATAACAATTTTATCTCTCAACACCTCTGACTTCTGCGTAACAGAATAATCCAATTTCAATTCCTTAACAACACTAATCAAAACTTTTCTACTCAACTTTTCTACCTCCTCAAAAGTGGGATTAGCTAAAAAAGATTCCATAACACTAACTTTCAAAATCACAACAAGCCTAGATTCTTTAAATTAACACGGAGCGTTGGGCCGTGTACTTGACCTCCTATCGTGACACGTCTGGCTTTTGACCTAGATACCTCTAGCCTTGCGCGCGTTGTAAGAACACGGCGCTACTGGATAGAAAAACAACTAAATCAAACTAAACTTAGTGTTTAACTGATATAACCAACAACTGGAACGACAGATTAAATCTCGGCGAGACCCCACTTTGTAACGTTTGCCTATCCACCAGCCAGATAGAAGGTGAACGTCCCCGGATTCTTTTTTCGGGGCTATATGCAAATGACTTACAGCCTAAATGAATGAACACTAACTCAACAACACACTAGGGCTCGATTTTGATGTCTAGGGAAAACTAGTGATACTATTGAAGTTAACACTCATCCAATCTGCATACAACCTTTAATAAGCGAACACAGTTGTGGCAGAACACTAGGTTAAACGAGATAAAATATTTAATTTAGAAAATAACAAAACCCAACTTACAAAGCGTAAGAAAAAATGCTATCACAGATTTTAACACTGTATAAAAATAGCCACAGGTCACACCACACTGCTAAAGCTTCAAGAATCACTTGGCGACAAGTAATATTATACTAGAAGACTAAAACAACTTAAGAAAGCATAGCACACTCAGGACTTAAGTTCTCTCACGTTCAAATGGTCAGAATCTATTGCCGGACAAAATGGACGGCCTGGTCTTAATAGACCGTTTGATCAAGGTAGACTGCCTGATCAAGGTGAACTGCCTCGTGTCGCGTGTGTGCGACCTAGTTAAAGACTTAGGCCACAGGGGAGGTTATCCTCAACTCATGTAGCCATTGGCTGGGGTAGTCAACTGATCCGAATCAATCAATCAGATCTTGATGGAAAATTTCTTAGTCTTAGACACCCTTAATAAGACAGTGGAAAAACCCCGGTAGTTGCACCATCAATCCATATAAGGTATTATACAATGTCAAAATAAAACATTACTGGACCTAAGTAGGTCACATAGGACACGTGCACATTATGAGTCTTATAAACACCAATTCAAGTAACATTCATATAATACAAATGTCTAAATATAAATGGTTATTTTAAAAAAAAATGAAGTCTTATTTCAATGTGTTCAAAACCAGATGGTTGCGTTTTAACCTCGTAGATTAGGTTATTTGTCTATGGTGTAGATTTATGTTTTATAAGCTTATATGTTTAAGTGTTAGGACCTTTGTCTAGAATAGATTTCCATGCAAAATTATTGGATAAAATTTACAAACGTTTTGCAATCATCTGATTTTGAGTCTATGAGCAGTGACATGGAGGAGGGGTGTGCTGTAACGTCTAAGATTTGCGTTTATTGTAATTGTAATATAATATTATATAACGACATTAACATAAAATTATCAGTTCTATAAATTTAAAAAAAATAGCATTCAAAGTTAAAAAAATTTCACAATTTTGTTTATTTTGTGTTAATTGTTAGCAGTGATTCGTAAATTAATTTTGCTTCTAAGATTCTAGATTGTATGTGATATTACAGTGATATCTTACATAAATGTAAAAATGTAAGAAATGTAAGTATTTAAATTTGGTATGTTTTCGCAAATAAAATGATACACTGTTTTTATTAATTGTTTGTTAAAACTATTTTTTTAAAGTGTGCATGTTTAAATGCGCTAGATGTAGATCAGGGGTCTCCATGCGGCCCGCGATGTCCTCTCATCCGGCCCGCGGAGATCATTTTGTCCACGGAAAAAACGTTTGTTGGTGATGGCTGAGGAACTTTGCCCAGAAAAAATCAAAGACATGCCTGGAAGAAACTGGCCCCCGAACTGAAATTTGATAGTTAATGCGGCCCTCGGACTGAAAAGTTTGGAGACCCCTGATGTAGATTTAACATTGTGAAAACTTTACACTTAAGACTATACAAACACAATACAATGCCTATATTTTTGAGTAAAATGTACCGATAAAATAGGTTCACCCATGGTGTGCGGTAGAGAACAAAAGAAACATTGACAGTTTTGATCCCGTTGTATCATTTCATCAATGGACAATAACTACTAACTAATAATATTGACACGGCAAATCAACTCAAATTGTTGCCTATAACTAGCGTTAAGCTTCAGGTACACAAAAATATTGCTAACACAACAAACAGTGCTGAAGATGTACGACAGCTCGCAGATCAGTGTAATCATATTGTCGTAACCGCCAAGATCGCACCCATAAAGCAGATGATACACTCCTATGACCATAAACCTTGGAACGCTGCAGACAGTCTGTATGATAGCCAGTAGAATTACAATCTTAACCAGACGTCTTTCCCGTGATGAAAGATTGTCTGATTTTTGACGACTGTCCATTTTTCTTTTCTTTTCAGACTGATTCCTTATTTTAGAAGATGTCTTCAGAGAGAAAACCATCCAGAAAGTACAAAGGATAATGAGTCCTTGGGAAATAAAAGAGAGAGTAACACCTTCTACCATATTGACGATAGTTTCCCATTGGGCCCCAAGTTCCGTGTACGTCCACTGAAGTTGCATGGTAAAAATTAGGCTGCCGTTTACATCTATTTTACCTTTCGTGTATACTACCCATTCCATGTCATTATATATGTAAATAGGAAGTAAAATTCCAACGTGAATTATGTAGATTAATATAATCGATGCAACACATCTTGATTTTGTAAATACCTGTTTTACGCGAAAAGGGGCAACAACACAGTAACACCTTTCTAAAGCAATGATTGCAGTTATCCAGCATGATATAAAGTACGCTACATACCTTACGGAGCCGAAAAGAAAAGTGCCGATCGACCAAGAGCTGATGGGAGTATTCGGATATACATAAGTGATAAGGTAACATACACATGTCGCTAGTTGAAAAGCCGATACTACAAGATCTGTGAAAGATAGCCCCCAAAGTCCAACACTCATGCTGTCCTTGAGACCAAGTCTAATGAAGACGAGCATATTAATGTAGTTAGACAAGACGCCTGCTAGAGATATCGCCCCATGGATGATAACACTCAATGCTAGCATCAGAGTTTGCATCACGGAATCCGGGATGAGGAATTCTCTTGTTTCCTCTACAAGTTTCCTCACGCTCTCTTCAAAACTTTTGTCATCCGTCTCAGCCATTTTAATCTTGCAAAATCTTTTCTGGACTGATATCACTCCCTTGATACTCAAAACTAACTTGTTTTGAAAATAAAGTAAACGTTTTTCTTCTCTGTAAATAAAAAAAATAAATAATCAACGTAGATTAATTATAAAATCGCACTAAATATATATTGATGCTTTTATTTAAAATCAAGTGACTTTTTATAAACGACAAGAAAGGTTTCTGCAAATAACATTCAATTTCACATGGCGGCGCGATGAACGGCTACCATAAAAAATCAGGCGCACTAGAGTGCTCACAGAGGGGCCTTGATAATAGAATACATATTTATGATAGTTTTCTCAGTTTCAAGATAGTTTTGAATACAATGAAGACTATTTTATTAAAGATAATTTATTCGCGAAACAGGATCGATCATAGCTGGGTAGAAGCTACAATAAAATAATTTATCATCCAAGGGCCAGTCCTAGGTTTCACTTAATGGTAAAACTTTATAGTATTATAAAAGATGAAATATGAGTTTGAAAGAAAAATTGTTTTAAAAATGAAACTTAATCTTAAATGATGGTCGGTTTAAATCCAAACGTTACTTTTACTTTTATAGTAACAGATATATAATTGTACAAATGCTTCAAGGGTGTCAGAGGCATAAGCTACAGCAAAATGATTACATTTTTTAAAATTTTTGTTTTCTCTGTGATTATAAATCCGTTATAATCTCGTCATAACGCTAAGAAAATAAATAAAAGTAAAGACGAGGGTACAAGCCGTTTACAGTTAGAATGCATCAATTTATTGTAAGTTTGTGTTTTTTAAAATAAAATTTTACTTATAATATAATTCAAAAATTATTGTTGTAAGATCTTAATTACATCGTCTTAGAGTAAGTTTGTTATTAATATAATTACCCTAAAACAAAATAATAGCCACTTGCAAATAAGTGAAGGAAATACTTAGATCTTATTCGATATTTTCTTTAACTTTTAAAACATCATATTATGCTATCAAGCTACTAACGCTGGCTTACATTTTATCAAAGGATAAAGAAATTAATAACCTACATAGGACGGGATTTAAAAAGTCGCGTTCATTGATTTTATGAATTACATCTTACGTGCGTGTCACCGATTTCCTACTACTATTTTTAAGTTCCTACAGAATTATAGTTTTACACTAAAATTGTTGTTTATTTTCATAGAAATGCCATTTAACATCACTTAAGTTTTTAAAACATCCTTTATTTGAAAATAACATAAACGATAAGCGAAGTTTACATTGAAACCTAAATTATGATACGTGAATAATTGTTTTGAAAAATTATTAAAAATATGACAAGCATTGGCGTTGGCAGGCAAAATCCATTTATCGACTCTTTAATGTTATATTACAACTAGTGTTTAGCCTACTAAGAAAAGTAGGCCTATACCTTTTGACGAAAACAAAACAAATGTTCTTAAGTATTTCATTATGTAGCAAACACATTGTAACGTCCAATGTCGTGGCTTACATTTTACACAGGACACATTTTCTATATTATCTGCTGTTAGGTGGTAGAAACATTCAACACTACAAAAACCAATTCACCAGTTTCAAATTTGCTTTATGCTGCTCAGAGAAAGCTGACCCGAAAGTCTCGCGTTCGGATCCCATAGACGTCCCTGAGCCTACCCTCTCATTTTAGGGAAAGTAAAGACGGTTGGGTAGAGTACTGACCACACTATCCTTTCTTATGTCGCGCTCACTGAAACAGGTTTTTACTTCAACGGCCAAATAGACTGTGATGTTAGAAAGAGTACTTACTTTTTACCCATATTTTTTAGATGAGTTTAAAGTCGAAGAGTTAAAGTTATATTTTATTCACTGTATTCGAGCTTTCAACTGAGCAACACATATACTTGTTGAGAGATAATGTATAGAGACAGGCAAATGTAAAAAAAAAAACAAGCTGTGATTTATTTTATAGAGATTTTGGACTTATATAAACAAGTCGGATGACTACATGACAATTCGATAAACACAGTTTACGACCTTTAAAAAGCTAACACAATTTAATAGGAACGGTAAACACTAGACTGTGCATGAGGTTACGGTATTCAGTAAGATTAGCTACTTATTAAAACAAAGTAAGTGGCAAGAATATTGATACTAACGAGAAATATAGTTAAACGAAAACGAAACATGACGTCACATTGGAGCATATAGTAGAAATTAGTCTACAGCCGGAGAGTGCACACAGTAATATGAAGTCATTGATTCTCTAGTAAACATTAAATTAAAAAGCCAACTTTGTCTAATCTTAAAAGTGGTTTGCGTGAAGAGTTTCTTTCATAAAATTCTTCGGGTAGGGGCGAAGCCCATCCCCCGCGTAAGAACGTCAAAGCCTACCCCCCCCCAACTCAAAAGAAATGTCGTCATCGATACTCTATAATAAAATTACAGCCTAATTCGTGTGTCTAATCTAAAAAGTGGTTTGCGTGCAGAGTTTCTTTCATGCAATTCTTCGGGGAGTGGCTAAGCGCGACACCAGTGTTTCTTTCAGACTTTTTCCTCCCCGGAGGGAGGAACTTTTTCTAATCTAAAAAGTGTTTAGCGTGCACAGTTTTTTTCATGCATCTCTTCCAGTTGGGGCGAAGCCCCGCCCAGGTTATTCCTTTAGATTGTATGATCTACAAATGCGACAAGTGTTTCTGTCAGACTTTTTCCTCGCCGGAGAGGGGTGGGGGTACTTGAAATTTTCGGGGGCGGGGGTAGAATTTTCTGGGAGGGGGCGGACACTGGAAAAAGTATATAATTATATTTCGTTGAGTGGGACGGTAGACATGTTTTGGGGTGTGTGTGTGTGTGTGTGGGGGGGGGGGGGGTTAGTTTAGAGAAAATAGACAGCACTATCCACCTAGCGCCCGTTGTATCCTTCCTCAACGGGCCATTTTTCTCGTATATATAGAATAGTTTCGCTGTCAGTGTATCTATGTATCTGACAAGAACGCTATAGAGAAAACACAAGCTAATTAAAAACATGCATAGTTAAATGAAAACGAAACATGACGTCACATTGGAGCATATAGTAGAAATTAGTATCAAGCCGGAGTGTGTACACAGTAATATGACGTCATTGATTCTCGAGTAAACATTGAATAAAAAGGCAACTTTGTCTAATCTAAGTGGTTTGCGTGAAGAGTTTCTTTCATACATTTCTTCGGGATGGGGCGAAATCCCATTCCCGCCTCCTCCTCCTAACCTAAAAGAAATGACGTCATCGATACTTTATAATAAAAAGACTCACATTAAGGCATATTTATTGTGTCTAATCTTATAAGCGTTTTGCGTGTAGAGTTTCTTTCATGCAATTCTTCGGGTAGTGGCTAAGCGCAACATCAGTGTTTCTATCAGACTTTTTCCTCACCGGAGGGAGGAACTTTTTCTTATCTAAAAAGTGTTTTGCGTGCACAGTTTCTTTCGTGCATCTCTTCCGGTAGGGGCGAAGCCCCTCCCAGGCTCCTCCTTTAGTTTGTATGATCTACAAATGCGCCCAGTGTTTCTTTCAGACTTTTTTCTCCCCGAAAGGGGGGGGGGGGGCGGGGCGGAGCCCCCTATCCCGAAGTAGAGTAGCCTAAAAGAAACTCTAAATGCGACTTTTGTCATGATTGAGATTGGGTGCATAGCTTAGGGGTGTGGTACGACAGTATTCAGTATCAATGCGCGGTAACTAAGTGTAGATCAAGCTTAAATCCGATTAAAATGACGATTCTTGATAAAAATCCGTTTTCAACGTAAATTGTCGTTTCCGATTCAATTTGAGGTTAAGGTGGAGACTTTAGTTTTGGTTTAGAAAAAAGAGACAACGCTATCAACCTAGTGCCCGTTGTATCCTTCCTCAACGGGCCATTTTTCTCGTTCAAGTAATATTAATACATTTTTAAAAGCTTTATAACATTTTTGAGTCACAATATAGTTGGTTAAATTAAAATGTTATATAATCCAACTCGTGGAACAGTCAACTAAGAGACACAACTCACTACTTAAAGCCTACAAATGCATGTGAAAAATATGAACGAAATTTCTATTATTATAGTGGGTCGTGATTAAGTTACAAGCTATACTTATTTTGGAAAAAAATACCTCATTTTGAATGTAGGGTCTGGTTTTTTGTGAAGATAAGTGACAGACGTGATGTTTTTTATGGATGACCCCCGAAACCCACAGTTATCCAACGGATGACGGGTAGTCTAGTATACTAGTGAAACTCAAGTTTACATGTTTGATGACTCATTCTTTTGTTTGTTTGTTTGTCTGATTTGTTATTGGGGAGAATTTGTATTATCTGTAGAGCTGTAAAACAGGATTTTGGGTGGAGAACATTGTTCTTTCTTAAACACACTGTTAATTACAAACTAATTTAAAGCCGTTAATTAATTTATTGATATATTCATAGGTAGATTAACCCCATTAATTATAAAAGTTTAGAACAATGACTTTACTAATAGTAAAAAGATTTATTACTTTCTCGTATATACGAAGTATAGAGAAAGTCTTGTAATCGTGCAAAAAAAAAAATCGAGATTTTTACAAATCTCGACGTTTTGCACTTCACTGATACGGACAAACATAATTTTGCAATCTTGTCCTTATGTCTGTGTGTCTGTCTGTGTGTAAACACGATAACTTGAGTACCGTAACATTTTGGTTGATGAAATGTCCTATGTAAGTATTTTATCAATATCGTACATCCTGATCTACTTTTTAGCGATTTCCGATAACCGGAAGTGGTACTTTTTCAACTTTGAATTTTTCAAAAACCTATAACTTGAGTACTATTTCAGATAGATAAATTAAATTTCATTTGTAAGTAACAGATCTAATTCTCTACCTTCTGTCAAATTTTGAGTAATTTCCGTTGAACGGAAGTACTAATTTACGCTATTTCCGATTTCTAAAAAAAAACCGCATGTACATTTATAAAGTACTAATAATATTGCGCACTATTATGCACATTTTGTTTTGGCGTTCGATTGGTGCGCAATTCTTTTTCTATGAGATTATATTCTATTTTTTAAAAATTAAGTAATTAAAAATCATGTCTATATTCCAAGTTATATAAGAATATGCGAGAAAGTTTAGAGGAGATCACTCCCGGTTTATTTTTTTACAACAATGTTTTCAATTAGTTTTTCTTAAGGCCTAGATGTGAATGATAAAGTTGACTATCAGGACCTCGCGGGGCACATGGCAGGTGAAGGTGAGTTCATCTGTTTGTACGTTCTCAGCATATGAATGGATAGTGTAGTCATAGCCATGCTCCGCCGGAATCTTTTTTTTAAAATACAAACATGTCTGAGACTTGGTGGGACACTGGGCAGGTGAAGTAGAGTTTAGTAGAGTTTTTTAAAATTTAAGAAACTTCTTTTTGAATGTGGGGTCTGGTTATTTTGGGACGATAAGTGCTGACAGACGTGATGTCATTTATGGATGACCCCCGAAACCCACAGTTATCTAACTAGATAACGGGTAGTCTATTTAATTATAAATGTTTTAAAATGTGGCTTTACTTTGACTGAATAGTGACGTCACATGATTTGTTTACTTTTTACATCAACAATGGCGGCTTCTATCGAAGAAGATTGTGTTCCCATTCCAATGTTTAACGCGTTCTAAAGCTAATATTCTGTCGGCTATAACTTTAACAAATCGTCCGTTTGCTGTATTTGTTAAGTTTCAACACTTATATCCATTTTCAACTGTCTTTTTCATTTAATTTTTCAATAAATTTCTTTAGCTCTAGATCTAAAAACTAAAAAGATAAGCTGTCGAAGAAAGTTATTTATAGAACTAGATCTAGAATATAGGTCAAACCATCATTAATTAGTTAAAAATACAATCCATTTTAAAATCAGAATGCATTTTTTAGTTTCTTTATTAAACTATTTTAATTCTTATATATTTGATATAAATCTTTGCTTTTTAGCTTCTAGAATGCAAGTGGTTTATCTCTCTAGATCTAGATCTAGATCTAGATCTAGCAAGAGTTAGGCTACTGCAAAAACTAACCTTAATTAAACCAGTCGTAGAATATATTGATAATTCTATCTAGATCTAGATAATAATGAGTTTCTATACTAAACTATTTTAGACCTTCATCGTTTTAAATAAATCTTTGTTTATTAAGCTGTGGAATTGGCTAATTTAAGATAAAATTTAATTTGAAAGTTACTAGATCTAGTTCTAGACAGGGCATATACGCATAAATCAAGTTGCATAAGGAGACTCAAAGTATTAAATTATACCATAAAAAAACATCAATTACGTCACGAGTCTAGATAGCTAAGTTGTTAGTGTAATAGGCTTTCATGCGGGTGGGAGAGGTTCTAGATACATCACGTCAATATTAAAAAAAAATTTCAATTTTTTTTTTTTGGATGTGAATGATAAATTTGCCTATCTGAACTTGGTGGGATACAGGGCAGGTGAAGTAGAGTTAATCTGTTTGTTTGTCCTAAGCATATGAAGGGATAGTGTGGTGAGAGACATGCTCGGCTGGAATTGTTTTTTTAAACGATAAAAACGGTGAAGTTGAGTTGAGTAGGTCACCTGTCAGTATATAAAGGGATAGTGTGGTCAGACCCATGCTCAGCCAAAATCGGTGTTTTAAAAAGAAAAAAAAACAACTCTTTTTTAATGTAGATCTGGTTTTTTGTGACGATAAGTGACAGACGTAATGTTTTTTATGGATGACCCCCGAAACCCACAGTTATCCAAGGGATGACGGGTAGTCTAGTTATTTCTAAAACTAACAATTTAAAATTGTTAACTCTAAAAAATAAAACCATGTATTTATTCAATCTACCAATTACATTTACTGTCTAAGAAGTACTATTTTCAAACATCGCCTTAACTTTTTGCCTAAAATTAGCGTTAAGCTTCAGGTACACAAGAATATTACTGGCACAGCAAACACTGCTGAAGATGTAAGACCATTCCCACATTAGAATCGATATATTATCGTAAGCTCCGAGAACAAACCCTGGCACCAGGTAATACACTGCTGTGACCATAAACCTGGGAACGCTGCAAACAGTCTGTATGATAGCCAGTAGAATTACAACTTTAACAAGTCGTCTTTCCCTTGCTGAAAGATTGTCCGAATTTTGATGATTTTCTCTGTTTTGTTTCGTTTCTGAATGTTTTCGTATTTTCGAAGAGTTTTTCAGCGAGAAGACCATCCAGAAGGTACAGAAAAGTAGCAAACCTTGAGAGATTAATGAAAGGGTAACTCCATAAGCTAATGAATTGATAGTGTCCCATTTCGCGCCGAGCTTCGTGAAAGTAGTTTGAAACTGCATGAAAAAAATGAGGCTGCCGTTGGCATCTTTTTCACCAAGAGTTGCTGGTACCCACTCCAACGGGTCATAGATAAACACTGGAATCACCAATCCAACGTGGAAAAGGTAGATGCATGTGATCGATACAACACACCTTGATTTTGTAAACACAAGCTTCACAAGAAAAGGCGCCACAACACAGTAGCATCTTTCTAAAGCAATGATTGTAGTTATCCAACATGATATGTAATACGCTACTGACCTAGCCCATCCAAAGATAAAACTTCCGATTGACCAAGGGCTAATAGGATTATTGGGATAGACATAAGCTACACAATAGCATACACAAGATGCTAACTGCAACGTAGATACTATAAGATCTGTAAAAGATAGCGCCCAAAGTCCAACACTCATGCTGTCCTTGAGACCAAGTCTAATGAAGACGAGCACGTTGACGCTGTTGGACAAGACGCCTGCTAGAGATATCACCCCATGGAGGATGACGCTTAGAGCAAAGATCAAAGTACGCAGTAAAGAGTTGGAAAACAAGAATTCTTTTGTCTCGTTTACGAAGTTCTGTATTTCCTCCTCATGTCCCAAAACATCTGTGTCTGCCATATTTCAATATTTGTAAAAAAAAATTATTCGATAACACGTATTATAGGAGCGTGTACAGATTTCTGTTGATGTAGGTGTAAAACCTTGATTGGCTATTGCTAAGTACACACACCAGTACACAAACATGTGCGAGATTTTATCAGATGTTGGAATCAGCCAAATGTACCTGACAAATGAAAAAAATAAAAACAGAACGTTTATTCGAGTATACTGTACATCTTAAAATAAGTTGATACATTATTTTGAGAAATGCGTCTAAATTAATGCGAAAATAATGGTATATATCTGTTTAGAAATAAATTCACTTTTTATAAAGTTCATACAATTTCATTTCAATGTAGTAGACAAGTTTTCTATCTTTAAAACACACATTTTTATTTTGCTCTCTCGCTCTCCCTGTTTCAATTTCTCTCTCTCTCTCATCAAGGTAGGTATAGTGAGGTCCGTATTATGCAAAGCCACCTTTAATTTCCCTAACGTTAATCAGGTACCCACTCTAGTGGACTCGGAACGTCCTATTGACTCGAAAACGAGATCAAAACTCAAGAGCTTAGGGTTGGCAGTCGAATGCTCTACCATTCAACCACACCCTCTCATCTCTATGTAAAGTTCATATTTTGCAACACTGTCTGGTTTGCGCCAGGGGTGATTTACATGTTTATGTATCTCTGATGAGTTAAGTTACCTGTCTCGATATTCAAAACAAAAACGCTTCAAAAAGCTTCGAAGAAATAGATATAAATTAACGCATACGTACAATTCGTTTGCACAAAAGATGGAACAATTGTCAGTTTATATTTTCAAAATAAAATCTTACTAATAATTGAATTAAAAAGCTGGTGTAGTAAAATCCTAATTTATCACAGTAGAATACGTTTTTTTATAAAGTAATAGCGAGAAAAAAACAAAATAATAATATCTCTGGGATAAGTCTAAATATATATTTAGATCGTGTTCATCATTTACTTTAACTTAACATCAAACAACATTACAACTCTACTGATACCAAATTGCCTGTAATCGAAGAAAAAAAAAACTATATCAAACACGATACAAATGTCTTGTTTATTGATTTTATAAATTATATCTTATTTGTTTGTCTCTGAATGTCTAATACTGTGTTTAATTTTTTAGAAGCGCATAATTGTTGATTTGTTTCCATATAAATATATATATAAACATCACTAAAGAGTTTTAAACACAAGTTTAATATAATTTTATAAATACTATTTAACGTTTACATTGGAACCTTGATTATAGTACGTAAGTAATTATTAGCGGAGAATTGTTCAAATTACGACAAGCTTAGTCGTCGGCAGGCTAAACCCAAGTATCGAGTTTTAAATGCTATGATACAACAATTACTTAACCTATTAAGTAAATTATAACTTTATGAAAAAATCCGTTCTAAAGTATATGATTATATACCAAGGAAATCAATGAGTTCAATGCTGTGACTTACATTTTAAAGTCCAGACATTTTGATAGTATCCACAATCAAGTGCTAGAAAAATTCGATCATTCAAGGGCCAAGAGTTACCTGTTCACAGTACTGTTCGGAGATAGCTAACATGATAGTTTTGAGTTCGGATCCCGTAAACTACCTCATGGCCTTCCAGCTCTGATGAGTACTTGACTCGCAGTAAGGAAAGTTAAGACGGCCGTATACAGTGCTGACCACACTATTTCTTCATAGGCCTGCGTTTGTCCGAAATCAAAAGAAGGACGTATTTGTACATTGCTATATGTAATGTTCGTGGTATTGATTTTAAAGGATAAACGATGTCTGATAAACAACACAAGTCGGTTGAAACACAAGGTGGATGAATTTTATTTGGACCATTCTGGTTGGTATCCAGATGACTGAAATTTGAACTCACTATTCACACAGGGTAACATTAGAACAAGGGGCACTACTGTTACAATATTTTTTACAGCGAGTGACTGCCTTTGTTAACTCCCCTGATCAGTATGACATGTCACATAAATAACTAAAGCGAGTTGATGAGCGAAAACCAACTCTGAAATCTCGTAGGGTTTTTAATTTATAAGTTAAAGGTACTGGGGGAAATGGTACTATGAAAAAAACAATTTAAAAAAAATAGTGATTAATAAGGTCAATATATATATATATATATATATATATATATATATATATATATATATATATATATATATATATATATATATATATATATATATATATATATATATATACAATTTTTTTTTTAAATTGCAGAAGTAAAGCTCTATTTTGGGGTTGGCAGACTAGCGATCTAGACCAAGCCGTCATTTTATGAAGGTTGAACTTGGAAATCTAGAGACAACCAAACAGTACGTCAACGACATTCATCTTGTGCTAAGACTCCTTAAATGTAAACCAAAAAGGTTAAGAACGATGAAGATGTTAGAGCGGAATCTCTTTATTTCAAATTAGGCATACAGCCCATAGTGGTAGAGAGCTAAACTGCTATCCAGGGGCGTAGCGAGGGGGGGGGGGGGCGGGGGGTGCGGACCGCACCGGGTGACACCATTTAGGGGGTGACAACAAGACAAAAAATAGCAAAATATATAGAGAAAAACTTGAGGGGGGGGGTGCAAATCGAAAGTTTGAGGGTGGGGGGTGCAAATCGAAAACTTGAAAGTGTGTCCCCGGGAAGGGTCGCTACGCGTCTGGGGGGGGGGGGGGGGTGACACCATAAAGTGCCGCACCGTGTGACACCCGACCTCGCTACGCCACCGCTGCTATTCCGAAAGTCTTGTGTTCGAATTCGAGTTCAAGTTTCTTTAGGATTGCCATTGTGTTAGTTTAGTCAATTTACAACACGCTAGGGCGTTACTGATATGTCTGATTAATTCCTAGAAATGGCTGAAGAATTAAGTCTGGTTATTAATAATTTTAAGGCGTTAATTAAATGACCGTATAGGGGTCGGCGTAGTAGGGTTGGAAAAACGCCCATGGTTGCTAAATTAAAAATCCTCGCGCTCCAAAAATTTGAAGGGGGGGGGGGGGGTGCAAATCGAAGGTTTAAGGAGGGGGGTGCAAATCGAAAGTTTGAGGGGGGGGGGTGCAAATCGAAAGTTTGGGGGGAGGGGTGGAAATCAAAAGTTTTAGGGGGGAGGGGTGCAAATCGAAAGTTTGAGGGGGGTGCAAATCGAAAATTGAAAGTTTGTCCCCGGGAAGGGTCGCTACGCCTCTGTGGGGATGACACCATTAAGTGCCGCTGACAAGTATACTTAATTGTGTTGGAGGAAGTCCCATCTAGCATCACAATTAAGATCGAAAATCATGACATTGGTTAGGCCACACATTGAGAATGAAGACTGTTTTCAGGATGACAGGCTTCAAAAAATAACAAGCCAGAATAATTTATATTTACTGTAAGACTTGTGTTCGAGACCATCAAAGTGCATGTCGTAAACAGATTGTGCCGATGTATCTCTGAATTTGAAACTTTACTATGCTGCACTTCACAACGGTACTATTTCATGAATTAATCCCGGGCAGTGGCGTAGCTACCGTAAAGCTAGCGTAAGCAAGGCATAGGGGCCCAAGGCAAATAGGGGCCCTTTTTCGAAAGTCTGAGTGGGAGTGCCAATCGAAAGTTTGTCCCCGGTCGCCGGGAAGGGTCGCTACGCCTCTGTGGGGCTCACTAACACTTTTTGCATAGGGGCCCAAAAATCCTAGCTACGCCACTGATCCCGGGGTGAGGGCAATACCCCCTACTATGATCACGCCCATCTCTTCCATCACTCAGACCTTATATAATTAGTATATACGAGCCGACCCGCGGCGTATCATACGCCGCTATTTAGTTGTTTTATTTTCTACTTTTCATAATTTGTGAATCCAACAGTACCAATGCTGCCACTTAATATATTTGCTTTAAAACACTATCAGTAGCCCGTTAAGGACGATACCCCCCTTTCCCCACCCCCTACCCCACCCCCGTGAAAACAGCCTCCTCTTAGTTACCTCCCCTAAGTTTAAAATCGTTTCAAACTAAATTATCTGCCCCTAGTAACCGTCACTAAACCCGGCTATACGACTGTAAACATTTAGCGTGAACCAAAGCTCACCAGACCATGTAGGGGTGGGGTGGTAGGGAGCGCGCTTACAGCTTGTTTTTTTAGCGTCTCCCAGAAGAGAATTATATATATAGATTATTAATAGCAAAAACTATACGTGAACAAATGTGTCTGCTGGAACATTCAAGAGCCGCATCTCGACTTGGATAGAATAGTCTTAAAAATCCCAGGGTTCTAAAGGTTGAGGCGTTAATCATATTTCAAGTTATAGCAACAAAGATATTAAACTCCAAAAGTATGGCAAGTTACACAAATAATCTTACTAGCAAAAACAAAGCAATGTATAAGACTTTATTAAAATGTAAAAAGAAATGTGTGTTATTACTTTATTTTATAGAATGTAGGCTATATAATGAATTAATTCTATGTTTGTAGATCTGGCGTGCTTAGACTTTTCTATTAAGGTAAAGTAAAATAATACATGTGCTGAAAGTTATATTTGTAAACATTTCGGGTTCAATATTCAGCATCGCTGGTCATGATTGTAGCATTATATCCGGCTGTTGTCTTGGTATTGTTTTCGAAAAAGGTCCATTTTCTATGGAATGAGTTTAATTCAGCTGAATGTTCCGTGTTTGGCAATGTTCTTATATAATCTGACACAGTGTGGTATTACACACTATGTGGTAATGTGGTCTTACACAACATAGTGTGCTTCATGATGTACCACATAAATAATGTTGTGTTTTGGGGTGGTGGTGTATTCCGCACACTATGTTACACACTTTCTTGTATGAGCATCAAAGTTATTCTCAGCTTTAGTTCACTAGTTGGCGTATTGTACGTATTCTAGCTTCATCTAGGTATGGACAGACACTGGTGTAACTGACAATAAGAAATAAGTTGTAAATCGAGTTTTGTTGTTGTTTTAATATGTATTTATTTGATTTAATTCTACCACACGCAGATATACTCTCTCACACACAGACATATAAAACCTCAGAACTAATTGATTTGTTTTTAATATTTTATAATTTTACTCTTACTGTTGTTGTTCAAATATCATAAAGTAAGGTTTCTTTTCCCGATATTGAAAGTATGATTTAAAATCGTTTGATTTTATTAAAAGATATAATTATTAAAATCGTTTAATATGATATATATTATGTGACATTTAAAATATAAATACGTCATGCTTTTCTTTTATACATATGTGTCAAGAAAAATTTATATCCACCCAATGGTCAAGTTTTGAATGGTGTTTGCCTTCTCATACCCCTAATGTAAAGACTAAAGTTTGTATCCACTTTAGGTTAAAATATGTTATCAGGATATTTACAGTAGCAGATTTTTTTACTCGGTAACATCTTTTTCTAAACAATATAAAACAACATTGACTTTGAGTGTTGCAGATTTGCTTTCTAGAAACACTCGATGTCATTTACTGAAGATTATGTTTCTTAAATTCTGATTCAGGCTATACGTCATTGCCATATTCATCAACAACTTATGTTGGCTTCTGTTGCAGTAGCTCACAGTGTGAACGAAGCAGCAACCAAAAAAAAACCACCATGAAAATCCAATTATTTATTTTTACTAGACTAACTATTTTTATTTATTTTATTTTTATAGTTCAATTATGTAGTTGGTAAAGCTCATAGTTGCTGCACCGAAAGGTCTCGAGTTCGAACCCTCGGGCAGATGAGGCTCGTTAGCTGGGGATAACCACTCTTCTAGGAGAGAGAACTCCAAAAATCAAACAACTACTGCCTTGTAGTTTGTTCTTGGTTGGACAAAAGCTATGGAAGCAAATCCAACAAGAAAAGCAGGCTGAAATCGAAGTCAATAGCCTCATTGGCGTATAACCAGTTGTCACGTATACTTAATTGTGTTGGAGGGGATCCCTTCTAACACTAAAATTAAGAAAGAAGAAGAAAGAAGAAACGACATATCAGAGCCGTTCAGCAATGGGATATTTTGGTTTAGCCCGCCTTGTTTATTGGCATATTTTCAAGAGAAACAGGAATATCACATTTCAAAAACATATTCATATTTGTTATTTTGTAAATACAGAATTTCATACTGTGTTCGCTTTTATTTGTTTTACAAAACGGAGTTTACATGTTTTATACGACATTCAAATGCAGTAAGCTATACATTAAGCACACTGAAAGTTTACGAATTAACACTACACATATCAACCGAATTATACTTAAAAGTATGAGACTACAACAGTTTTATGGCTTTCTTTAAATAAAAAGAGTAACGCCGTTTTTTGTTTTTGTTTTTATTTTGACACCATCAGTTTAAAATGACATGGTAGAATGAGGTATATATGCAAAACAAAAAAAAAACACCCATACTAAACAACGTGGTCTTTGTTTATTTTCACAATTACGGTACCGATACTTTACAAGCAACTGTACCAGCTATCTAACCAAAATGTCCTCCCTAACAATTGTCCACACTGCTTTTAAACCCATATTAGACCTTAGAATACATAATACTGCAACATGGAGTTAACCAATACTCACACTCAATATCCCATCGTAACTAAACTTATTCTAACCTATACATTCATTGTATACGTAACAGTAAAGAGCACGGCTTAGAATTTACCTGGTGTTGTGTTTACGAAAGGCTTGTAACAATTAAGACAAAAATAAAAGTGTGTTTCAACATATAAGGGTGTTTGTACAAGTAATAATTCCGGATTCAGAACTTTTTGACTTACCTGAGCCCACTCAGTTCTGATGGGTATCTAACTCACGTTAGGGAAAGTAAAGGCGGCTAGGTATAGTGTTGACCATACTATTAATTCAAATGCCTAGGACAAGAAACATTTTAGCTCTTCTAAAGAGGAAGCTTACTACTAATTGTATAGGCCTACATATAATATGTATTAAATGTTTACGTTCTGATTTATATCTAGTTTCTTTCTTAACATGAGCATAAATCCGTTATATTGATTGTGTACATATTTAGTTTTAACACTAACAATACCTACTCCTAATGATAGTCGCAGACTGGCATACAAGGCCAAAGGGGAGGTAAGCGTGAAAACAAGCATAGCGAGTTTCAGCTGTTGTTCCCCTTCATGTCCCCTTGTGTCCAATCTCTAACTTCCACCTAATTGTCTAGTTTAGAATGTTGTTCTCATACCCCTTATGTACATACCAAAGATTTGTATCCAATTTATGTTAAAAAATATGTTATACACTTACGAAAAATGTTTTTTTTTTTTTTTGGTTAAATATTGTTCATCACCTCTAAAGGTATTTTATATACAATTTTTAGAAAAATTACTTACATAAGATAATTAAAATATTCTTGAAATATAGTGAAGTTAGTAGTAGAAAATTAGTATAATACCTACATTGTAGTAAATAGATTTCTTTTTCAACAAAAAGCTACGCCTTTTGCAGACAAAAATCAATTCGTCGACTACTGGGGTACAATTATACAGCCCAGATTTACAATTAGAAGGAATTCGAGTCAAATACCTTCATTCAGAAAATATACTTTTCGGTTGAAATGTTTTAATTCTATCATCGCATGCCAAGGTATATAAAACTTAAAGTTACTAATACTTTACAACTCACTAATTTTTTTATAACGTATTCTCTTTAATACGCCATCAATTAAAAAGAAAACAAATTCATCAGAAACCCATACAATCAGTTTTAAACATGCATCGCAATACAAAGATGGAAAAAAAAAATTCAATTCGAATCAGGCCGTTTGTTAGCAAACTTGATGCTTGTATATTTTCAAAGCGATGAAGTAATTTTCATTTTAGAAGTTTTTAATAATGTATCCATATAAAAGAAGAAAATATACACAGCTTAAGTTGTATAGACGGTTGAATATACAACTACTAACATTTAACAAATTATACATATATATATATATATATATATATATATATATATATATATATATATATATATATATATATATATATATATATATATTGAGAGAGTGTGTGTGTGTGTGTGAGAGAGAGAGAGAGAGGAGAGAGTTTTTCAAATACATACGATATAATAAATTGTTAACATATTTAAGATCAATAACTTTTTGAACGATTTACAATTCATGGGACAATTAAAGAAAAAAAAAACCTACTAAAAGCAAACACTACAGTCTATACGAATTCTAAGCATAAATAAATACAAATAATTAGCGCACGCCATTGCTAAATTCAAAAGATAATCTCAAACCATAATATATAGCCAAAAATGAATCTAAAAAATCTGAACAGCTGCACTTACAAATCACACAAAAAATGTAAAACTTTTCGATACCAAAATAGAAATCTACGTTTAAAATTTCCTTTCAGCAAATACAAAATATATTAAAATAAAATTGTATCCCTATTTTAAAACAAAGCCCAAATCAAAATCTGTTTATAAACAAAAATTCATATTTAAGATGCAATGTAAATTCAAGCAGCATGTATCTATACAAAATCTTAGTCAAAGATAAATATCTATATATATAATTCTCTTCTGGGAGACTTTAGAAAACAAGCTGCAAGCGCCTCCTTACAGTCCCCTCTCTTCCTCTCTATCACTACCACCCCCCCCCCCCCCCCCACATGGTCTGGTGAGCTGTGGTCACGCTAATGTTTATAAACATAGAGCCGGGTTTAGTGACGGCTATTAGGGGCAGATAATTTAGTTTGAAACGATTTTAAACTTAGAGGAGGTAACTAAGAGGAGGGGGGGGGGGGGTGTAGGGTAGGGGCTGGGGGAAAGCGGGGGGGGGGGGGGTGTTAGTGTTTTAAAGCAAATATTTTCAGTGGCAGCATTGGTACTGTCGAATTCACAAATAAGAATTACTGAAAAGTAGAAAATAAAACAACTAAATAGCGGCGTATTATACGCCGCGGGTCGGCTCGTAATGTTTATTCCTAGCCTACAAACAAGCATATATCTCAACAGAAGATTTTAAGGCAACACTACAAAATTAATTGAAGTTACTGCAAAATATAAAACTAAAAAATAATAATAAAAGTGTTATCTTCAACATCCATTAACCTAAGTGATAAACTAAATAATATGTAATTTTAATTCTAAATGCAAGTAAAATCTTTACAATAACTGATGTTTAACTGTCTATGTTCAGTTTTTAACTAAAACTAACTAAAACTTAAACCTTAACCTAAGACTACATTTGATTTAATTTAAGACCTCAAAAGAAATTTAAATGTAAGAATTATCTTGCACAAAATAACTCTCCAATCCCGCTACAAACAATACAATTAGAGGAAGCAGGATATCACACCGTCAATTATCATTCCCACCGTTACTTTTTCTTTACATTACATGCCCTCTGGTAATTACCGTCGTTATAATAACCCTCCAAAAAATATGAGTACAAGATTACCACTTTTCGAATAGGTATTGATCCTAAACTTAATTTTAGGATTTGTTTAAAGCTATTTAAATAAACGCTATTTATTTTATTTCTATAGTAACGTAAACCAAAGGTTTATTTTTCCTTAGCGATAGTGTTCTACATCTACGGCATTGGCGAAACAGTACAGACGTTTATCAGGTTGTTAAATTCTCAGTCCTGCTTTGTTGCTATAAAAAATGTCGGTGACAGAATCAACGCATACTGAAGATGATCTTCGGAAATGGATTGCGGAAACTAAAGAATTTTTAATATCCGATTCCCTACGAAGAATTTTATTGTTTACTATAGGTGGTATTTTTCATGGGATGATTTCACTAACAGGTGTGTTCACCAACAGTATCAACATGATTATATTTATTAGGCAGGGTCTTAAAGACAGTATCAGTGTTGGGCTTTGGATTTTATCCTTCACAGATTTCGCGGTCTCGGCGCTACAATTAGCGTCGTGTTTATGTTACCTTGTGGCGTATCTGTCTACTTATACTGCTGTGAATACCTGGACACTTGGGGCTCTGTATTTTGGTTGGTCAAGAGCTGTGGCTTACTATATTTCATGCTGGATAACTACGTGGATATCTATAGAAAGATGGTATTGCGTTGTCTCTCCTTTCCGTGTTAAAAAAGTATTTACCAAAGCAAAATGCGTGTTGTCTGTAATTGTAATATATAAAATACATATTGGCCTTCTTGTTCCGCTGTTCAGCGGTACACCTTTAGAATGGGGGATGTATTCTACCGGACAAAGAGATGTAAATGGAACACTTATTTATGGGATGAGAGTACGTGTGGTGTTAACTGAAGAATACGCAAAGTGGGACACGATTAACAATCTAGTACAAGGCGTCGTTCTCTCCGTGTGTTCACAAGCGTTGATCATCCTAAGCACAGTCTGGATGACTGTCTCTTTAAAAGCTTCTTCAAGAGTCAGAAAACAAAGAGTTAACGAAACAAAGAAGGGTAACTCTGAAATAAAAGACAACTTATCCCTACGAGAAAGACTCATGGTTAAAGTCGTGATTCTACTGGCGATAGTTCAAACACTTTGTAACATTCCCAGATTTATCGTGACGGCTGTCCATCAAACTCTACCAGCTCTACAGCTCGGAGCTTACCTTAACCTCACGATGGTTATGTGGGAGCTGTGCTACATCTTTAGCACCGTCTGCTGTGCCATTAACCTCTTTGTTTATTTGACGATGAGTAAAAACTTCAGACTACATTTTAACCATATTTTACACATTAAAAAGTAATATATATTGTAAACGTGATTCAACATTTTTAGCGTATGATAACAACAAAATTAATGTTGCAGAATGACAAAATGTAAATTTGTAATGACCACATAAAAATAATGCGTGTTGTTTTTTATTTATTTATTTATTTTTTTGTCGTTGTTTTTTTTAATTTTGTAATCAAAGCGGATGTAAAAAAAAAAATAGAAATAAAAACTTAAGCCTGAAAATATCTCAGAAATATAATTTTTTTTTAAAATCAATTTATACAAATGGCAAATCCTGAGAGCCAGATTTTTTTTGAGTTTTATAGGGTTAAGGTTATATTCCAATTTATATTCATCAAGCCTATGTTATAACCAAAAGTTTCACTTTCTTAAGACAAAACTAGATGGGTTGTAAAGAAACTCGTTGATATATTTTTAAAAAAAACTCATTTCATTAAAAAATACATAGTAATTTGTAGTCAAAACTTTGCTAATACAATTTTTAAATATTTCTTTTTAAATCACCTGAACAAGTTCAGGCATGATTTTTGTCTGCAATGTTCCAACTCAGAATGAACGGTAAATTTCTTCCCCGCTGGGGAAAGAACTCATACCTAGGATATTGACATAAGACAACGATATTCAACCTCTAAAATGTAGTTAAACATCTACAGCTATTTGCCACGACGCCGAGAAAATTGCGAATAATACAACATAATTATATTAGAGTTTTACAATCCTGTTTTTTTCTTCTTTTTTTTTTGTTGGCATTAGTTCGATTAGAAGTTCTGCGTTATTTTAAAACTCAGTGCTATTTTATTGATATCAAATTTTGTTTTATTAGATTATCTCGTTCATTCATCGATCCAGGTTTATCAATAAGACCAACAGTGCTACATTGGAACACTCGTTATGGAAAAGTCAATAGAGTGAGGTATTGACGATCCATTTTAAATAAAGAAATTTGTTTTTGTTTTGCAAAATAGAAAAATAGAAAAATACATTTCTTAAATCTGATACTATATGATAACTAGAAAACGACAATTTTATTTTAAATAGTTATTATTGGTTTTATTGATTGAACTACTGATCACTAGTTCTATACATTCAAAACAAAATACATAACTGGTACCAGCTGGTCAATAAGTCAATAATTTCAAAATAATGAAGCATATTTTGCCTCGTGTTTCAGATATGAAAAAAAAATATTTTCTAATATTTTATTATTAATTTAAAAGAAAACTATTTGAGTGGTTATATAATTAACATTAATATCAACTTCTTGCAAAATCATTTAGTTAACAAAAAGAAAATCAGTTATGCTTTCAAAAAAGTTCGCTAAATATCAAACGGGATGTTTACTTAATATTTGGATATATTGGTAAGACAATATTCCTAAATTATATAACAAAGAAGAGTTAGTAAATAAATATATAAATATGTGTAACTTGTCTTTGCGTAATCTGTTCAAGCTGTGTGTGTAAACTTTGAGCATGTCACACTGAGATGTAAAATAATACATTTAAATAATATTCACTATTATTAATAGTTAAAAATAATATTACGTCTGACATGTAACATTGACTCCTTTAAAACTACAATACGATTTTAAAAGTAGTAACATGCTACAGTATTTACGACATTTAAGAAATGATATTCTGCTGACTTTGTTACCATAAAATGTATACCATAACGTTACTAAATCATCTTTAGACGAGGTAGATATAGAGAATATTGTAAACATAAGTTTTACAAGTACATTAATCCAGTGGCGGAACTAGAAAAAAAGGGCTCCCCCGCATTGAAAAAATTAGGGCCCCCTATATATATATATATATATATATATATATATATATATATATATATATATATATATATATATATATATATATAAAATCTATATCCTAATTGAGTAAGTTAGTCTACTTCATTGCAATAAATAACCATTCTGAGAGAACAAACCAGACACATTTAGTCCAAACTCATCTTGGGTTAAAAATAATCATGGACACTACTAAAATTGCTGCTCAAAAATATATAAAGACGTAAGCTTGATTCGTGAATGGTTTCTCGCGTTATGTTTATTTTTTTTCAGTTTTGGCTTTTATAATAGCAATTTTGAAAAAATTGAATTTTATAGCTATACCATTGTTTATTACGTCTTATTTAAATAACAATTTAAAGAATCAATTGTTTTTTAATATACTTAGTACAAAACTATTTAAATGAGCTTCGTGGGCATACCTATTTTAAAGAAGGGCAGTAAGTCATGGTAGTAGTGTGAATGTTTGGCTACCTTTCAAACTATAGCTCTTGTAGATTTTAAAATATTTTTCTACGCAACAATCTCTGCGAATGTTTGGCTACCTTTCAAACTATAGCTCTTGTAGATTTTAAAATATTTTTCTACGCAACAATCTCTGCTATAGTAGGCCTGTTGTTTTTTTTTTTTTTTTTTTTTTTTTTTTTTTTTTTTTTTTACAAAACCACTTTCAAGATGCATGAAAAACATAATTTAAAAAAAAAATTCATTGTTTTTTGGTCGGAACTGGGCCCCTAAACGTCCTGCCCCCCCCCCCCCCCCCGCATTGCGGGGTCTGGCGGTATGGTAGTTCCGCCCCTGCATTAATCCAACAGCATTATTTTGTCATTTCTCTAGTCCCATATTTGATAATATCATTATTGTGTTTGCGATATTTTTTTTACTATATTGCTTACTGGAATATTAATATAGTTATTTTAAATAGTAATATTTTAACCGTTAATCCTAAATAAATCATATTGAAACAGTAATTTTTTACGCATCAAATTTAGGTTTATTTACTGATCAATTGATGAAAAACACATTGTTAACAAAGATTATCCAATACATTTAGGAATCCTGAAATGATTTATATTGATGAATACACAGGTAACTTAATAAAAGCTTACTAAATACCATGCAGCAAGTTGATAGAGCATTCGATGTTGCATACATTGATAAAAAGACATTACTTAAATTACAGTTTTTATAAAACATTGATAATCCAAAGTCACTATACGAAATACACACACATACATTATATATATATATATATATATATATATATATATATATATATATATATATATATATATATAATGTATGTGTGTGTATTTCGTATAGTGACTTTTATATATATATATATATATATATATATATATATATATATATATATATATATATATATATATATATATATATATATATATATACATATATACATATATATATATATATATATACATATATAAATAAATATATATATATATATATATATATATATATATATATATATATATATATATATATATATATTATATGCTTACACTATAGTCTCTAGTTCCGTATACTACTGGTAGGACAAATTTATGTTCATCCAGCTCTGATGAGAAATTGATTAATGGTAGGAAACACAAATGTTGATGGTCTAGTTCTCAAAGATACAAATAAAACGAATTAGCAAATCGAGTTTATTAAAACAGATGAACTCTTTCACATCAGCACCATCATGTTTTTGGGCAAAGAAGGAAAAATTGGTTTATGATGATAAAATTGAAGGTACAAACAGTATCAACTATTACTTGCTAATTTGCTACTTGTGGCAATAGGTTTAAAACATTGTGGGTACAGATTCATTGGGACCACTCATTCTAAATTGTGTTTTGGCTGACTCAATGAACTTGTTTGATTTTAAAATTTTATATGAAACAACGTACCTAAGCTAAATTAATAGACACAAACATCATACTCAAACCCCACTATTAGATGCACGGAACAAACAACATACTCAACCCCAAATAATTGATGCATTATTATTTATTTATGTTGGCTGTAAAAGCATAGTAAAACTGATGCCTATAACTGGAGTTCAGCTTCAAGTAAACAAAGATGTTGCTAGTACAACAGATGGTGATGAAGATGTAGGACAGCTCCCACATTACACACATAAGATCAATATAAGCACCGATCAACATCCCAGGCACAAGTAGAAAAACCCCAGTTGTGATAAATCTTGGGATGTTGCAAAAAGTCTGGATTATAGCCAGCTGTATCACGACTTTGACAAGGATTCTCTCCCTTGGCGAAAGGTTGTCTGCCCTTTTCTCATTCTGAGACATTGAATGTTTCCGGACTTTTGAAGACGCCTTCAGAGAAAACACCATCCAGAAACTACAGAGAAGAATCAGTCCTTGAGAAGGCAAAGACAGGACTACACTCTCTACAACATGAATGATGAATTCCCAATGCGCCCCTTCTTTTGTAGCCACCATCTGTACTTGCGGAAAATAAATAAGGGTCCCGTTTTCATCTGTTTCTCCAATGGTATATTGTAACCAAATAAAAGGTTCATAAGCGAAAATGGGAACTAGAACACCGAAATGAATGAAGTAATTTAATAGTACCAAAACAACACACCTTGATTTTGTAAAAACTTGCTTCACTTGAAAAGGTGCGACAACACAGTAACACCTTTCTAAAGCAATAATTGTTGTTGTCCAGCATGATATTAAATACCCTACGTACCTCATCCAACCGAATACACCCATACCAACTGACCATAGATCAATTGGTAACTTTGGATACATACAAATGATTAGGTAACAAATACTAGCACCCAACTGACATGTCGTTACTAAAAGATCTGTAAAAGATAACGCCCAAAGTCCAACACTCATGCTGTCCTTGAGACCAAGTCTAATGAAGACGAGCACGTTGACGCTGTTGGACAAGACGCCTGCTAGAGATATCAGCCCGTGGAGAATCACACTTAAAGAAATAATCAAAGTTCGTAGTAACGAGTCCGATATCAAGAATTCTTGAGTTTCCTCAATCAAATTCTGCAGCTCTTCATCATATTCCCAAACGTTTGTATCAGCCATGATTAAATCAATACAAGGAATATTCCAAATATAAATGTATCATTATAACAAACAGCGGCTGTCTATTGTAGTATGAATTGTTCAATTACTTTATTATGTAGGCACACATGCCTAGACATTATAAATAAAAGTATGGGATACAATTCCTACAGTAAAAGTGCTATTTATATGTTATCGATACAATACACCTAGATTTTATAAACTCCAGTTTTAAGATATTGAAATTTTACTAACTTAGTTCACAGTTTAAAAAATGTCAACAACTTTAATCATCAAATGATAACTTAGTGTTTGTATACTTGCTCCAACAATCTAAACACCACGTTGTTAATAACAAAAATTATATTTTAGAATTCCATAGTCAATTCGTTGTAGGGAAGCATTTTCCAAAATCTGGAAATAAAAATGAGCAAAGGCGATATGTAAATTTATTAAAATAATATAAGAAATAATAGCACGCAAGTCCTCACATAGCTAGCACTATCTACAAAATGGCCAATCATTTTAAAACAATATTATATCACAATGTTTTTATTAAAGCTTCTATCTTAGCGCAATGGAACATACACGTTATCTTGAAAATCATAACATCTGATCATAGTTAATAACATTACAGAAAGTCATTTAATGATGAAACTATAAAATTACTACAATAGAAATCAAAGTTTGACGTTTTTCTGAACATTTGGAGTTAAAATTTCAGGCTATTGGGTGCTTGTTTTAAGTCGTATTGACAAACACAAAAAAGCAAGGTGTCGTTAAAGTTATAGATACCATACATTTGAGTTATTTATAAACCAAAGACGAACTGAGTAGCACTGAATTCGTCACGTCATATTTTATTTTGATTAAAATAAATTTTGATAACTAAATCAGAGCGGATAAATCAATCTAATTTCATTTTTTTCTTTAATGTATCCAATGTCAAAAAGTGAACCCGAAGCAGCTAAATGACACTAAATTGAGTTCAGTGACTCAGTAGTTACAGTTCTCCCTAATCTCCATTTCTAAATTGAAATAAGTGAAAATAATTGACAGAGGTAGCAAGTAACAATTTGTTGGCATCTGTAACTTATCTCAACAGTAATTTTAGAATCAGGTCAATCTGTTATTGGAGATGAGATTATTGAAATAATTGAAACGGTTCAGAAATTATGTTGGATTTCAAGTTCTGAGATTCGTATACCGTTTAATTTGTTACGTTTAACTTCAGCATCAACATTTTAAAATATAAAAATTATCTGTGGTTGGTGGTTGTTTATTTTTAAATCGATAGCAGCTTCAGCGAGGTTTTATATTAGACTGATCGATTTTAGGGTTGATCTGGTTGCGCTCGCGAGTGGTGGATAAATAATGTAATATACTAGTTGGTTGTGTAGTGCTACACATCAATGTTCAGTGGTTGTGTTGTCAGCCAAGCTTGTGAATGTCTATGTGGTCCTTTGTACTTTTAAATGAATCTTTGGACCAAAACACATATGTGTGACTGTGTGGTCCTATTTAAATGTGAGTGAATCTTTGGAACAACACACATATGTGTGACTGTGTGGTCCTATTTAAATGTGAGTGAATCTTTGGACCAACACACATATGTGTGACTGTGTGGTCCTATTTAAATGTGAGTGAATCTTTGGACCAACACACATATGTGTGACTGTGTGGTCCTATTTAAATGTGAGTGAATCTTTGGACCAACACACATATGTGTGACTGTGTGGTCCTATTTAAATGTGAGTGAATCTTTGGACCAACACACATATGTGTGACTGTGTGGTCCTATTTAAATGTGAGTGAATCTTTGGACCAACACACATATGTGTGACTGTGTGGTCCTATTTAAATGTGAGTGAATCTTTGGACCAACACGCATATGTGTGACTGTGTGGTCCTATTTAAATGTGAGTGAATCTTTGGACCAACACACATATGTGTGACTGTGTGGTCCTATTTAAATGTGAGTGAATCTTTGGACCAACACACATATGTGTGACTGTGTGGTCCTATTTAAATGTGAGTGAATCTTTGGACCAACACACATATGTGTGACTGTGTGGTCCTATTTAAATGTGAGTGAATCTTTGGACCAACACACATATGTGTGACTGTGTGGTCCTATTTAAATGTGAGTGAATCTTTGGACCAACACACATATGTGTGACTGTGTGGTCCTATTTAAATGTGAGTGAATCTTTGGACCAACACACATATGTGTGACTATGTGGTCCTATTTAAATGTGAGTGAATCTTTGGACCAACACACATATGTGTGACTGTGTGGTCCTATTTAAATGTGAATGAATCTTTGGACCAACACACATATGTGTGACTGTGTGGTCCTATTTAAATGTGAGTGAATCTTTGGACCAACACACATATGTGTGACTGTGTGGTCCTATTTAAATGTGAGTGAATCTTTGGACCAACACACATATGTGTGACTGTGTGGTCCTATTTAAATGTGAGTGAATCTTTGGACCAACACACATATGTGTGACTGTGTGGTCCTATTTAAATGTGAGTGAATCTTTGGACCAACACACATATGTGTGACTGTGTGGTCCTATTTAAATGTGAGTGAATCTTTGGACCAACACACATATGTGTGACTGTGTGGTCCTATTTAAATGTGAGTGAATCTTTGGACCAACACACATATGTGTGACTGTGTGGTCCTATTTAAATGTGAGTGAATCTTTGGACCAACACACATATGTGTGACTGTGTGGTCCTATTTAAATGTGGGTGAATCTTTAGACCAACACGCATATGTGTGACTGTGTGGTCCTATTTAAATGTGAGTGAATCTTTGGACCAACACACATATGTGTGACTGTGTGGTCCTATTTAAATGTGAGTGAATCTTTGGACCAACACACATATGTGTGACTGTGTGGTCCTATTTAAATGTGTGTGAATCTTTGGACCAACAGACTTATGAGTATAATTGTGGTCCGACACAATTGGTTTGAGTGATTGCAGTCATACACACTTGTGAGTGATTTTTTGTCCCACACATGTGAGTGAATGTGTGGTCTCACACATGTTAGTGAATGTGTGGTCTCACTCATGTTAGTGAATGTGTGGTCCCACTCTTTTATCTGATTTTTAGGCTCTCCATGCTGGTGAACATGTGACCCTTCACAATGGTAAACGAAAATGTGGACCAAAACAGTAGTAAATGACTTGTGCTTCTACAAACTTGACTTGTGTGGCTGTAGTCCTACACACTAGTGAGTCATTGTGTGGGCCTACACGCATTTGAATGACTTTGGGGCTCTACATGTTGTTGAATGTTCGGACCTACACACCAGTGAATGAGTGTTCACTCCATGGTTAATTATTTAGAAGTCCTACTCCCCTGACATTAGTAAATGTGTCGACCCACACACTTAAGGCTGTGAGGGTCTATCTGTGTGTGACTTTACTACCCTACATACTCGCTTTGTGGTCCATTTGCTGTGAAGGAAAGATAAAAGAGGCGGGGATGGGATAATGTTGTTGTACAAGGGAATCTTGTATTTGTTTTCGTTCACTTCAAGTGGTGGGAAATGTTTTAGTCGTCCAGTGTGTGGTAGTTTTCGTGGGGGTATTCTCATTCCAGCTGGGTTTTTTTTTTTATTTTCTACTACAATTATAGTCCAACATATTGGTGCATACTAAAGCGTTCCGCTGATAGCCCTAAAGTGTTAAGTTCAGATATGAGTACGGACTTGTGAATGCAAAAATGTCCAAGAGTCCATCATACTCTAGTAACAAGCACCAAGGCGGCATGACATAATAGTAGTGTATAATTTATTTTCTACTTGTTATTAAAACGTTTCTTATGAATTTTGTTAACAAACTTTTATTTCACTTTTTTCCTCTAGCTGTCGACAATCTGTTTATTTGTCGTGGTAGATCGAAACGGCCGAGCGAAATTTCGTTCAAGCCTAACTGACAGGTTGGCAAAGTTGGCACGAGGGTTAAGAATTGACTTAATTGGATGACTAATTATTTTATTAATAAATTAATTAAAGTTTTCTGAAAAGAGTAGGCAGTCATGTACTAAATGTTCCGCACTTTTATACGCAGTTATCATGTTCATTAGGTGTGCAATAGTTATTAGTCATGAGCTCTATTTTATTAAAAAATTTAAAGTGTTGAAAAAAATGCATAAAAACGTTTTAATAAGCATGCATAGTCTATGTAATCTTACTAAATTTTTGAATATATTTTTTTTTCAAAAATATGGAACCAGTTTTTCAGGACTATTTCAAGCTTTAATGTAATAATGCACTAAAAAAAGGAAAAAATTGTTTACTTTAAATATATTGTAATACTCTACAATTATTTTAATAACTATAAAGAAAAGCGTGTGTCGCTTTCCTAAATATTAGTAAAAGTATCCAATACATATTATAGCGACCCACTAATTTCGTTATAGTTATTTTAATAGTAATAGTATCATAATATATGTAAAGAAAGGCATTTATTTTCTCCTTTTTAGTGCATTATTACATACGAGCTTGTAATTAAAACGTTTTTTTCTGCATTTAAATAAAATCATTTCTGAACTCGATAATTTTAATTCTGATATTTAGTTTCTCAATTTCATGACACCAGTGGCGTAGCGAGGTCAGGTGTCACCCGGTGCGGCACTTAATGGTGTCACCCCCTCAGAGGCGTAGCGACTCTTCCCGGGGACAAACTTTCAATTTTCGATTTGCACCCCCCCCCTCAAACCTTCGATTTGCTCCCCCCCCCCTCGAAATTTCTATTTGCAGCCCCCCCCCCCCCCTCAAACTCTCGATTTGCACCCCCCTCAAATTTTTCTCTATATATTTTACTATTTTTTGCCTTGGTGTCACCCCCCTAAATGGTGTTACCCGGTGCGGTCCGCCCCCCCCCTCACTCGCTACGCCTCTGCATGACACATGTATGTATTAAAACTAAATCGATTAACGGCTCATATCTTTCAATACCTATTTTAATGTGCAGATATTGTAAGGATACTACACTTTAATAGTGCAATCAGTATTGCCGCCTTACTCTGATGCTACTACACGTGCTGTGTGCTGTTATTGTAAGGATGATAAAGCTTGCCAGTACATTCAGCATCAAAATTCAGTGTTACAAGCAAGCAAGTCGTTCCCCTTGTTAACAACGCGACTACTCATCAGACCAGAAATTCTATAATAGCATGTCCCACGGTTATTTAATATGCCCTATGATTATATTACAAAGTGCCTCCTGCGTTCTTATGATATCGTGCCCTGCAATTCTAAGCTAATGTGTCCTGTAGGTTTAAGATAATGCCTCCCTCAATTATATGATGTGACCTTTAGTGTCACATTTATCTAGGAGAAACTCATACCTCAAAAAACTTTGAAGAGATTTTGAGTTGCTTTCATATATACACTGCTGTACTCAACAATGAAGTCTCAATGAGCTAACATGTTCAGTATTCTAAGTTATAGATACATAAACCTGCATTGAACTAAGTGACACTGAATGCTGATATCGATTTCACTGGAGAAAAAATAATCAATAATAACATTACTAAATCAGGTCAAAGAGTACCAATTTTATAATTTCAGATACGTTGTAAAAATATTCTTATTTAATTCTTATATTTATATTGAAAAAAAAAAGAAATATCGAAACAGCTGACATTTAAAATAATTGAGATATTTTTTTGAAATCCGAATAGCTCTATCATTTTGAAATTGAAATTAGATAAATGTAACTAAAGAGAGATTTCCCTCAAGGCAAGATTTAAAACAGTATGTCAACATCAGGATAGTAGATTTTCCTGCCCAGAAAATTGGAACAAAATTAATTTGAAGATAGAAAAAAATATTATAAAATTGGTAACGGTTAGAAAATTTATTGATTCTAGATTTCGAAGTTCTTCAACGATAGCAATAATGCAAAGAGTTGTGGAGTTTTTTTTTCTGTTGTTATTGATTGATTTTTCTGATTGGGTTCATTATTTACTCCTCAATTAGAAGGACGCAATACGGACAGAGAGAAGTTTATCGATCGTTGATGTGTGGGTCCCACACGCTTTTAAATGATTTTGTAATCTTTCTCTGTTTTTAGTGAGGTTTAGTCCCACCAAGTTGTGTGTGGCTGTTTGGACACACACAAACGCACATAATGTGGGGGGACTGTAGGAGGCCCCCACACTTGACATGAGAGACCCTAAGTCCCGCACACTTGCGGGAGTGAATGTGTGGTTTTCACACGCTTGTTAGTAAATGTACAGGTGACCTTCGTGCGAGTGTGTGTATCACACACACAATTTTTGTAAATTACTGTGAAATCTGCAAATATTTTGGTGTAATTGAAATGTTGCACCCTTTATTTTTTGGCTTTCTTATGTCCGTCTGCGTTAGTTATTTTAACCTTAGAGGGGATTCCCACTACACAATGAAGTATTATTATGTGCAAAAATGGGGAATATGTCTCCCATTTTAAGCCTGCTTCTTTTTCTTTATTAGCTTTAATAGCCTATGCCCCTGCTAAACCAATCTGCAAGGTATCATTTGTTTTATTTTTTCTCTCCTAGTTGGATTACTTACCCAAACTGGCAAGAAGCGTCTGACTAGGGTCCAAACTCAGAGCTTTTGGAGTTAGCAATCATGAGCTTTCCGATTCAACAAAAAATACAATTAGGAGTTATTTGAAATGTGTTTATTATTTCTTGTGCTTGAAGTCTTTATTGGTTTGTCGTGGGAAAGCAGTATCTAGATACATTGTTGAATTTGTATCTTTCGTGATGTTTTAAAACTGTATACCCTTGTGTGATGACGCAAGGTTGCGTCGGAGAGCTCAGGTAGATAGCAGAAACAGGCTATAGCGAGTTGGTCAGAGAGAGACCAATAAAAACACGTGAAATGACCGGTCACGTGGGACGGCCAGCTGACCACTGAGGCGTTGGTCAGTAGAGAGATAGGCCGGCAGTTGATAGGTAGCTAGCGAAGAGTGCAGAAGGTGTTAGGTTGTAGAATGGAGCAGACGTAGTTAGGTAGAGAACAGTTAGTTAGTGTTAGGATTGGTCATGGGAGTGCGTAGTTAGTAGTATAGTGAACAGTTAGTAGTAGTAGTAAACAGTAGAGAGTATAGAATAGGCTAGTTAGGTAGAAACATGTATAATTTCAATAAAGAACATTTTTCATAATTGAACTTGGACTTGTGTTATTGGATTCGTTACGCCTCTTAAAAATCCCCACCCTCACAACTGGTGCAACTAGAAGAACCTCAAACGAAGATCCATTCGTACCATCACACCTTGTTACAGCCATCATATCCAGACATATTCACATTTAAAATGTGTAACACTTTCTGTAACAGTTTGCCAATACAATCCTGAGATCCTTTCAAAAATGTTAAAAAAATTTTCCCCTTGCAGTGTATTGCCAAAACAGTAACACGCTGCGGGGCTTGTTGATTGAACAATTTCGTTTACTGTATTGTGAGCAGTGGGTTCAGAGCCTCTTCCAGGCATCTCTTCGCAGCCCCCCCCCCCCCCCGAATAAAGTCTACACCTCCCCCCCAGTGTTTCTTTCAGACTTTTATCTCCGGGGGGGGGGGCACTTGAAATGCCTGGAAGAGAGATGTCTGGAAGAAACTCTCCCCCTCCCCCCGAACGAGATGGAATTTATATAGTAAACATACACTTTTTACTAGTGCCCCCCGAAAATATCAAGTGCCACCCCGTGAAAAAAGTCTGGTAGAACACTGAGTGTGTTAGCACTTAGTAACCCCCACAATTAGCCTTTAGTTACCCACTCTACTACCCCTGCAGTTACCCATTCTACTACACCCTAAGCTACCCACTCTACTAGTCCCTTAGTTACCCATCCTAATGCCCCCTCAGTTACCTATTCTATTAGTTTACCCCGTCATTGCCCCCCCCCCCAATTAAGACTACCCCCGTTTGTAATACATATTTCATCTGTATATTCTCTAGTCAGACGTATGCAAGTCCTTGCTAACTAAGATGAGTTTTGCTAGTTTTCTGTCTCTGGAGTGATTAATACAACTCTAGCTGTGATATTATTCTATGCTCTTACCATGAAGTGGAATGTTTTCTACAAACATTTTTCCCATTTCATTTAGGTCATCTGTTTGGTTCGACAATAAGGCAGATGAAATATGTGTATTTGATGTATAGAAAAATTTGTTACAATTTATATAAAAATGCATGTGTTCATGTATAATTAAAAATAAAATATAATGCTAATAATTTTTCATTTTTACAAGCTTTTATTTAACTCACTTCCTCGTCAGTCGTCAGTCGTCAGTCTAGACGGAAACGCAGGAGTGAAAATTCGGACAGTTCTACTTGACCGATACGATTCACAGTTGGCACGTGGGTCAAGACATGAAGACAATGCAATCTGAATCTAAATTTGACTTAATTGGATGCCTAATTAATTTTTTATGAATTAATTAAAATTTGGACCGAATTAGTAGGCATGTCTAGCCAACCACACCACACGCGTCATCACCTTCAATAGCTGCGCCATCACGTAATGGCTGCGTTCAAAAACCATTGCGCGCCTACTGAACGTGATGTTCAGTAGGCGCGCAATGGTTTTTAGTCATGTAACTCTATTTTAAATAAAACATGTAAAGTACTGAAAAAAAATTCATAAAAAACGTTTTAATAACAAGCTTTTATGTAATGATGCACTAAAAAGTAGAAAATAAATTATAGACTACTATTTAAATAACTATAAAGAAAAGCGTGGGTGTCTTCCTTAACATTAGTAAAGGTATCCAATAGATACTAAAGTGACCCACGCTTTTCTTTATAGTTATTTAAATAGTAGTCTATAATTTATTTTCTACTTTTTAGTGCATCATTACATAAAAGCTTGTTATTAAAACGTTTTTTATGAATTTTTTTTTACTTATTCTATTTCAGTTATGAAGAGAGTAATCCATTGATCTTGGCTAGTACAGATTGTGCATGAATAGAAAGTAATTCTGATATTTTAGGAACAGAAAATTACAGGAATAAATCAACTCATACTGAAACTACTGGAAGGCATTGGTCAAAAGTCTTAAAAGGATTAAATAAATTTTAAATACCAAATATAATTTTATATTATAAATTAAACACTTCACAAATAACTTTTCAATATCTGAAGAAATAAAGGTGAAGATTTTTAAAAAATTTGACAGGCTGTACTAGTTTACAGCAATATTTAATTTTGTTTTGTTCAGATACTTCATTGATAAAAAAATCAAAATTGATTGCCATTAGTTAGGTTTTGCTACTTATTAAAATTTAGACAAGGTACTTCTATTCTACTAAACATTTAATAGTATTATTATTCAAAAACATCCATTCATTTGTGTATTAAGTTTTACTATATGAACATTTGGTGAAAAACTTAAAACTTTAGATAGCTGGACCTCTCAACAAACAAGTAAATGCATTTATTATTTATTCCATCATTTGTAAATTAGCTCTTAGCATGCAGCCATTATTGATATGTTATTTTTTTATTTTTAATTACCTACCCAAAAATCCAGCAACAAAGTAGTTTTAGCTTTTATACAAACCATTATACAGTTAAGGTACTCACTTGAATAGGGGCAATGACATTTGTTTCAAACTAAATAATGGTTATATTAGTGATAAGAAAATTGACAGTTAAATTATATTAGGTTTATCAAATGTAGGTATTAGCTGACACAGTTGTTACTGTTTTAAAAATCAGTGTTTCTTGGGGGTGGGGGGGGGGGGGGGGGGGCGGACACTGTTAAAAGTATATATTTTCTATATAAATTATATCAATTTCATTTCGTTCGGAGGGGGGGGGGGGGGGGTCGCCTTTTTTCTGGAGGGGGGGGGGGGGCAGATGCCAAAGATATGCCTGGAAGAAACTCTGTTAAAAATGTATCCCTCTTAACTCCTATTTTTAAAACAAACTTTTTTAAATTTTTGAAAGATGTGAGACATTTTTTTTCCTCAAAATAGATGTCATGTGGAAAGGACCACAGAAAGAATAAAACCAAAAGTTTTTAAATGATAGTTACTAGTTATTACTACATGTATGTTGTATGTTTTTACTACATTTTCAAGATACTTTAGAGTAGAGTCAAAGATTATTTATTTTTTTGTAAACTGTACCCCTTTTAGTAAATTATTGTAAATTGTTATATGATTTTTTTATTTATAACCAACTGAAATGTAATCAACATCGTTTGTCTTTTTACTTTCTCGTATATACGAAGTATAGAGAAAGTCTTGTAATCGTGCAAAAAAAAAAACAATCGAGATTTTTACAAATCTCGACGTTTTACACCTCACTGATACGGAAAAACATAATTTTGCAATCTTGTCCGTATGTCTGTGTGTCTGTCTGTGTGTCTGTCTGTCTGTCTGTCTGTGTGTCCGTGTGTAAACACGATAACTTGAGTACCGTTACAGCTAGGTTGATGAAATTTCATATATAAGTATTTTATCAAAATCGTAGATCCGTATCAACTTTTGAGCGATTTCCAATAACCGGAAGTGGTACTTTTCCTACTTTGAATTTTTCAAAAGCCTATAACTTGAGTACTATTTCAGATAGATAAATGAAATTTCACATGTAAGTAAAAGATCTAATTCTCTACCTTCTGTTAAATTTTGAGTAATTTCCGTTGACCGGAAGTAGTAATTTACGCTACTTCCGATTTCTCAAAAAACAAATGTAAATTTTTAAAGTATTAATAATATTGCGCACTATTATGCATTTTTTTTATATGGCGTTCACTTGGTGTGCAATTAATTTGTCTACGAGATTTTATTCTATTTTAAAAAGTTTAAGTATTTAAAATGGATTAAAAATCATGTCTATAGCCCGAGTTCCCATCCCCTGTTATTTTATATAAGATTATTCTAGAAAGTTTAGGGGAGATCACTCCCGGTTTATAATATGTAAATAATTATATCTGCCTTAATTTTGTTTCCTTGTCTAGTGGAAACTTGACATGTCCTTTTAAAATTATCTTTCTTCTATCATCTCTCTTCCTTAAAATCTTCAGTACTTTTAAAGGTGTTGAAGTGTATGCTGTAAAATGTATTATATTAACTGAAATATAATATGTTATTGAAAGATGAACATAATTATGTATTTAATGTCATAATTATTGAATAATAAACACATTCAGAGGTAATCTATGCTGAATTGTATATAATCTAATTCATGCAAACAGAAATAAAAACGTGATAGTAATTTTAAATTAAATTTGTAAATTCTATTGTGGTAAATGTGTTCTAAAATAATAAAATACAACAAACTGGCATGCAAAAATGTGGGCACAGAAAACTTGAAATTGAATCTGTGTGTGTAATGAGAATGTAATTTATTTAAGTGCCATTTTCATTCGATAAAAAAAAGGTTGTGTTTGTTAGATAGCTCTTCTATAGTAAACCGCTGTGGGTTGTAAACACATTTTGTTTCTACTAACATTGCATCTGTTGTGTGATATCCATCTGGTGAAGCAAATATCAAATTATGAACTTGATGTACAATAAATCATGTGTTTCTAAACATGTATTTTGTTAAATATATATTTATATATATATATTTAATATATATTTTTATAACATTTTTCGCCATAGGTTCACGTTGCTTTCGTAAACATGTCTAAATGACTTTTCAGTCAAAAATTAATTTGAGGTCTAATTCTTTTCAATTATTTGATGCTGTTATCCTTATTCTTCTTGCCCAATGCCACAGTTCACAACTTTGCAACACAGTATTGAACTCCAAATTATGTGAATACTTATAATCTTGAACACATGTGAAAGGTAAAATAAATCTTGGCTATAACATAAGAAAGAACACATTTACTACAAATATTTTCTCCCACTTAAGGCAATATTGTTGTTTTTGAATGTGTAAAAAGCACACTTTCAAATTAATAGTAAGGTTCGCTGCTGCAAAGTTTGATTTAGTTTTTACTCCACTAGAAAAAGAATTCACAGTCAGGTATTAGGACACTTTTGTTGGCTTAGGCTGAAGCCAAACTTGTAATTTTTCACTGAGTGCTGTGAACGGTTCTTTTCTGCAGCAGTCTTTAACAGCAGCTAATAGGGCAAACAGATGCTTGCAGCATGCTGACTTTCTTTTTCTTTGGGCATGCTCACTTGCCACTCAATTTCTTAAAAAAGGATGACAATAATTTGTTATTTACTATATTTATACAAACATCAATAAAACAATTACAAAGTTAAATATCTACCAATTAAATAAAGTGGCCCCATGTGTCTTGAACACAAAAGAAAAAGATGATGATGAATTAAATAGAAATTATTTTAAGTTCTCCCACATAAATCATGAATCATACTACATTATCTGATTTATCTACACCTAATTTACTGAAGTCACTATAGTGTAAAAAGTAAATTATTTAATATAGCATTAAAAATATCAAGAATGTTTTATAACTAAAGAATAACTGTAATTGTAGAAAGAGAATTTGTTAGAATTCTAGATATTGTATGCTCTACATTTTAGTTTTCTCATAAAAAGCAATTTCTAAGAATAATTTTAATCACCAGGCATTAAAATATCCACTAGATCTACAAAAAAACTACTACAACACTACTACTAATTGAGTAATAGTGTTGTACATATAAAATAGATTTTATAGATCTAATTGAAAAAAGTTAAACTAGGCCTACTCTATAGCCTAGATATTAGATAATGTTTATAATACTAATAATATAACTAAATAGTAAATACAATGTAAAATAGATTATTGTTTTAGATTCTATATGAATAAAAATTATGAATTATGTAGAATTTGAAGTCATTAAACTTCGTTATAGATTAGAAAGATTAGATCTAAACATCTTCCATTAATCTGTTCGGGGGTGGGGGGGTCGGGAGGGGTGGGGAAGTGGGGAGGGGGAGTGGAGAGAGGGGGTGGATAGGGGATGGCGCAAGACGAAATATAATTTATTTATAGAAATAAGCTAATTCTACATGTGTCCGCCCACGGAAATTTTATGAAACTTTATACTTTATAAACGTTATTGATAATCTAGTTCGAGTTTATAGATTATAGTCTAGATCTAGATGTCTCTAGATCTAGAATAGTTAAAAACTCGTCTACTACTACCTAGTGTAACAGTTGTGCAGTAACTGTGTAAGATTTAGAATCTATTTCTAGATCTAGTCTAGATCTAGATCTAGAGCTAGATGGACTGGTGGTACAAGTTAAGTTAGGATACACGACTACACGTCGTTAACGTTTTCTTAAATAATTCTTGGCCTTTATACAAAGCTTTCTTGTAATTTGTATTGCCAAAACGAACATCATTTAAAAAGTCACAGTAATTATCAATACTTATACATGTAAAAGTCCAATAACATCAAATGTAGTTGTTCAATAGAACTTACACTTTTTTATCGATTCTAAAACAAATGAAACTATTGACCGCCATCGTGATCTCGTCTGCTACTGCTCTGCTACGTAATTAAACATATATTAGGCTCTACTTTCACCGCGCATGTGCGGTATTGTCTTTTCTTGGCCGATCGAACAGTAGGGCCTAGGCTAGGATGTATTTTTCGCAATTTTGCACAAAAAGATATCCTTGACGCATCGGCAAGATAAGAAGGCAGGGAAAAAATCTTCAAGATGACCTGTGGCCAAACATATGATAGCAGCCCGTAGACAGGAGTATTAAAATCCCGAAATGAGGGATGGATCGAACAAGCATTATGGAAAACAGCCAAAAACATCGTAAAGCAAGCGTTTATTGGAACATACAGGGTAAGGTAAAAAAAGTAAGCAGGCCTATACAATCATGGAGAGATAATATCAAAAGCGAAACAAGAATTTCGGGGCATACCTGGGCTTAACTAAAGAGTGCTGCCCAAAACATCTGGGGTTTCACAGAATTAAGTAAATTAAGCCATCAACGCTTCAACATCGTTGACTTCTGAAGTAATCAAACGAAACAGGACTTTCGAATTACAAACAAATCTGTTGTCTAAAAAACAAAGCACACTTTAACATTTCTATTTAACTGAAAACTTAAAACAGATGCGCTTAGTTTTTTTTTTCACTCTTTAAAATCGAATTAACTTGTCTAGTCTCAGTGAAGTATTTTATCGCAAAACAAAACGACATCCAATTTTGAATTTTTTTTTATATTTAACAAAATCCCCATTGTTTTTTACAAACTTAGTTTCTAACATTTTATTGTAAAACCACATAGAGACGGTATATTGTGATGAAACTGTAAAAATAATTTAAGAAACCCCTTGTTTTATTTTGATTGTAGACATTGCAGACGGGGCGCTAAAAAGGGAAACAAATCTGCTTTTAATACTCTAAACAAATTAAACTCGATTACTACCCCTGAATGTGTATTGCTGCTATTATACGGTAAATAGTGTTTAAAAAACCTTTCCTTTGTTGTTGTTACAATAATTATCTATTGAATGTTATTTGATGAAATCCGTTAATATTTTTGTATTGTAGTTTCTATTTACGTTTTCATTGCAAACATTTTGTAATTGCATTTATTTAACACTAATATTAAAACAGTATGCAACTCAAGTAATGTTACACTCGGTAATAATTTCAAAGTTTAACCACATAATGTAAAAATTCCTACCAATGATAATAAAAATATTATATTTTTATATGAACACGATTACGTTCAACATTCAGACCGAATCAGACCGCACGGTCAATGGGCTAAATAAACATGAGTCCATATGTCAGATAAAAGATTATATTTTCAAAATTTAATATACTATTTAATTTCGCCTGAAGAAAAAAGAAACGGGGGGGGGGGGGGTTATATTCAGAGGCGTAGCGAACCTTCCAGGCGCCCGGGGACAAACTTTCAACTATGTCCCCCCCCCCACCGGAAACAAACTTTCAATTTGCCCCCCCCCCCTTCCATACATTTTCTACATTTTTTAATTTTTTTCAACCCATTCTGGTCGACGCCGGGGGACATATGAATCCCCCCCTTCGCTACGCTTCTGGGTATATTAGCTCTGGTGGGAGTGTGTCCCATTCCCTCCTGAAAGAAACTCTGAACACACATTGAACACAAATCGCTGTAAGATTTATTTGTTTGTATCCAAATGGCAAATGATTATTAAAAAGTTTCACCAAGTTACCAAAACAACGACAAGGGACGCAACTTTAATAATGTTTGAACTCATGACTGACATTGCTATTTCCCTTGTGTATTGATTATCATAGCGCTAGGGCCAATCTTACTTTTTCCGACATGGGTACCTAGAGGCGAACGTTGGTGTCACCACATCCGCCCCCGCCCCTTCCCCCCCCCCCCCCCCCATTTGATAGGTCTAAACTTTGAACGGATAATAGTAACGATATTTATTTAAAGTCGATTATTAATAAAGTTTGATGTAACATCGTTTTCCTCTATAGTAAGAAAGTTTACGTCATGGTGTCACCAACTCTACCACCACATTTTGTCGAGATGTGTCTAGTTTGTTCTTAATCATTAATTTAAATGGAATTATCTTTTTTTTCTCTATAAATTTTGCTTTTTTTACTTTCTCGTATATACGTAGTATAGAGAAAGTCTTGTAATCGTGCAAAAAAAAAAAAAAAAATCGAGATTTTTACAAATCTCGACGTTTTACACCTCACTGATACGGAAAAACATAATTTTGCAATCTTGTCCGTATGTATGTGTGTCTGTGTGTGTGTCTGTGTGTGTGTGTGTGTGTAAACACGATAACTTGAGTACCGTTACAGCTAGTTTGATGAAATTTCATATATAAGTATTTTATCAAAATCGTAGATCCGTATCAACTTTTGAGCGTATTCCGATAACCGGAAGTGGTACTTTTTCTACTTTGAATTTTTCAAAAGCCTGTAACTTGAGTACTATTTCAGATAGATAAATGAAATTTCACCTGTAAGTAAAAGATCTAATTCTCTACCTTCTGTAAAATTTTGAGTAATTTCCTTTGACGGGAAGTACTAATTTACGCTATTTCCGATTTCTCAAAAACGCATCTATATTTATAAAGTACTGATAATATTGCGCACCATTATGAACATCTTTATTCGTCGTTCGCTTGGTGCGCAGTAATTTTTCTATGAGATTCTATTCTATTTAAAAAAGTTTAAGTATTTAAAATGGATTAAAAATCATAACTAGATCTATATCCCAAGTTCTCATCCCCTGTTGTTTTATATAAGAATATTCGAGAAAGTTTAGGGGAGATCACTCCCGGTTGATTTGCCATGGTATTATCCCCCCCCCCCCCCCCCCCCCACTGTAATTGGTCGAGTCAGCAAAAGCTCATGGTTGTTAAATTCGAAGAAGTCTCGAGTTTAAACCCTCTGGAAGATAAGGCTCGATCACCTCCAACAATAAAAATTAAGAACGAAGAAGAAGAAAAGAAGATTACGGAACCTAATACAAAAAATGTTCAAGGGAAGCAACCGCTCAACTCAATAGTCACAGATGTTAAAAAGTATCAAAAGCCAGTTTTAACATATTGATTATTTTTTTTATAACTTAGAACAACAATAATTATTTACTACAAATGGTGACTTATTTGTTATCTTATTTATTTAAATAAAAACATTAAAAGTATTAAAGAATTTTATCTAGCTCTGCTAGAATAATAAAATGAGTAATCAAATTATATAACTATTTACAATCTGACAAATGACTTGTTTTTAGTTTCAAGCAAGTCTCTATATTTGTATTTGTTTGTAAAAAAAAAGTTTGTTGGTTTCTATACTTTGAATTATATTCATGTAAGAAAACGCTTGCTTGCATGAATATGTTGACCCGAAGATCGTCAGCACTCCAAATGCCAACTTCTTCACCTTACTATAGCATCCTGCAAGACTATTCCATGCGTCACATAATAGTGCCTTAACTCGCGGCATTTCTTTTAGAGGTGTCCAGTTGTACAGTGTAACGTGCAACTTTTACTGGACCTTCAAATCTTCTAACTTGCTCTTGAGATCTGTGAACTTACCGCTCCACAAATGTTTAGTTTTGAAATCTATCAAATTAATTTGAAGGGAACAGCAAATAGCTGAAAGTTAATCTCATTTGTTTTTGTAATGCGAGAATCTACAGTGAACGTCTGAGTGCTTGCATTTGTTTTGAATTTCTCAAATCTCTAAGTGAACCCATCCTTCATTATGTTTATAGTAATGCTGAATGATTAATGTTAAGAGTAGCGTTGGTTTTATCATGACATATTTTTCAGATTTTTTAAAAATAAAGCAATTTAACGCTTTCCGTGTCTTCAACAAAACTAAGTAATTTTTTTTTCGAAACAACCATCTTCTTCAAGCAAGTCATAGGCTGGGTTTTCCTTTCCTTGCAGTTTTACATTTAGCTCGTTTGGTTTCTTTGTGATATCCACCATGAAGTTGAACGTTTCATTTCGGGATAGACAAGTTAATAGAAAGTACACTGCAATAGGGCGTAACTAATTATTCTAATATTATTATTTTATTGTTCATTACCGAACGTTGCAGAAAAAATATTTTTATGAGTTTTGAAAATAGAACAATTATTAATATGTGTGTATGGAGCTGAAGAGCCGCATCTCGACATCAAAAGAGCCGCATACGGCTCGCGAGCCGTAGGTTGCCGACCCCTGTTCTAACGTGTAGTAAAACACTTTGCTTTTTGACCAACTACTATTTTATAAACATGTTTTTCTCAAACAATAATAACATTAAAATATACATGCCTATAATTCACGAGTAAAGGGTACCGACGGCTAGTATATATATATATATATATATATATATATATATATATATATATATATATATATATATATATATATATATATATATATAATATATATATATATATATATATATATATATATATATGTATATATATATGCCTTTTAAACAACAATTTCATAGTAATTAATTAGATGGGTGATACTCCCACCATGGTCGTTTATTGACGGTAATTACTAATAACTGAAAATATTCAACTTAACATCTTTTCCTTTGTAATTTTTGCAGTAGATGTCACCCCAGGGTAATAGCTTCATAGTGTATGTATAGTTAACAGTAACGATGTTTATCTATAGTTGGTTATTAATACAGTTGGATTCAGCATTGTTTTCTCTATAGTTAGCACGTTTACGTCATAGTGTCAACTCCCCACCCTTGTCGGGATTTCTCAATTTGTATTTAAAAGACTTTTTCACTCTAATTAAGCATTAATTAACTGGCAAAAAAGTTTTTCATTATTTTGTCTTAGTTTCACCCCCTGAATGGTGTCACCCGGTGCGGTCTGCACCCCCCCCCCCACCCCGCATGCATATGGATGTAAAATAAGGCTGGCCTAAATTATGTTTAAATTTCATCAGATTCTAATGCAATGGGTGTTGATTGTCTTTAAATTGTATTTAAGTTAAACCAGCAATTAAATACGGAAGTCTAACGAATAAACATGTTTATTATTCTTAAATATAATAAGACACATCACTATACTTTTTATTATAATATAAGTTTAATTAGTCATAATGGCTTAAAAGGTTCCCAGAAAGATGCGCAACGAAATAAAATGCGTCTACTGTACACAGTTTTATATATTTCAAAATATCGTATATTTAGAATACTAAAATTATTTAATTAACATCTCTGTCTGTAGCTAAAACCTACAAAATAATTGAGACCAGAGTTCATCCAGGCATCTCTTCGGCTCTGAAGCCCCCCCCCCCCGAACCCCGAACTAAATGGAATTTATGTAGAAAACATATACTACTACCAGTGTCCGCCCCCCGGAAAATGTTGTTCAACCCCCACCCGAAAATATGAAGTACCCCCCCCCCCCCCCGGAGAAAAAAGTCTGGAAGAAACACTGATTGAGACACAGTCCAGTTCATCCTCAAAGTGCCACTTGTCACAATCCTCCGTCATAAATACAATTAGGAACGAAGAAGAAGAAATTGAAAAGTATATAGGCAAATCAATTATAATAAAAAATTCAATATTTAAACAACGTTACTAAAACAAACTAACATGTTTTTTTAAATCTAATTCAACGTTATCATGAACTTTTCATACAGATAGACCTAGTCCTACACCTATTGAATGAAGTATTTTCTAAAGACGTTGTGTGTTACAAATCTCAACTCCAAACCCTGTAGTTACCCACGATACCAGTAATCAAAAACGTTGTAGCAAGTTAAAGAATCGATTCCAACAGTATTTCTACAGGCGTTATTTTATTCCACATCTTCCTGGTCGATACTACAGTGTCATCGACCAAATCGATGAAATGTTACTTAATATGAAGAAACTTCAAAATCAAATGCAATTAGTTTTTCCTAACCGATTTTATAATGTATTATCACTTACCTCTAACTTCCTTGTTGTAGAGTGCTAGTTTAAGTTTTTAAAATTGATATATTTTTGACGAAATAAGCATGAGTCGATTACTCAGGAAAGAGATTAGCTAGTGAAATGTACTACGTTGGTCGAAAAAAAAAGTTTTAATTTAGCATGAATACACACATTGTAAAAAAGATTCGCCATTCAAATAATAATATTTTTTAAAATATTGAAAAAAAAATTATGTAAATGGGTTTTGCTTTAGTTAAATCCCCGTTATCACGAACCACAACCCTTGAACTGAAAAACACAAACACAAACACTGATTTGAAATGTAATGCAAAGTTCCCTTTTGAACCTGACGTTCCATGAGGAAATTAGAGTTCGGCTATTTCAGAGATTTCAGCATGTGATGGGACATCTCAATACACAATCTTATTTTAAGGTTCCTATTTTGCTAGTACAACTTTTTAGTTGTGTATTCGTCTTTTTTTCCGCGAATATTTGTTTTAAATCTATGTATTTTTGCATGTGTCATTGATCGGCCTTTGATATTTTGTAATGGTAATGTATCAACACTTCAAATGCATTTGAGCTATTTAATTTATTAGAGTGATTAACCAGTTACACACTCGAAAACAAATTAAGTAAAGTATACTTTAAAACGACGACTATATTTAAAAAAACGCGTTTCTGTGTCAGTAGATAAGTTGTAAAAATGTGTATATTTTTTTGAAAGATACAATTGCAAAAACTCTACAGGTTAATTAAATATAATATAATTAGATGTCTCATGTCATTGACGGCATACGCGTTTAGTCACTTTCTTCTTCTTCTTCGTTCTTAATTGCTAGTGTTGGAAGGGATCGAGCCTTATCGCCCATAGGGTTTGAACTCGAGACTTTTTCGAATTTATCAACCATGAGCTTTTGCCGACTCCCACGCCTCCATCACATTTAAGGATACGTGTCAACTGGTTATGCGGCATTGAGGCCATTGACTCTGATTTTAGCCTGTTTTCCTTTTTGGATTTGCTTCCATAGCCTTTGTCCAACCAAGAACAAACTACAAGGCAGCAGTTGTTTGATTTTAGAGTTGTCTCTCCTAGAAGAGTGGCTGTCCCCAGCTAACGAGCCTCATCTGCCCGAGGGTTCGAACTCGAGACTTTTCGGTTTAGCACCTATGAGCATTTCCGATTCGACCACGTCGATCCCCGGCTGCCCGAGGTATAATCACTAAAAATATTAGATTGCTGCAATGTTACATTTAAAGTTAAATGGTTTATATACATAAAGTTTGTGTTTTTTATTTTTTTGAAATAATTAACATTTTAATTCATATTCAAAACCCATAGAAAATAGTTTAGTAAACTACTAATATCGGCTTACATAGAGATATTATATTATCTTTTTGTAACATATATAATTATGCTACATATGATCATAAATAGGCTATATGTTCAAATTTTATCCTTGATACATTTTCATAATTTCAACCTTTTAAATGAATAGACTGTATAAATAGTACTACATTTTATTCAAAACTCGAAATTCTAGTTGAACGTATTGAATTGTGTTATTGTTTAGATTTAAAATATGACTGTTTTATTTTTTAAAATTATTAGACACAAAATAAACTTCATTGACATTGTCAACAGGCCGTGCTGCACACGATTTTCCATAGTCACGATTGTGCTCTGCAAACTTAAAAGCCCTTTTCTAGGCCGAGAAATCAATGCATCAACTACAGTACGCGGTGATTTAAAATCAATTGCCCGACTTTTTCTGTAGAGGAATCTTTCGATCTCACTGATTACGTTGTTTTACGGTAGACTTGATGACTGCCGGCTAAAAATTAACATAATTGTGTCGTAATGTCTGTGGGCACGCAGCATCAATTTTTCAGAAAGTTTGACGGATTAAATTCGATTGGGGTTAATTCTTTACTTGCTAGTATCGATGAAAAAAAACTATCCAATTTAAGATGTTTAAAAAATTGTTATTAAAAAGATGAAAGTTATGTACAATTTGCTACTGTATGTTATAATGCGTAGAGTTTGGCTGGAGGCACATTATTGATTTCAGTTTACTTTTTGTAACCGTGTATATAAAGTTGTAAACAAAACGTTTAAAATAATTGAACTAATTTCTAAAGATTTAAAAACGTGGTATTCCAGCAACAAATTACTACAACATATTACTAGAATCGATACTTTAGTAATGATTAGAATAGAACGAGAGTTGACGATACTATACTTCTTATTTAAGTTTAGAGTTTAGAGGAAACACATTAGCAAGTGAAGAATATTTTTAAGTATTAGTTGAGCTATAGGCAGACTGCCGAAAACTGTAAGCTCGTTTTAGTATATAGGAGAGACATTAGTAAAAGAAGATATTTTAATTTGTTCTAGTGTTATAAGAAGATTGTGTCAAATATAAATTCATCTTAGTTTAGATGTAAGACATTAGTAAAAGAAGCTATTTTAAATACTTGGTGAGCTTGAGAAAGACTATGTTAAAATGTAAACTTGTTTTTTATTTTGAGAAAAACATTTTCTCTTTGATTGAGAAACTGTGTAGATTTATTATGAAAAGCCAAAATGTAACAAGAGATAAACTATTGATTTAGTTGGGATAAACGACAAATGTTAGAGCGGGAATGAATACAATACTTGCTCAGTTATAACGAGAACTAAAGCAATACTCGGAAAAAGACAAAATATTTTACTGCTAATGTTGTGATGCTAGACGATACAAATTTACACGTAACGCATGAACATAACGCTTGACAGCTGACCTAAGGATACATGATCTCAGACAACATATAGTAGACAAAATATCTCACGGACAAATTATTTTGTATAATATTGAATTTTCGGTGCGTAGATGATTGAAATAATTACACAGTCAAACTGTTGGAACTCTTCATATGCCGATGTCACAGAAACAAGTGAACTCTACTTCACTTGCCCCATAGACCGTCAGGTTTGAAAGGGAAACTTGACTTTTACTTTACAAACTGTTGGAAGGATGGTGTGAGGATTTGTTAGGAGTTGCAGATTGTTAAAGCAAAAACTGTCATTTTTCCTAGTGAAATTTCGATCGTAAATTATAACACATGGCTGATACTTTTTGTGCAAGAATTATCAAATATTTATTTCCCTATCTCATATTTTGTTTCATTTGATGCACTTTAAGAATATTGACTGAGTACAGAAATGTCTGTAAAGGCGTGTATTTTCAAATCGATTGAAAAGTTCAATAATATCAATTATAGACTTTAAAATATAAGTTCAATGAATATGGATTACTGTAATATATTATAGGAAGATCACAATATTTAAGGTGTATGTAACTAAACAACACAATATAAACATAGACGCCCGTGTTCATATTTAGTACTTAAAACGTAAAGTGAGTTTTATAGACGTCCATCTCAAGATGTATTTCTATCTTATTTTATGTCTGTAAAACTAATCTAAAATGGCGGACACTGTTAACAACACCTTAGAGTTTGATGATAGTTTAAATAAATGGGTTGAAGAAACCTGGGAATTCGGGATATCCAATGACATGCTGGATATTTTAATGCTGGCACTAAGTGTGATCCTCCACGGTGTGATATCTCTAGCAGGCGTCTTGTCCAACAGCGTCAACGTGCTCGTCTTCATTAGACTTGGTCTCAAGGACAGCATGAGTGTTGGACTTTGGGCGCTATCGTTTACAGATCTTGTGGTATCGACTCTACAACTAGCTGGAAGTACTACATATCTAGCTGCTGTTATATACCCATACAGCCCAATTGATCTATGGACAGTAAGTAGTGTTTATATTGCCTGGGCAAGGTATTCTGGGTACTTTATATCGTGCTGGATAACAACTATAATTTCCTTAGAAAGGTGCTATTGTGTTGTTGCGCCTTTCCGCGTAAAGCAAGTATTTACAAAAACAAAATGCGTGGTTTCAATCATCATAATATGTGTCATCCATCTTGGGTTGCTTTCTCCGGTGTATGTATACAATCACTACGAATGGGAACTCTACCCTACTGGTGAAAAAGACGAGAACGGTACCGATATTTATTTCATGCAAATGCAACTTTCGTTCACAACGGAATCAGCTGAGTGGGAATTCATAAACGACATCGGGCAGGGTGTGGCTTTGTCTTTGACTTCCCAAGGACTCATCCTCATCTGCACGTTCGGGATGATCTACTCCTTGAAGGCATCTTCAAGAATCCGACACCATATCACCACACACAAGGGGGATAATCTCGATAATACAGACAATCTTTCCCCACGGGAAAAACGCCTGGTTAAGGTTGTTCTTTTACTAGCGACAATCCAGACAACTTGTAACATCCCAAGGTTCCTGGCCACAGCTGTGCACCACCTGCTTCCTGGTGTACACTACGGTGCCTACAACAACATCTGCACGCTTATGTGGGAGGTGGCGTATATATTTGGCACCATCTGTTGCGCCATTAATATCTGTGTCTACCTTACTTTGAATGCCAATTTTAAATATCAGTTTCGTTTGATATTTTACAAAAAGCTTTAAAAAAAAAAAAATTTGTAATGTTAAATAAGGTTCATTTTCGCACCGCGTAGGTCTCAAGATCAACAAAGAAAAGACAGAAATGATAAGAATTAACAATACACAGGAGGCTCCAGTGACAATAGACGGAAGACAGGTAAATGATGTGCAAGAGTTTGTCTACCTTGGCAGCAAGATCAGCAAAACGTAAGGCACAGGGGAGGACATACGCGCTAGAGTTAATAGAGCCCGCTGCGCTTTCACAGTCCTGCGACCCATATGGAAAAGTTCGGCCATCTCCATTACCACAAAAATTAGGATATTTAACTCTAATGTCAAGGCAGTTCTGCTGTATGGAGCAGAGACATGGAGAGTCTCCAAGGCAAGCACAGCAAAGATACAGAGCTTCAAAAATAGATGCCTTAGACAGATACTGAAACTGAGATGGCAGGACAAAGTGCCGAACTTGGAACTATGGGGGAAAGCTAGGCAGGAGCCTATGGATGTGCAAATAAGAAGGAGGAAGTGGCGCTGGGTGGGTCACACACTGCGAAAGGCTCACGCAAATGTAACACGCTAAGCGCTTGAGTGGAACCCCCAGGGAAAGCAGAAGAGAGGGCGCCTAAGACAGACCTGGAGGCGGAGTCTTCTTGAAGAACTGAAGCCAACAGGGATGTCTTGGGAGATGTCAAAATTAATAGCCGAGGATAGGAAGAAATGGAAGGAAATGGTGGAGGCCCTATGCTCCATAAGGAGCAAAGAGGACTAAGTCAAGTCAAATAAGGTTCATAGAACTGTGTAACTGTTTTGTTTACTGAATTATTCGATTTAATCCTATCTACCCCGTGTGGGATATATTACTTCAACCTGTTCCTCAAACGTTGTTTACAGTGTTTCTTTCAGACATTTTTTCTACTTGGGGGGTACATTACATTTTCGGGGGGGGGGGGTCACTTGTAAAAATATAAATTTTCTATATCAATTCTATTTCGTTCGTTGGGCAGCAGACTTTCTTTCGTTGGGGGGGGGGGGTGGATTGCCTGAAAGAAACCCTGTTTGTCTACCCCACGGTTGTGTATTTGGCTTTCACTCAAGACCTCTCCATGCGGTCTTTAGAATTTATCCATTTTAGGCACCCTCTCTTCCCCTCCCCTGGGGATTCTACACCAGTACCTCACTTGTCAAATTTGGGCGTGCCTATTGCCTTATGCTCGATCCAGCGCGACTTTCTACAATTTATTTCTGATACGACCGGTTTCAAACCTATTAATTATAAGCTTAAATATGTCATAAACACAACAATAAATGACATAATTTTCTTTAAAATGATTACATTATTAAAATGAGCCTTCAATAACTCTTTTATTTACACAAGAAAATAAATGTGTTTTTAAAAGTTCATTTAAGTATTCACAAAGTGACTACGCCATTAATGAAACATACGTGAGCTCCCTTGGTTTTTCAGACAGAGTTATCAATTTAATTTTATCCGACGTTTGGAGGAGTAAAACGTCAAGATTTGTCAAAATTTTGATTTCACTCTTGCACACTAGCAATACTTCTTCTATATTTCGTGTACAAAAAAGTAAAAAAAAACCTTTCTCACCCAGGAAACATTCACATTGTATTTATGATTTATGTGTTTTAAATGTAAATATAACCATATATGCTATGTATCTATCTATTTAAGTTTTTTACTTTACAGTTTTTTAAGTACACAATCTGGTACTTTTTTATTAAATACACACGACACAAACAACAATATATTGAAAATTTACAGTCAAGTCCAAAGTTAGAGCGAAACATTGGTATTTTAAATTAGGCGTAGCGTAGGAAACAGGAATAAAATTAATGCTACCTGGTTAGCCCTCCCCCCACCCTCCACCGCCTTCCATTTGAATCTAAAACACGGATTTGCTTAAATTGACTTAAAATTTATTTAAAAATAATTGCTATAGAATTTCTTTAATAATATGTCAACTTGATTATTTATTTTTCGATTACGACAATCCAATCTCTTACTAGAGTGTGGAAATGTTTAAGTTGTTTCTGTGTGTGGTTGGTGATATAATTAAGTAGTTTCTGCCACTGTTGCTGTGCTGGGTGTAGTAGCTAAGGACGCCATTTCCACTTTGCCACGCCACAGATTGACGCAGAGGTCAAGGTCACGTTTGCTGCAAGTCAAAGACAAGAAAATAAAATCTCCCCGTAGCCCAGTCAGAAATATCGAGATGATCATGGAAAACAAAGTATCGTTAAACAAAAAATATCGAGATGACTATAATGCAAAATATATCGAGAAGATATTCATAAAGCCAGGTGCAGGTGGAACATTTGGTGGAAAAGGAATAAATGAAAATGGAATCTGAAAATTAAATTGCAGCTTTTCCGTTAATATACAATAGTTTTTTATCATATAGTTAGATTTTTAGTCTTACATTTTCCGAATCGGTGCTTAAAAAGTCTAAAATACATTTCGTCATTTCACAATATCATAAACTTAAATAAGCATTCAGTTGTTAAATAAACAGCATTGATACCGAATTTTCAGCTTTAAAATAAAATGATATTACTGTATAATTCGACGTTGAAATTTTCAGAACCAAATATTACCAAATCAGAAAAAAAATTAACAACAGATTACAACAGATATACGCAATTGCATTTTATTTCTCAGAAAGTAATTTTTAAAAATGAAAATCCGACATAAAATTTTAAAGATGCAATTTATTATGATGTTCATTTTTTTTATTTCCACGAATATATCGTGCGTAAGTGTACTGTTAACTTACTAACAGGAATTTGGGTCTATAAAACAACCAGTGAGACCGTAGCCAAAGACGTCCCCATCTGACTCTATTAAAGACTTGACAATCACAGCACCGACAATCGCCAAGGGCGGCAGAAACGAGATGACAAGTTTCCTCATCAGCAAGTGGTTTTGATACGGGTCAGAGTTCATGTTTCGTGTGGACGCGCTGAATATCTTAAACATCTGGAACGTGCCAAGGAACATCCACATCAACATCAACATCTACATATATATATATATATATATATATATATATATATATATATATATATATATATATATATATATATATATATATATATACATATAGATATATATATATATATAGTTTTCAAACATATAAAAACAGCGTTTTATAAATTTGAATGCCAATACATACCATCGTGCACAAAACACAGGATATGTTTTTGAAGATGATTGATGATTTTCGTAAATCGGATATCACATACATATTATCATTTATACATAATATCGAAACAAAAGTTGAGAAGTGTGGACTCACTTTTACCTAGGTAAAAAAAAAACAATTAATAAACTTGAACTAATTTAGAATATATTTTAAAAGCTAGATCACTTTAGATGAATAAAAAATATTTATGTTAACATTGTATGCGACGGCGTCTCGAGTGCGAATGCGGGTTCAAAACTGTACAACATCACTGAGTCAACCCTGTTCTAAAGGGTACCTATCTCATGTTAGCCTAAGTAAGGCGGCTGGGCAAAATGCTGATCACGACTTCCCTTCATATGCCGAGGTCAAGAAACATGAACTCTACTTCATCTACTGAATGGATCGCTAGATGTAAAGAGGATTCTTTATACTTCTTTTCTTTCGTATGTTAACAATTTACAGTTTAAAAAAATGTTTTGTTATTTCAAATACTGTGTCATATTACCAGTGTTATTGAAATTTAAAATCGTAAATGTGATTATAAATTGTTATCAACCCTAGATTTCAATTATGGTGTCACAGGGCCCATTGGTTCTAAATCATTAATCAATGAACTCAAAGGTCCCATTTGTGATAGTTAAAAATATACCTTAAAAATAGGGCCTACATATATAGCAACACTAACTTTCTCACATAAAGTAATGAATTAAAAATTCGTGATTGTAAAAATATACTTCAAAAAGTAAAATTCACAGCTCTACAATCACAACTCTAATTACCCCACGTAATCTCTTGGTTGAGAATGTGTTCTCACCTCACGGCAACCGCAACATTCCTCATAGTCCTAACACAGCAAATTGCGGCTGCAGTTGAAACTGATGAGCTGCACTAGCCCTTCACCTATGAATCGTTACGATCGATTTTAAAATATCAAACCCGAGGTATGGACTGGGTTTGTTTTTTATGATGCTCTCAGTATACCTGCTGGTGTAGTTCCAAAGTCTTCCGTTTTCTAATGCTGAGATATGTTCAGTTAAAAACATCCCCATGCATAGTACCAGTGGTACTGTCTCTCCCAAGGTTAAGGCTCGAGTCATTCTATTAATGTATAAGTTCGAGATTAATTTAATCACATTTTTTAAAACATATCTCTTCTTAAACTATTTGAAATATATTTCAACTTTCATTACAGAACATTTTTTTATAATTTCAAATTATACTTCTTTATAATACTCTACAATACTTTACAAAACCTTTAGTACATCGTGTACAAATCCAGTTTTTTTAAAAACGTTTCAACCCTCCAGTATAATATTTAAAAAAACAATTATAATACCTTTTAATGATTAACTCTATTCACGATAACATTTCAACCTAAAGTGCGTAAATAATATTTGCTGTTGAACATTTTGTAGTTGAATAGATGAAAACCACTTATTTTCTGAAAATAAATTGTTGTAAGGTGATCAACACTAATCACGATAACATTTCAACCTAAAATGTTTAAGTAATAATTCCATTTGAACATTCTGTTGCTGAATAATTCACAACCAATTTTTTTTAAATAACTGTTTCAACCAATCAGTGGTTTGTTTCTTATTAAAGAGAGCTTTGCTTATCGATTGACCAACCAGCATCAAGCTTGGATTTATCTTGTTCAACACTGTACGACGTACCCGCCCTATCATATTCTGGATAAAAAAATATAATTAAGTTAATTAAATTAGTTAAATGTAGGCTAGCTATATAGGATATTTAGTTTCATCATTGGTTGATTTGAAACAAACAGAATCAAATTTCAACTAATTATAGTAAACGGCTCAACTAGTGAAATGACGTGGGTTATAATTGACCTATTCTTTTAGTATTTTCTAACATTTCTGCTGAGTTCACGATATTTTGTGCTGACTTTCACAACATGAAATTTACTATATGCTATCGTTAAAAATCTCTTTGTTAAATATCCAATTTGTATATCTGTCAGTGACTTTTTGTTAAAAAATGTAATCGTGCCTGAAAGTGAAATCGAAATCGTGACAAAACTCGACGTTTTACATCTTCCTGTTTCTGAAAAAAAAACACAACTTAAAAAATATTCTCTTTATGTATGTGTGTGAAATTGTTTTACAGCAATAACTTGAGTACCTTTTCGGTTAGTTTGACATTTATAGAACACTATGGCTATGCTTCTTTTAACTTTTAAGCGATTTTTGGTAATTGTAAATGATACTTTCTCCATTGTTTTAGACGTTGTAAATTTATTTGCCTCGTGCCCATGTTTAAGGTGGCTTCTATCTATGCCTATATGAAATTTAGATGAATACCCACATAAGAACACAATGTTTGAGGTGCTTTAGGTATATATACCTTATGCCCATGTGGAGACAGTATATTTTGGTGTCTTAGATCTATGCCACTATGAAGACATCATTATATGAGGCAGTGGCGTAGCGAGGTCGGGTGTCACCCGGTGCGGCACTTAATGGTGTCACACCCCCCCCCCCAGAGGCGTAGCGACCCTTCCCGGGGACAAACTTTAAAATTTTCGATTTGCATCCCCCCCCCCTCAAACTTTCGATTTACACCCCCCCTCAAGTTTTCGATTTGCACCCCCCCCCTCAAGTTTTTCTCTATATATTTTGCTATTTTTTGCCTTGGTGTCACCCCCCCCTACATGGTGTCACCCGGTGCGGTCCGCTACGCCCCTGGTATGAGGTATCTACGATCTATGACAATCATGTCCGAACCAGAAGGTGGTGTGACGCTTCTCGATGGTCAGGGGTACAGGGAGGGGGGGGGGGGGGGATAAAGGCTGTGTGTCGACTTTGTGTGTCGTTTATCCGGAAGTTTTGGGGTCATCCGTAATTGACGTCACACTTTTTCGACGAGTTTTACCCTGCCCCACGACTTCCCACCGTCACACGTCGTCATTTGTTTTAGAAAACGTGTCTCATCCAACTTGATAAGGTACCTATGGGTTGTCACGAACGGAATAGCTGCGAAGTAGCATTGCAGATGAGCTTTATTGTTCTTAGAATTTTTTAAATGACAACCCGTATAAGTTGATGTTAAATGTACACAATTTCTTATTGAACTAGTTGGCTCAAATAACTGATAATTAAGCATCAAATAACCAATACAATATGTAGCAATACAGTTTTATTGGAGTAACGTAGCCCCAACATTGAGAAGATGAACAAGCACACACAAAGTAATAGCGATACTTCTCTTTTTAAATTTATGTTATTTGTAGGTAAAGAGGGTTAGTAGATACAACATACAAATAGCAATAACACAACCTTACTGTTAACCCTAGGCGTGGCAACTCTTTAAAATATATGTGTGCCTGGGTATCTCTCATGTGACGAAACCATTTTTAAAAAGCGTTACGTCTATAGGCAACATATTGGCCTAAACATTGTAAGCTATTACCCTCATTTAATCAAAGTGTAAACCAAACACAATAGCAAGTTTTTATAAGATTAACACAATTTAACCACTCGACGTAAAACTAAATACAGTTTTTATTTAATAAAAAGGGAATTTAAAAAATTCGTTTTGATAATCTATAGCATTTGAAACATTAGAATTCAAATCACGATTTCCTATCAGTGGTACAGTAGAAAAAAACAACAACCAACATTCAATCCAAGTGTACACCATACATAATAGCAGGGTTCTATCAAATTAAAATTAGCCATCTTTACATAACACAATGTAAGCACAAGTAAAACTTAATACAGTTTTCACTTAATAAACAGGAAATTTCAATATTTAAAGCAGTAAACTACAAAAAAAAATCGTTTTGATAATGTGTAACATTTGAAACATTTTAATTTTAATCACGATTCCCTATGAGTGGTACAGTAGAAAAAAACAACAACATTATTTGGCTGATGAAATTAATTATGATATTTCTGGCACATTGCCGCTGATGTTTGCAATTCTCGGTGAGATTCCTGACGCCGTGTCCCCTCTGTCTCGACACAGTTTGACATAAAGGTCAAGGACACGCTTGTTGCAAGTAAACGACAAGAAAATAAAAACACCCTGCAGTCCAGTCAGAAGTATCGAGATGATCCTGAAACACAAGAGTATCGTGGTGATAGTAACGCACATATTATCGTGATGATCCTAAAACATACAGTATCGAGATGACCGTGTAATATCTAGATTGTTTCGTTTTATTTTTTTAAGTTAATCCTAACTTTAAAATGAAATCCCTTAGATACATTCTTACTATCACACAAAATGAATATAAATATCATAAACCAAATAGATAAAGTTTGGGACAATTTTGAAACAAAATAAATCTTCATGACACTAAAAGATTGTGTATCACGTGATTAAGAAAGAATAAATTAAACATGATCAAAATAATTGTAATGAATTATTATGGTAATTGTAACCAAGTAATGAATAATGATTCTCACTATCACCATATAGAAGACGCATACCAAGATTTTTCGTTAAAATTGACAAAGGATAATAATTTGGGGATTAGTGAAAATATGTTTTCGTGACGCCATATGTGTAAGAAATAATACCATGTAAAAATTAGTTTTCATATATATACTTATATATATATATATATATATATATATATATATATATATATATATATATATAATTTATTGATATTTTAGCTGTATCATTGGCATTCCTTCAAAGTAGATCAATAAAAGGTATTAAATAGAATTACTAATAATTACCAAAAGCAAAAATATAAAAAATAAATTACCACATAACATCCGAGTCCAGCATAAAAGCGATGAAGTCCAAGACAAATGTTATTCCTGTCAGGGTTGAGAGTTTGACGTAGACTAAAAACATCCCGTGAGTTCTTTGTGTAAAGTCTGACGCCTGGACCCGTCTCACTTTGTGAATGTTGTAGGTTGTTGCCGCGAAGAGTCCGCTGTTAACAACTGTAGCCGCCACCACTGGTGCTATTAGGAACATCACTTCAACAATAACGAAAAAATTTATTAATGCTTTTAAATGATCTTGATGGAAGTTAAGTAACAAAATTTTAAGTATGTCCTTTTCAGTTGGAATTTCTATTTTATTTTACATCAACCGCAGTTTGAAATGATTCCATCAAGTGTAAATAGCCTACTTTCTGTGAAGAAAGTTCTACAAGAAGATGTATTCAGGAAAGGTAAAACCACTCAAACAAATTTTTAAAAATGTCCTTTCAGTTGGAATTTCTATTTTATTTTACATCAACCGCAGTTTGAAATGATTCAATCAAGTGTAAATACTTTCTGTGAAGATAATTCTAAAAGAAGATGTATTAAAGAAAGGTAAAACCACCCAAAAAATCATTTAAATCAGAAATTTCATTTTTTTCAACATTAATTGTTTTTAAAACTATATTACTTTCAGAACAATATTGTATAATTATTTCGTTTGTTACAATTTTGCTAGTATTTTTATAAAATATTTTAAGTAATTAAGCTAACGACCTAATTCACCAATATAAGCATGATTAAGCAACCTAATAGATTTCAAAAAGGTGTTCTAAATTCAAATTAACAAATTTCAGGTGCACCTTTTATAACTCTGTGGTTGATTTAAAATCTGTATAGTTGTCACCATTTTTCGTTTTTCTCAATAATCGTATATTTTCACTATATGTTTTTCCCACTTAAAATGTATCTTTTTATTACGATAGTACTAATTGGGGACATTTATCTAAAGATAACTGGAATATTATCTCAAACATTTCTTGAAATATGCTTGAAATAAATGGGATGAAAATGTAATATAATTATCAATCTAAGTTTAACCCTATCAACTGTGAAAGCTTTTTTTTTGTTTTAAATCCCCTGCAATTTGGAACTACTCTGCCGAGTGTAAATTCTTAAAGAGTAGATATATAAAATATATTTTATGAATAAACCAAATAGAATTATATAAACTGATCTAAGTCCCTTCCGTGGCTTATCAACTAGAGTACCCTGACGACCCCCAAGGCTAAACCATTGACATTGTAAACTCCAGAAATGTCAATTAAGCTGTGAAGATCTTTGGTAGCCGTCAGACGAAAGCTACCATCCTAGTGCTTCAGGGTCGGGATTGAACATAATGTCCGCGATCTTATATTGTAGAAAATACTTTACTACAGAAACCCAGACAGTGAGGATTACAGACAACTCAGACGGGGATAAAAATAGATATCACGATGGCGGATTTATGAAGCTGGGTGGTAGAAGACAATATATATGGGAAATTACCAGGTCTATAACTTGAACTGGAAAATTACATCACAAAGAATAGGTAGAATAGGTAGGCTACACCAGGGGACAGCCGAACTAACTAGCTCTTTTGTCTAAGGAGGGACGACACGCTAAAAGCCATTTAAATTAGTAAGAACGAAATAATTCTAAAATTAATGTATATACAATTTTGTTTTATTTTTAAACAATTAATAAAAGTTAATTTATTGCTCTAGCAGTTTATCCTCTCTTTCTGGTTGACTTTTTGCGCGGCTTCAGTTTTACTTACCCACGGAGGAATTCGAGTCTATAAAACAACCATTGAGACCGTAGCCAATGACGTCCCCATCTGACTCTATTAAAGACTTGACAATCACAGCACCGACAATCACCAAGGGCGGCAGAAACGAGATGACAAGTTTTCTCATCAGCAAGTGGTTTTGATACGGGTCAGAGTTCATGTTACGTGTGGACGCGCTGAATATCTTAAACATCTGGAACGTGCCCAGGAACATCCACATCAACATCCAAAGCCACATGAAGTGTGAGGCCACGCCCAATGTTGTGCAAATAATGCCAAGCTTTGTTCTGTGAGAAAAGTATAAATAGTATATTATATCTTTAGTTTGGAAAGAAAAAGTATGTGTATATATATATTTATTATATATATACATGATATATTGTCTGATTGAAGAATGTAAAGATGTATTATGACGAAACTCGAAATAACGCTAGTTAGTAACTTAGTTTTGTCTGAGGAAAATATATCGAATTAAAATTAATTGATTAATAACAAAAAGCAATTTAAAAAAAAAACAATGAATAATTTATTTTCTAAGGAATATTTTTAATTATGATATAATGTAAGTAAAAATGATAATTCGTTTGCTTTCATGTATGTTCTAGCACAGAAAATAGTAAAGAAAGAAATCGATGTTTTTAAAAGAGGTAAACATATAAACTGGGATGTGGCTTCTTTTTAGAAGTGCATAGTAAAGTTGCCTTTCTGATCTGACTTGATACGGGGCAGGTGAAGTAGAGTTCATCTGTTTCTGTGACCTCAACATTTAAAATGGTTTATAAAAGAAAAAAAAAACATGTTGGCTGGGGCGGGGGGGGGGGGGTATTGTAATCTTCAAACTAGCGTAACGTCATTAATGAATCACTCGAAAAATCAATTATCTGAAGGATAACGTATAATCTAGTTGTTCTTTAAAAATGTAATTTGTCTTTTTCCCTAGATGTTATTTATGAATAACGGATATTTCTACATAATAATGGTAGACAACATCAATGTTGAAACTTACATGTAAGCTTTGGCCATGACTATGACTGTAGCTAGCAGTAGACTCACACACAACATGATGTTAGTTTTACCAGCCTCGCTTCGGAGCTCAGAAAACATGGCGTAGGTGACAAGGGTCAAGGTCAGACACGTCCCAGATAGAATCATAACGGTTTTCATCATCACTTCTCTTAAAGATCGAATGTTTGAGGGGAAAGCATCGAATTGTTGGAATATTTTCAAATGTTTTATTTTTTTGTCTAGCAGCTCAGTGCAAATCCTTAACTCATCATTTCCTACTTTTACGTTAGAGAAGTCAATGTTGTCTGATACGTTGATCATAGCGCCGTTAAAATCTATTGTTATCACAGTAGTAGGTGGGTGCGTATTATATGTCGTGTATGTCGTATAATTAGTTTTATTTAAAATAATATGAGGACAAAACGAAATTTCGTTTAAAACTTCAGGTTGAAAATAGTTTGAAAAATTCCCGTTTGATATTATCATTTTGTGACATTGTACTTTCTCATCCCCATTACATGTTTCGCTGAAGTTGAAGGGATTTATTGGAACAAAGGGAAACAATTTAACAGAATTGTTTTGATCCAGTTGTAATGGGAAGGAATCCAAGAACATTGAGTGAAGCGAACGAAACTGGTTACTCATCACTAGGTAATGATATTGAGTTATGATCTGGAGCCAAAAATATAAGATTTTGTCACTACTGTTCATAACTCGAACCATCTGCATTGAATATATTGGTTGGATTCGCAACCAATGTAGTTTTATCTGTAAACAAAAGGTTGCCATGTTTAATAATGAATTATGTTGTTTCATAATAATATTTTTTTTTTGGAACTGAATGGTTGATCGGTGAATGAAACGTTTGATGAATTAAACACACTTTAAGAAAAACCTGTAGGATTTCTATTTTCAAACACCTGATGTTTACCAAATTATAATACACGAGCTCTATTCCTGTGGCGTGGCTAGGTCGGGTGTCACTCGGTGCGGCACCCCCCCCCTCAAAGAAAAGTATATATATATATATATATATATATATATATATATATATATATATATATATATATATATATATATATATATATATATATATATACATATGTAAATATATATATATATAAATATATATGTATATGTATATATATATATATATATATATATATATATATATATATATATATATATATATATATATGTATATATATATATATATATATATATATATATATATATACATATATATATATATATAAATATATATGTATATATATATATATATATATATATATATATATATATATATATATATATATATATATATATATATATATATATATATATATATATATATATATATATATATATATATATATATATATATATATATATTTATATATATATGTGTGTGTGTGTGTATGTGTGTGTGTCAGCCTACATATACATGTATAAGCTTTAATCACTGCATACGTAATAGTAACGATGTTTATCTCTAATCTGTTAATAATAAAGTTGGATAAAGCAATGTTTTCTTTATAGTTAGGTTTACGCCATGGTGTCATGGTGTCACCCCCAAACTTTTGTAATAGATGCCGTTTTGTACATAAAAGACTAATTAACTTTAATTAATGATTAATGGAACTGGCAGAAAAACCTTTTTCTTCTGAACATGTTGCATTTTTTAGCCTTGGTGTTACCACTCTAAATAGTATCACCCGGTGCGGTCCGCACCCTCCGCCCCAACCTCACTACGCCTCTGTCCCCAATCCCTCCTGCCACATTTTTTTTCTTCATCTCATACCGCTTCATGCCTTTTTATGCGATTGTAATTCCTGTGGTATTTCCTCATAGGAAAATCAGACAACCTAACGTAGCCAATTTTTATACAAAATACAACTCTTAATAGCTTATACTACGTAAGATGTTGTAAGAAATAAAGGAAACCTGACGTCACACAATTTTATACATATACTTTTGTATATAAAAGTATAAAAATAAGGAAAAAAAACACTACCTTAGTGCTCAAAATATATGTGAGGTTCTGTAACACATTCTCACTATACATCATTGCCAGTTGATTTGGATGGTCAGCTTGAGGTATCAAAAACAAGCCAATTTGGAAAGAAATGTTTTTGTAGTAACTGAACCTGGGACGGCAGGTCCTGTTATGTAGTAGTATCCCATTTATACAATGAGACATCAAACATGTGTTCTACGAAAAACATTAACAGCGTTGTTAGAAATGTAAAATTCATCATTGGGAATTGTGAAAGCATTCTAGATCACCTAACACCACGTAGTTATTTTATATTTGCATACATATTTCTAAAAAAATCAACATATAATTCTAGAACACCCCCCCCCCCATATTTCTAGAGCATCCCACCTATATTTCTAGAACACCCCACCCTATACTATGAACATGTCGTGTGTGATACTGTAATTAAAATAAAAACAATAAGAATAACCACTTTCTTGTGAAGATTAGATAGTTGCGTCTTTAAAAAAAAAAAAAACTAAAAAATATATAATTTCCAGTAGTCAGCTTATTCATCCTGTTTTATGTAACAAAAAAATAAATAAACCGGGAGTAATCTCCCTTAAACTTTCTCGAATATTCTTATATAACACTACTTGGGATGGCAACTCGGAATATAGACATGATTTTTAATAACTTAAACTTTTAAAAGTAGAATAGAAACTCGTAGAAAAAAGAATTGCGCACCAAGTGAACGCCAAATAACAATGTGCATAATAGTGCGCAATATTTTTTATTTGTACTTTATAAATTTACATGCGTTTTCGGAAAAACGGAAATAGCGTAAACTGCTACTTCCGTTCAACGGAAATTACTCAACATTTGACAGAAGGTAGAGAATTAGATCTTTTACTTACATGTGAAATTTCGTTTATCTATCTGAAATAGTACTCAAGTTATAGGCTTTTGAAAAATTCAAAATAGAAAAAGTACCACTTCCGGTTATCGGAAATAGCTCAAAAGTTGATCTACGATTTTGATAAAATACTTGTATATGAATTTCATCAACCTAGCTGTAAAGGTACTCAAGTTATCGTGCTTACACACACACAGACACACACACAGACACACAGACACACAGACATACGGACAAGATTTCAAAATTATGTTTTTCCGTATCAGTGAGGTGTAAAACGTCGAGATTTGTAAAAATCTCGATTTTTTTTTTTGCACGATTACAAGACTTTCTCTTTACTTCGTATATACTAGAAAGTAAAAAAGTAAAAAAGTATACAATAAAATAGATATAAGTCAGTAATTTAAAAACATTTCATTCTACCAGCCTTTCTTTTCAAAACAAAGCTTTTAATAACAGTTTTCAGAAACTATTTCATCTATAATTTAATCATTATGTTTTTGTATACGCTACGGTGGTCAGTTGACTGCTGCAGTAAGGTCAAATTATATGTATTTTAAATTATGTTAAAAAAACAACAACTGCGGAATAGTAGATATATGACCTTACATGTGGGGCTATCCATTCGTGTACAGAGCAAGTTTCTTTTTTTTTCTCAATGTTTTGAAATCTTAGCGCATCAAACGGCACATAACTCATAAAGCAAGTAGGATATGTTGTGGGATTATCCTGTAAAAACAAGATATGCAAATGCAAAAATTATTTAAGTATGTAGGTAGAAACATGTCTTAATATAGACTTATGTTGAAAGACAAGGAAAGAGCTCATAACAGCGCTAATAAGTGGGTTGCTTGAGTGGAACCCCAGGGAAAGCGAAAGAGAGGGACCCCAAGATAGACCTGGAGGTGGAATCTTTTCAAAAAACTGAAGCCAACAGGGGTGTCTTGGGAGGCTGCAAAATCAACAGTGGTTGAGTCGGTTAAGCTTATGGTTGATAAACCGAAAATTCTCGAGTTCGAACCATCGGACAGATGAGGCTCCTTCGCTGGGGAAAGCCACACTTTTAGGAGGGACAACTCCAAAATCAAACAACTGCTGCCTTGTTGTTTGTTCTTGGTTGGACAAAGGCTTTGGAAGCAAATCCAAAAAGAAAAGCAGGCTGAAATCAGAGTCAATGGCTTCAATGGCGCTTAATCAGTTGACACGTATACTAAACTGTTTTGGAGGGAATCCCTTCCAACACTAAAATTAAGAAAAGCCGGGGACCGGACACAATGGAAGGTTATCGTTGAGGCTCTATGCTCAAAAATATGTCGAGAGGATATTTTCAAAATCAGAACCCCGTTATCCTACCCGATGTCAGGTCAGTCTATCTGTCTGTTGGCCTATCGATCATGAAATCTCGAACATAGGTTGCATACTTTGAAAGTCATGATGTAAAATCGTGACACACATATATATATATATATATATATATATATATATATATATATATATATATATATATATATATATATATATATATAAATATCACTATTTTGTCGACCGTCGTAACCAAATTAAGTACACACACACACACATATATATATATATATATATATATATATATATATATATATATATATATATATGTGTGTGTGTGTGTGTGTACTTAATTTGGTTACGAGGGTCGACAAAATAGTGATATTTATTTTTTTTAAATCCTTTTCCGTCATAAACATAGGAAAATCTAATTTATGACATGCCAAAGTGACGGCTATTCGGTGTGTTTCTATGAAAAAAGATATTCACCGCAAAAAAAATAGTTTGACGTATTCAGAAAACAAGTGACTGATTTAGACACAATTTTATAAACTATGTGAAGAAGACAAGCGTACAATAATCCTAATAAGAGAACACGATACATACAATGTTGCACATCACACAAAATATGTTTTTAAAGAAGATGCTGTCCTTTTCCATCAGCATATGCACATTCTCATTAACTTCTTTGCATGCAGTGTTAATATCGAAACCAAAATTAAGACTTGTCGAATCTTCGTTACAGCTGTCGATAAACTGTTTTCTGAAAATAAAGTCGTTATTTGAAAGATGTTAATTTTTTTTACTAAATTTTCTTTATTCATCATCATTTATTCCTTGTAAATGGCCACGACATACAGGGTGTTATGTGGTCTGCTCTATATTTTGTTCTCCTTTCGAACCAGACAGTAAATGGTGCAAAAAAAAGTAGAGTTCACACGTCTCTGTGACTTCGGCATATAAAGTGATGTTTGGGTCAGCACCATGCCAAGCACTCTTTATAATGCTAAAGTACCCATTAGGACTTTAATTAGGAGTTTAATTAGTAAAATGTCACCAAGTACCCATTAGGACTTGGTGACATTTTACTAATTAAACTCGTATTCAAATCAAGTCTAACTGGTTAGCGGTCTAGCGCTGTACCACTAAACCATGCCCTCCCTTCAGGCCGATTTTGCTTCCCTAAGGTGAGTCAGGTACCCATAAAAGTTGGGTTTATTGAGGGTCGTCCTTCAGACTTGAGCCGAATCGGTTTAACAGTTGTAATCTCCACCAACTAAGTTAACTACTCATTCCATCCAATATGTAGGCCTACATAAATAAAATCGTCCTAGAAAATCTAAAACATAACGTATAGCCTGACGGGATCCAAACCCACCACTTTACACGGTCCAGAAATGCCTCGCCTGCAGTGCATCTTGTCAGAAATGTAAATATGTCTAAATAAAGTATTCACAATCATGACATTTATTTCTCCATTTCACTGCATCTATAATATAAGGGGGCTGGTTGTGTGTCAGTCAGTCATCACTATAGATTTTGGAACCATACAATTAAACCCATCATGGGTCGTGCTTTTTACTTGCATCGCATTGTCTTATTATAAGTAAGAGAGTAAGGTTTGTTTATATAACGACTTAAATTTATGTTATAGTTGCCACTGTTTTTACTCTTTCACTTAACGTAAAGAAAATATTAAATACACGCACATTGCTAAAACATATTAAAAGGATCAATGTCAAATATTATTTTCGTTTAGATTCCTGAAAAAGTGGATACATTTTAATAATAATAATAGGGTCGAAACAAACAAATTAATTAAACTGTTTTCAAACTTTCCAAGGGAGGTTATTTAAAAATAAATTAATCTCACGCTAATTAAAAAATGTGAATGCGAAATCTATCTACGGACCTCCATGCGAGAATTGTCGTTGCAATAATATAATTAGCAAAATGTAAATGCAAATTGTTGTGTGTTGTATTTTGTGTTTGTGAGTTGCGTTTGTGTTTTCGTTGGTGTTTGCATTGTGTTTGTTTACATTGCGTTTGTTTTTTCTTTTTGTGTTTGTGTTTTTATTTTTGTGCTTTGTGTTTGTGTTGCGGTTGTGTTGTGTTTGTGTTGTGTTGTGTGTGTTGTGTTTGTGTTGTGTATGTGTTGTGTTTAGTTTTGTTCTGTTCAAAAGCTGATATATTTAAAAAAGATTTACAGTGGCGCAGCATGGGTATGCTGCTAGTATTTATATAACATCTTTTGTAATGTTTTCAGTACTCAAATTTCAACTTGCAAAAAGTATTTCGCGAGTAAAATAAAGAGGTGTATATTCACGTGTTGTTCCCGACAACAGAGAGGTCATCTCCTTCGTACACGGTCTGTGTGAGTACAACATAGCAGGATACGCTTGTTGTGTTCTGTACAGCAAACTTGTACACGGTGTCAACATCCGCAAAAATATACACATATAACTCGTTACATTTACAATAATGTATTCTTCCAGTAACGTCCACCTGGAAAAAATTAATACAATTTTTAATTAAACAAATTTAAATTATTTTTAAATAGGGGGGGGGGCGTGTATTTTAAGAGGAAACAATTAGTGTCTATGTGTTACATTAAAGAGATTACATCAAACAGAAATATACAATTTTTTTACTAATATTATTTAAATCATATATTTTGTCAGATAATAAAATATTGGTTTAGCTTAATTGAACATTTTAAAAGTTAGAAACTACTTGTTTTTTTTTTCTAAAAAATGGACGAAATTATAATCTGTATTAATTTACGTACAATTAGCTTCTTATACTTTAATCAATTAATAATCACATTTATTAAAATCCGATCAACTTTAGAACTCAAAATCTCCCAGCGTACTAAAAATTGTCTTTCGGACCTAAATGTGAATAATTCACTTGTTTCCATGACCACGACGAGTAAGGTGATTGTGTCGTGTGACCATAAGAGCTGGCTGGTTTTATAGACGTTTTAAAGACTAGCACCATGGGATTCGAACTTAAGACTTGTGGGTATTCAGTTGTGCCCTCTACCCCTCGACCCCACCGTTCAAGAACACTAAAAATAAGAAATGATCTCACCTCTCGGTACCCACAGCATTGGGCGAACTCCTTGCACAGTTTACCACAGCTGCAGTTGAAGTTGATCAACGGGCTGCAGTCGGCGTTTACACTGTGGATGGCGATGACAGTTTTTGTAATATACGTGCTGGGGCGTCGACCGGTGTGGTGTTTGTTGATCGACTCGGTGTGACTGCTGGTATAGTTCTCTATAATCCAGGGAGGCGACTGGGTCCACAAGATCGGATACTCTTGCCAGTTTTCCCAGGCAGTAGTGATTTCAGTGATGAATATCATCATGTACAATTCCACAAAAAACACCAGAACTACTCTCATTCTATAAATTGTATCCTGTAGTTTTTTTGTTGTTTTTTTTAGAAATTATCCAGTTTAAAATATAATTTAAAAAAACAGATTATGTTTTAAAAAATTCTTTCTTTCCATTACCCGAAAACTTAGTTCAATATATTTTATTGTTTGTAAATTATTGATGAATACAAAGTTACTTAAATGGTGTCATCGATAAAATACTCACTTTCATAATTCAAAAATCTACAAGCATTTGAAACTGTCTCTTTCAGTTTTATCTACATAAATCTTGTCGTGTACAAGATTTAAATTCGTTTTAAAAAAAGCATTCCTTGGTAGACACATTTGCCGCCTCCCACCACTTAATTTTTGTCCCAGTTTTAGCCAGTCAAAACGGAGACGATTGTGGGAATGTTCTAGTGCTCAAATCTGACCAATCATAGCAGCCAAATACTTTTAGAATCTTCTACTGTCTGCCATTGAACAGTTCACTCCACCTGTCATGTTATAAAAAATTTTCGATATCACGATTTAACATGTATATATAGTTACCTATGTCCAAGAGTTGACTACCCCAGTTATGGTTTCGAGGAATAGGTGATGTCTACGACATTAGACTCGTTTGAAAATAGATGTGCCAGCTTGCTAGTATTGTAATGTAAGATGTAGCGTTAGAATCACAGATTTTGGACAGAGCTAGGGTAAGATTGGGTTTAGGGGTTGATAGTATTTATATTTGTAATTATTTTACTACTATTAACCCAACACCCAATTTTAAAGAAGATTCTATTCCTGTGGAATTAACATAGACTATAGCGCAATCCACATGAATTATGTAATAGATACCTTTAAACTAGATATTGTAATCGTTGGATTAGTTTACAGCTTATTACCAGTGGCAGAACAACTTTTAATTATTACAATTATTTTGTATGGCATTTTTGGACGCTAGTTCATTAACAAACGGGATAGCGTTTTCGGACGGAATGACATTCGACTGCTGACCTAAAATTTTGAGTTCGGATTCTCGGCTAGATTTCGTAGTATGTCCTAAGGTCTCCTGATTTACGTTTAGGAAAATAATTTTGGCATCCTAAGTACGTGTCACTGAAACAGATAAAATCTACCTAGAGAGGCTACTTACGTTGTAGTACAAAACATAAGTTATTTTCTATTATAAAAATGTCTGTCCCATCAATGTTTTGGAGCTGATGAAAGCTGGGGTGGTAATATAAGCACTGCTCCTGGTGAAACTCCAAGCTCTATCTCTTTTAGGGTATTCTAGATGGTGACATAATGTAATAGACACTAACAGCCTCTGCATTGATGGGTCGAAAAGAAAACATCGTTTTGTCAGAGACTAAGTGAGAGAGTGGCATGGGTATCAATGTATTCTTAGCATTTGGACGATTCGAATGAGTACATCATCATCATTTCCTGTTCTTGCCCCAGACATATGAGGGCAGATGAGGTAGAGTTCATCTGCTTCACAGACCTCTGTATATAAAATGAAACTGTGGTCAGCACTATACCCAGCCGCCTTTGTTTCCATAACTTAAGTTAGGTACCCATCATAGCTGATTTTAACCCGGATTCGAAATATATATTTGGAGAAAATGTTTTGGCCGAAAAGTGGCTGACATGGCATGAACTTATCCATAGCCAGGGTTTTATCAAATTTCAACTAATTATAGTAAACGGCTCAACAAGTGAAATGACGTGGGTTATAATTGACTAATTATTTTAGTCTTGTCTCAAATTTCTGCAGAGTTCACATAAATGTATGCTGACGTTCTAAAACATGAAATTTCCAATCTGCTAAAGTTAAAAATCTCTTTGTTAAATATTTATTTTGTAATTCTATTATAATCAAAACCGTGACTTTTTGTAAAAAAAATGTAATCATGGCTGAAAATGAAATTGAAATCGTGACAAATCTCGACGTTTTATACTTTCCTTTTTCTGGAAAAAAACCTCACTTTAACAATTTCCTCTGTATGTATGTATGTGAAAATGTGTTAACTACAGTACCTTTTAAGTTAGTTTGACATTTAATGAACTCTATGGATATGCTTCTTTTGACTTTTAAGCGTGTATTCGGTGATTGGAAATGGTACTTCCTCTATTGCCGTTTACCATTTATAATTTCGTAAAGTTTTTAGTTGTTGCCTCGTGCCTGTGTTTACGATGACTTCGATCTTTGCCCATATGAAGACACAATGTTTGAGGTGCTTTAGATATATGCCCCTTATGCCCATGTGAAGACAGTATTTTTGGTGTCTTCGATCTATATCACTATGAAGACACCATGTTTGATGTGTCTTCGATCTATGACAATCATGTCCGAACCAGATGGTGTGACGCTACTCGATGGCCCGTAGTGTGGGGGTGGTGGTGGGTTGAGGGTGCGTGTCGTCTATGTGTGTCGTTTAATCGCCAGTTTTGGGGGTCATCCATAATTGACGTCACACTTCTTCAACGAGTTTTACCCCGCACCACGACTTGACACCGTCACACGTAGTAATTTGTTTTAGAATACTTTTTTCATCCAACTTGATCAAGTAGGCCTACCTACTGTCAAAACTGAATAGCTGCAAAATAGCAATGCAGATGTGCTTTTTTGTTCTAAGAATTTTAAAATGAGAACCCGTATAAATTGATGTTAAATGTACACTATTTTTTATTTAACCAGTTGGCTCAAATAAACGAATACAATATGCAGCATTACAGTTTTATTGGAGTAACGTAGCCAAGACATTGAGAAAATACACAAGCGCACAGAAAGTAACAGCGATACTTCTCTTTTTAAATGTATGTTATGTGTAGGTACAGAGGGTCAGTAGAATCAACGTACAAATAGCAATAACACAACCTTACTGTTAACCCTGGGCGTGGCACCTTTTTAAAATATGTATTTGCCTGGGTATCTCCAATGTGACGAAACCATTCTAAAAAAGCGGTACGTATATAGGCCACATATTGGTCTTTGGGGTCATCCATAAATGACGTCACGCTTTTTTTGACGATTTTTACCTCCCCCCCCTCCCCTCCGTCACGCGTCGTCACAAAAATCTCAGACCCCCCCCCCCCCCCCACTGAAATGACGTCACACCTCAACCTACAACCCCCCTCAAAATTGCAGTTGAATTTTTTTTTTAAACATCGATATTTTTTCCAAAATCTTGTCTAACCTATTACATTTTATTAAAACAGTTATCTAAAACGCGAAATAACGTCTAAAATTCGTTTTCTAACATTGCTTTTTTATAATACAAAAATGTGACGTCGCAACATCTGAACCCCCCCCCCCCCCCCTTCCCCTCATCACACATCGTCACAAAATTACGGACCCCCCCTCCCCCTTACGAGTGTGACGTCATTTATGGATGACCCCTTTACATTGTGAGCTGCAACCCACATCAGTCAAAGTGTAAACCATACATAATAGCAAGGTTCTATTATATTAAAATTAGTCATCTTTACATAACACAATTTAACCTATCGACGGAAATAAAAAACAGTTTTCATTTAATTAAAAGGAAATTTCAATATTTAAAGCAGTAAACTACAAAAAATGTTTTGATAACCTGTAACATTAATTTTTAATCACGATTCCCTGTGAGTGGTACAGTAGAAAAAAACAACAATATTATTTGGCTGATAAAGTTAATTAAGAAATTTCTGCCACATTGCCGCTGATGTTTGCAATTCTCGGTGAGATTCCTGACGCCGTTTCCCCTCTGTCTCGAAACAGTTTGACATAAAGGTCAAGGACACGCTTGTTGCAAGTAAACGACAAAAAAATAAAAACACCCTGCAGTCCAGTCAGAAGTATCGAGATGATCCTGAAACATAAGAGTATTGTGGTGATTGTAACACAGACATTATCGTGATGATCCTAAAACAGGGGTCGGCAACCTTTTGTTACGCAAGAGCCAAAAGTTACAATTTACAAACTTCCCCAGTTTTTAAAGAGCCACAATATTTTTAGTTCAATATTCGGTATTTGATTAGGATTAGGTAATTAAAGTTGATTTGTTATTTAAAATAAATAGCTTTAAATATGAAATAATATTTATTTATATAAAAACAAAGACATGTTTTGCCAGAAAAGTAAAATTAGTAATCAAATAATATTATTCTAGGACAGGTTCGGCTACCTTTTGAGACATAAGAGCCAAGTTACAATTTTCAAAATTTCCCAGATTTTAAAGAGCCACTAACATTTTTATTTCAATATATTATTATTTGATTAGGACTAAGTAAATAAATGTGATTTGTTATTTAAAATAAATAGTTTTAAATATGAAATAATATTTATTCATATAAAAACATACACATGTTTCGCCAGAATAATAAACTTAATAATCAAATAATATAACTATAAGACTATCCCAGTCCACTTTAGAAGCTGTTAATTAATTATTTTTTTTACGGATAACACCGGCTCAGTAAGTTTCTCCCATTAGCCAGTCAGGCCTCAACAGGCTAACTTCGACTAACATGCTTGGATATCGGTTTGATAACAGTGTATGGGTCGCTTCTGTCCTTTGTTCTCACTAGGCTTATCGTCCACTCCACTGAACACAGGGTAAACTCGTACTCCATCGTACGATCAACAATAGGAAGCTAATAACTAAAAAAAACTACGTCACTCAGGTCAAATTAATGATTACTGACACATATGGAAATGCATTCTGAATAAAATAACATTCCCATTTAAAAACATTCGAAAAAGTCGGCACTTGGGCAGTGGCAAGCATTGAATTGTTGCCAGGGGGCTGTAGGACTGGGCCTGGTGCCCAAGCTGCTGTCAGCTGTCCGTATACTTTCTACTGCACATATTCTCAGTGTTCTCTGATAAGTGTTTTGATTCTGTTCAAAGTTGTTTTTGATATGAGTTTTGAAAATGAAACAATACAACTATCAATATTTTTGCAAGGTGCTGGAGAGCCGCATCTTGGAAGCAAAAGAGCCGCATGCGGCTCGCGAGCCGCAGGTTGCCTACCCCTGTCCTAAAACATACAGTATCAAGATGACCATGTAATATCTATATTGTTTTTGTTTATAGTTTTAAGTTGATCCTAACTTTAAAATGAAATCACTTAGATACATTATTAATGAATATAATAGAATAAACTAAATAGATACAGTTTGGGACAATTTTGAAACAAAAATTACCTTCATGACACTAAACGATTGAGTATCACGTGATTAATAAAGAGATAAGTTAAACATGATCATAATGATTGTAATGAATTATTATGGTAATTGTATCGATGATCCAAATGATGAATAATGATTATCAATATCCACAAGTAGAAGACGCATACCGAGATTTTTCGTTAAAATTCCCAAAGGATGATAATTTTTTAAAATTTGGGAACATGCATGTTTGCGTGACGCCATATGTGTAACGCATTACAACATAAAATGATTATATTCATTGCATATATATATATATATATATATATATATATATATATATATATATATATATATTGATATTTTATCTGTATCACAAGGAGTTTTTTTTTAATATAAATATAGGGAAAGAAGTAAAAAGCGATTTTCTCCTATGATTTGATGCTTATTACGTATGCGTACCGAACTTTGTTATCGCGAATTAGAGGTGTTGGGTAGAATCAAGTAAAAGTAAATTTAGAAGGTGTGGCTCGCATTAAAAATAAAATAAACACACACCTATATGTTTCATCAATAAAATAAAATTATGCATGACTATAAACTAGGCATGACTGGAGCCATGCCTAGCAGAGTCTGTGAATATGAATAACGATTAAAATAATTTTCTTTAATATTTGGCATTCTTTCAAAGTAGATCAATACAAGTTAATAAATAGGAGTACTAATAATTACCAAAAGTACTAGAATAAAATTTTTAATTCAAAATTTTAAAATAAATTACCACATAACATCCGAGTCCAGCATAAAAGCGATGAAGTCCAAGACAAATGTTATTCCTGTGAGGGTTGAGAGTTTGACGTAGACTAAAAACATCCCGTGAGTCCTTTGTGTAAAGTCTGACGCCTGGATCCGTCTCACTTTGTGAATGTTGTAGGTTGTTGCCGCGAAGAGTCCGCTGTTAACAACTGTAGCCATCACCACTGGTGCTATTAGGAACATCACTTCAACAACAATGAAAATATCTATTAATATATTTAACTGATCTTGATGAAAGTTTAGTAAAAAAAATTAAGTGTGTCCTTTTCATTTGGAATAGCTATGTTTGTTTTACATCAACCGCAGTTTGAAATGATTAAATCTAGTGTAACTAATTTATGTGTAGATACTTCTAAAAGAAGATTTATTAAGGAAAGGTAAACCCCTCAAAATAATCATTTAAATCAGAAAATTTCATTTTTTCAACTCTTATTGTTTTTAAAACTACATTACTTTCAGAACATTATTGAATAATTATTTTGTTTGTAACAACCTTGCTAGTATTTTTATAAATATTTTAAGTAATTAAGCTAACGACCTAATTTACCTATTTGTAGCATGATAAAGCAACCGAATAGAGTTTTAAAAATCTGTTTTAAATTCAAAGTAACAGGTTTCAAGTGCAACTTTTATAACTCTGTGGTTGATTTAAAAAAGTGTGATTTGTATACCTATTTTTTTTTCTCAGTTATCGTATATTTTCTCTATATCTCTTTTTTTTCTCTTCAAATGTCTCTTTTTATTTAGATAGTACCAGTTAGGCACATTCATCTAAAAAAAAAACTGGAATATTCATCTCAAAAACTATTTGAGATGATCTTTAAATAAATGGGATGAAAATGTATTATAATTATGTAAGTTCTTCCCTATCAGCTGAGATTGCTTTTTTATTATACATCCCTTGCAATTTGAAATTATTCTACTGAATGTAAATTCTTAAAGAGTAGATATATTTATAAAAAAAATTATAAATATACCAAACAGAATGATATAAACTGATCTAAGTCCCTTCCGTGGCTTATCAACTAGTGTACCCTGACGACTTCCAAGGCTAAACCATTGACATTGTAAACTCCAGAAAGGTCAAATAAGCTGTAAAGATCTTTGGTATTCGTCAGACGAAAGCTACCATCCTAGTGCTTAAGGGTGGGGATTGAACATAATGTCCGAGATCTTATATCGTAGAAAATACCTTACTACAGAAACCCAGACAGTGAGGATTACAAACAACTCAGACCTGGGATAAAATTAGATCTCACGATGGAGGATTTATGAAACTTGTGGTAGAAGACAATATATATGGGAAACTACCAGATGGATTACATAAACTGGAAAATTTCATCACGAAGAATAGTTAGGCTCTACCAGGGGATAGGTGAACTAACTAGCCTAGGAGGGGGATGCATGGAAATCTCTTTTGTCTAAGGAGGGACGACACGCTAAAATTAATGTTTATACAATTTTGTTTTATTTTTAAAACAATTAATAACACAAATTTATTGCATTTTATTCTCTCTTTCTGATTGACTTTTTGCGCGGCTTCAGTTTTACTTACCCACGGAGGAATTCGAGTCTATAAAACAACCATTGAGACCGTAGCCAATGACGTCCCCATCTGACTCTATTAAAGACTTGACAATCACAGCACCGACAATCACCAAGGGCGGCAGAAACGAGATGACAAGTTTCCTCATCAGCAAGTGGTTTTGATACGGGTCAGAGTTCATGTTTCGTGTGGACGCGCTGAATATCTTAAACATCTGGAACGTGCCGAGGAACATCCACATCAACATCCAAAGCCACATGAAGTGCGAGGCCACGCCCATTGTAGTACAAATAATTCCAAGTTGTGTTCTGTCAGAAAAGTATAAATAGTATATTATATCTTTAGTTTGGAAAGAAAAGTATGTGTATATATATATTTATTATATATATAACATATATATATATATACATGATATATTGTCTGATTGAAGAATGTAAAGATGTATAATGACGAAACTCGAAATAACGCTAATTAGTAACTTAGTTTTGTCTGAGGAAAATAGATCGAATTAAAATTAATTAATTAATAACAAAAAGCAATTTAAAAAAAAAACAATGAATAATTTATATTTTTAGGAATATATTTAATTATGATATAATGTAAGTGAAAAATAATAATTCGTTTGCTTTCATGTATGTTCTAGCACAGAAAATAGTAAAGAAAAAAATTGATGTTTTTAAAAGAGGAAAACATATACTGGGGTGTGGCTTCTTTTTAGATGTGTATAGTAAAGTTGCCTTTCTGATCTGACTTGTCACGGGGCAGGTGAAGTAGAAATCATCTGTTTCTATGACCTCAACATTTCAAATGGTTTATAAAAGAAAAAAAAACATGTTGGCTGGGGCGAGGGTGAGTGATATTGAAATCTTCAAACTAGCGTAACGTCATTAATGAATCACTCATAAAGTCAATTACCTGAAGGATAACGTAAAATCTAGTTGTTCTTTAAAAATGTAATTTGTCCTCTGCCTTAGATATTATTTACGAATGACGAATCTTTCTACATTACATTGGTAAACAACATCAATGTTGAAACTTACATGTAAGCTTTGGCCATGACTATGACTGTAGCTAGCAGTAGACTCACACACAACATGATGTTGTTTTTACCAGCCTCGCTCCGAAGCTCAGAAAACATGGCGTAGGTGACAAGGGTCAAGGTCAGACACGTCCCAGATAGAATCATAACGGTTTTCATCATCACTTCTCTTAAAGCTCGAATATTTAAGGGGAAAGCATCGAATTGTTTGAATATTTTCAAATTTTTAATTTTTTTGTCTAGCAGCTCAGTGCAAATCCTTAACTCATCATTTCCTACTTTTATGTTAGAGAAGTCAATGTTGTCTGATAAGTAAATCATAGCGCCGTTAAAATCTATTGTAATCAAAGTAGTAGGTGGATGCGTATTATATGTCGTGGATGTTGTATAATTAGTTTTATTTAAAATAATATGAGGACAAAACGAAATTTCGTTTAAAACTTCAGGTTGGAAATAGTTTGAAAAATTCCCGTTTGATATTATCATTTTGTGACATTGTACATTCTCATCCCCCTTACATGTTTCGCTGAAGTTGAAGGGATTTATTGGAACAAAGGGAAACAATTTAACAGAATTGTTTTGATCCAGTTGTAATGGGAAGGAATCCAAGAACATTGAGTGAAGCGAACGAAACTGGTCACTCATCACTACGTAAGGATATTGAGTTATGATCTGGAGCCAAAAATATAAGATCTTGTCACTACTGTTCATAACTCGAACCACCTCCATTGAATATTTTGGTTGGATTCGCAACCAATGTAGTTTTATCTGTAAACAAAAAGTTGCCATGATTAATAAGGGATTATGTTGTTTCATAACTATATTATTTTGTTGGAACTTAATGGTTGATCGGTGAATGAAACGTTTGATGAATTAAACACACTTTAAGAAAAACCTGTAGGATTTTCATTTTCAAACACATGATGTTTACCAAAGTATAATACACCAGCTGTATTCCTATGGTTTATCCCCCAACAGTGGCGTGGCTAGGTCGGGTATCACCCTTTGAGACACTTCGTGGTGTTACTACCCCCCCCCCCCCCCTCAAAGAAAAAGTATATATATATATATATATATATACATATATATATATATATATATATATATATATATATATATATATATATATATATGTGTGTGTGGGGTGTGTGTGTGTGTGTATCGGCCTACATATACGTGTATTAGCTTTAATTACTGCATACGTAATAGTAACGATGTTTATCTTTAGTCTGTTAATAATACAGTTGAATGTAGCAATGATTTCTTTATAGATAGCAAGTTTACGTCACGGTGTCACCCCCAACCTTTTTAAATAGTTGTCGCCAATTATTATACAACAAGCCGACCCGCAGCGTATCATACGCCGCTATTTAGTTGTTTTATTTTCTATTTTTCAGTAATTCATAATTTTTGAATTCGACTGTACCAATGCTGCCACTTAATATATTTGCTTTAAAACACTATTAGTATCTCGTTAAGAACGGTAATGCCCCCTCCTTTCCCCAACCCCTCCCCCCCCACTGTGAAAGAAACCACCTATTGGTTACCTCCCCTAAGTTAAAAATTGCTTCAAACTAAATTATCTGCCCCTAATAGCCGTCACTAAACACGGCTCTACTATTGTAAACATTTAGCGTGAACCACAGCTCACCAGACCATGTAGGGGTGGGGTGGTAGGGAGCGCGCTTACAGTTTGGTGTTTTCTAGCGTCTCCAAGAAGAGAATTATATATATAGATATAAAACTCTTAAAAGCTTATACTACGTAAGATGTAAGAAATAAAGGATACCTGACGTCACAACGTTTTATACATATACCTTTGTATATCAAAGTATAAAAATAAAGAAAAAAACACTACCTTAGTGCTAAAAATGTCTGTGAGGTTCTGTAACACACTCTCACTATACATCATTGCCAGTTGATTTGGATGGTCAGCTTGAGGTATCAAAAACACGCCAATTTGGAAAGAAATGTTTTTGTAGTAACTGAACCTGGGATGGCAGGTCCTGTTATGTAGCAGTATCCCATTGATACACTGGTAGGTCAAACATGTGTTCTACGAAATAAACATTGACATTGTTAGAATGTGAAATTTAACAAAGGGAATTGTGATAACATTTTAGATCACCTAACACCACGTAGTTATGTTATATTTACATAAATATTTCTAAAACAACCAACCAATATTTCCAGAATACCCCACCCATATTTCCAGAACACCCCACCCGTATTCCAAGAGCATCCCACCCATATTTTAGAGCACCCCACCCATAATTCTAGAACACCTCACCCTAAACTATAAACATAAACTCTAATTAAAACAAAAACAATAAGGGTAATCACATTCTTGTGAAGATAGGAGCTAGTTGCGTCTTTTAATAGAAAAACAATTGAAAAAATATAATGTCCAGTAGTCAGCTTATTCATCCTGTTTTATGTAAAAAAATATTTTTTTTTCCTAAAATACAATAACACAGATACAAGTCAATGAAGCATAAACATTTAATTCAACCAGCCTTTCTCCTAAAAAAAATATTTTTTTTTAAATTTGAAAGAAACTATTATATCTATAATTTAATCATTATATTTTTGTTCACGCCACGGTAGTCTGTTGACTGCTGCAGTAAGGTCAAATTATATGTATTTAAAATATGTAAAAAAAACAACTGCGGAAAAGTAGATATATGATCTTACATGTGGTGCAGTCCATTCGTGTACAGAGCAAGTTTCTGTTTTTTTCTTAATGTTTTGAAACATTAGCGCATCAAACGGCACAAAATCCGTACCGCAAGGATTATATTTATTGGGATTAGCCTGTAAAAACAAGAAAAAATATGCAAATGCAAAACTTATATTAAGTATGTAGGTAGAAAAATGTTTTAATATATATACTTATGTAAAAAGACAAGGATAGAGCTCATAACAGTGCAAATATTTAGGTTGCTTGAGAATAACCCCCAGGGAAAGTTAAAGAGAGGGAGCACAGGATAGACCTGGAGGCGGAGTCTTTTCGAAAAACTGAAGCTAACAGAGATGGCTAGGGAGGCTGCAAAGTCTCGAGTTCGAACCCTTGGACAGATGAGGCTGCTTAGCTGGGGAAAGCCACAACTGCTGACTTGTAGTTTTTTCTTGGTATAACAAAGGCTTTGGAGCAAATTTAAAAAATGCAGAATGAAATCGGAGCTTGAATGGCGCATAACCAGTAGAATCTCTTCCAACACTAAAACTAAGATCCAAGAAGAAGAGAGGCCTGGGACCGGACACAATGGAAGGTTATGGTTGAGGCTCTATGCTCCGAAATGTGTCGAGAGGAAATTTTCAAAATTAGCACCCCATTATCCTACACGATGTCAGGTCAGTCTATCTGTCTGTTTGCCTATCGATCATGATATCTCGAACATAGGATGCATAGTTTGATAGTCATGATTTGAAATCGTGACATAATTATCATATATATTTGTATATATATATATATATATATATATATATATATATATATATATATATATATATATATATATATATATATATATGTTGTTATGACGGTAGTCAAAATAGTGATAATTTTTAAAAAAATCCTTTTCCGCCAAAAACATAGGAAAATGCCAAAGTTACGGCTGTTCAGTGTGTATCTATGAAAAAAGATATTTAGTTTGACGTATTTAGAAAAAAAGTGACTAATTTAGACACAATTTTATAAACTATGTGAAGAAGACAAGTGTCACAATAATCCTAATAAGAGAACACGATACATACAATGTTGCACATCACACAAAATAGGTTTTTAAAGACCATGCTGTCCTTTATCACCAGCATATGCATATACACATTCTCATTAACTTCTTTGCATGCCTCGTTAATATCGAAACCATAATTAAGACTTGCCGAATCTTCGTTACAGCTGTCAATAAACGTTTTTCTGAAAATAAAATCGTTATTTGAAAGATGTTATTTTTTTTACTAAATTTTCTCCACCAACTAAGTTAACTAATCATTCCATCCAATATGTAGACCTACATAAATAAAATAGTCGTAGAAAATCCAAAACATTTATAGCATGACGGGATCCAAACCCACCACTTTACACGGTCCAGAACAGAGTTTCTTTCAGGCATCTCTTCGGGGGGGCGAAGCCCCCCCCCCCCCGAAAAATTTTTACCGCCCCCCCGAACGAAATGAAATTTATATAATTTATATAGAAAATATATACGTTTAACAGTGTCCGCCCCCCCCCGAAGAAAGTTTACCGCCCCCCCCCCCCCTAAGATTTCAAGTGCCCCCCGGAGAAAAAAGTCTGGAAGAAACACTGGTCCAGAAATGCCTCGCCTGCCGTGCATGTGGTCAGAAATGTAAATATGTCTAAATAAAGTATTCACGATCATGACTATTATTTCTCCATTTAAGTGCATCTATAATAAAACGCTGGTGGTAGTGTGTCAGTCAGTCATTGCTATAGGGTTTGTTTATATAACGAAAAATAATAATAATTTTAATAATAATAGGATCGAAAAACGTCTTTGAATTTTGCTATGGGAGGTAATTAAAAAATAAATTTAACTCACGCTAATAAAAAAATGTGATTGCAAAATCTCCAAGAGGGCATTATTGTTGGAATAATATAATTAGCGAAATGTGAATGCAAATTCTGTAGACATGTAAGAGGACACTATTGTTTTAATATTACAATTAGCATGGATTGATAAAAGGATATATTTTATTTATTTTAGTCACCGAACGTACTGTTTACCAACTTTATACACGAGCCATCACGTTCATTTGGCGCGCAATGGTTTTAACTCATGAACTCTATTGTGAATTTTTTTAAATTTAAAGAACTGAAAAAAAGCATAAATTAATAAAGTGCTATATGGTAGGTAAAACACGGATATTTTAAATATTGCTTTTTATTTATTTTATACACTGAACGTATTGTTTACTAATTATTATTCTATCTTTCGGTTTGTGGACAAGCTGGGTTTTTATAGTCATTTACTGAATCGAGCGCGTCCGACGGCGGTATGTTTTCTTTAGAGTTTGTATTGTGTTTGTGTTGTGTTGCGTTTGTATTTGTGTTGTGCTTGTGTTGTGTTCACATATTAAACAAATATGTTGACATTACCAAAATACTTTACGTAATCTAGAATCTAGATCTAGCGTCTGCGTTTAGCTTTTGCGTAGATCTATAATCTAGATCTAATCTAGATCTAGAATCTAGAATCTCTAGAGAATCTAGAATCTCTAGATCTAGATCTAGAATCCAAATAGATAAAGTACATTTTATAAGTTTAGGTCGAGAAAATTGTATTGTATAGATCTATATTTCATAGCGTGCGTAGATCTAGATCTAAATCAAAGTTGAATAAAATGGTTTCTTTCTTTATATTCTAAACTCGGAAGATGACGCCATTAATTTCGTGCTCTTTCTTTAGTATAAACATTAAGTCACGTCATTGTTAAATGCGTTCTTGTCCCAACCATAAACACTTTTCCGGTTGCATAATGAAATTGTTTTTCTACATTTTAATATGCTTTTATTTTTACCTTTTTTCTTTAAATAAAATTGTGGTTATACATTTAAAACATCTACCACATTATTTTCAACAAAAGTCTGTATCAAGTTCTCCATATATCGTTGCAGATTCTGATGTGATATCCGGCGAAAATATTTTGCGGACAGAGAGAGAGACAGAGAGAGAAGTGCGCACCTAGGCTTTTATATATTAGGATTGAGAAGGGTTTGTTTATATAACGACTTAAATTTATTTTATAGTTTCCACTGTTTTTACTCTTTCGCATAATGTAAAGAAAATATTAAATACACGAACATCGGTAAAACATATTAAAAGGATCAAGGTCAAATATTATTCTCTTTTAGATTCCTAGAAAAAAGGATACATTTGAATAATAATAGGGTCGAAAAAACGAATTAATTAAACTGTTTTGTAATTTTCCAAGGGAGGTAATTTAAAAATAAATTCAACCCACGCTAATAAAAAAAGTGAGAATGCAAAATATACAGACCTCCCTTAGGGAATTATTGTTGCAATAATATAATGAGCAAAATGTAAATGCTAATTCTGCGGACCTCCATAAGGGAATTATTGTTGAGATAATATAATTAGCAAAATGTGAATGCACATTTAGGAGTGTTGTCGTTTGTGTTGCGTTTGTGTTTTCGTTTGTGTTTGTATTGTGCTTGTTTGCATTGTTTTTGTTTGCATTGTGTTTGTGTTTTTTGTGTGTGTGTGTGTTTATTTGTGTTGCGTAGTGTTTGTGTTGTGTTGTGTTTGTGTTAAGTTTGTGTTGTGTTGTGTTGTGTTTGTGTTGCGTGTCTTTTGTGTTTGTGTTGTGTTTGTGATGTGTTTGTGTTGTGTTTGTGTTGTGTTTGTGTTGTGTTTGTGTTGTGTTTGTGTTGTGTTTAGTTTTGTTTTGTTCTGTTCCCAAGTAGGTACATTTTATAAAGATTTACCGTAGCGGAGTACGGGTATGCAGCTAGTAATTATGTAACATCTAATGTATTTTTTTCAGTACTTTTAACAAATTTAATACAGTAAAGTTGCATGACTAAAAAATTAATTAGGCATCTAATAAAGTCAAATTTGATATCACATTCTCAACGTGTCTTGACCCACGTTCGAAACGAATCGGTCAGTAAGAAGTAATCGAAATTTCGCTCTGCAGTCTCGATCCGTGATTAAAATATGAACTTGTCAAAACTATTAAATAAAGCTGTGTATAATCACGTGTTGTTCCCGACCACAGACAGGTCGTCTCCGTCGTACACGGTCTGTGTGAGTACAACATAGCAGGATACGCTTGTTGTGTTCTGTACAGCAAACTTGTACACGTTGTCAACATCCGCAAATATATTCACATATAACTCTTTACATTTACAATAATGTATTCTTCCAGTAACGTCCGCCTGGGAAAAATTAATACAATTTTTAATTGAACCAGTTTCATTTTTTTTAAATTGGGGGGGGGGGTGTATTTTAAGAGGAAACAAATAGTGTTTATGTGTTATATTCAAGAGACTACACCAATCAGAAATATACAATCTTTTGTCATATTATTAATTAAATCATATTTGATAATTTATTTTATCAGATAATAAAATATTAGTGTAGCTTTATTAAACATTTTAAAAGCTAGAAACTACTTTTTTCTAAACAAGGGACGAAATTATATATATGGAATCTGTATTAATGTACGACCAATTAGCTTTTATACTTTAATCAATTAATAATCACATTTATTTTCGTAGTATCTCATCTTTAGAACTGAAAATCTCCCTGCGTACTAAAAATTGTCATACGGACTTGAATGTGAATAGTTCCCTTTTTTCCATGACCTCGAGGATTAATTGGATTGTGTCATGTTACCATAAAAGCTGGCTGGTTTCATAGACATTTAAAAGACTCGCACTATGGAATTCGAACTCAAGACTTATGGGTTTTCAGTTGTGCCCTCTACCCCTCGACCCCAGCATTCAAGAACACTAAAAATAAGAAATGATCTCACCTCTCGGTACCCACAGCATTGGGCGAATTCCTTGCACAGCTTACGACAGCTGCAGTTGAAGTTGATCAACGGGCTGCAGTCGGCGTTGACGCTGTGGATGGCGATGACAGTTTTGGTGATGGACGTGCTGGGACGTCGACCGGTGGGGTTTTTGTTGATGGACTTGGTGTGTCTGCTAGTATAGTTCTCTATGGTCCAGGGAGGCGACTGGGTCCACAAGATCGGATACTCTTGCCAATTTTCCCAGGCAGTTGTGTTTTCAATGTTGAATATCGTCATGTATAATGCCATAATAAACACCAGTACTACTCTCATTCTATAAATTGTATCCTTTAGTTTTTTAAAAAAATATCCAGTTTAAAATACAATTTTAAAAATAAGATTTTCTTTTTAAATTGTTTCCTTTCCATTACCTGAAAACTTAGTTTAATATGTATGTTTTTTTTTAAAGTTATTGGAGAATACAAAGTTAGTTAAATATTTTTATCGTTAAAATGCTCACTTTCGTAGTTTAAAATCCTACAATCATTTGAAACTGTCTCTTTTACTTTTATCTACCTAACTTGTGTCGTGTACAAGATTTAAATTCATTTTGCAAAAAGCATTCCTTAGTAGACACATTCGCCGCCTCCCACCAGTTAATTTTTGTTCCATGTTTTAGCCAGTCAAAATTGAGACGATTGTGGGAATGTTCTAATGATCAAATCTGACCAATCATAGCAGCCATATACTTTTCGAATCTTCTCCTCTCTGACATTGAACAGTTCACTCCACCTGTCATGTTATGAAAAATGTCGAAATCACGATTTAACATGTATATTTCACTTACCTAAGTCCGAAAGTAGACTATCCCAGTTGTGGTAATGTGGCATACGTGCTGCCAGTCTACGACATTAGACTCGTCTGAAAATAGGTGTGTCAGGTTGATAATTGTATTATAATGTTAGTTGTAGCATTAGAATCACAGATTTTGGATATAACTATGGTAAGATTGGTTTTAGGGGTTGAGTTAGGAATACTATTTCCGTTGATAGTACTTATATTTTTAATTAATTAACTACTATTAACCCAACACCCTATTTTAAAGAAGATTCTATTATTGTAGAATTAACGGAGACTTTCGCGCATTCCCCATGACTTATGTAATAGACACCTTTAACCTAGATATTTTAAACCGTTGGATTAGTTTACAGTAGCAGAACAACATTTAATTATTTGATTTATTTTTGTGTGGCATTTTTGGACGCTAGTTCATTGACAAACGGGATAGCGTTGTCGGACGGAATGACATCCGACTGCTGACGTGAAATGTATGAGTTCGGATCTTGGGCTAGATTTCGTAGTATGTCCTAAGGTCCCCACAGCTGCAATTGGTACCTTACTCACGTTTAGGAAAATAATTTTAACATCCTATGTACGTGTCACTGAAACAGGTAAATTCTACTTCACCTGCCCAATTGCCCGTAGAGAGGCTACGTACGTTTTAGTACAAAACATCAATAAATTTCTTTTATAAAAATGTCTGTTCCATCAAAGCTTGGGAGCTGTTGAGGTGGTAATATGAGCACTGCTCCTGGTGAAACTCCAAGCTCTATCTCTTTTAGAGTATTCTCGATGGTCACAGAATGTCATAGACACTAACAGCCTCAGTTTTCGTCATAGACTAAGTTATAGTGTGGCATGGGTTTCAATGTATTCTTAGCATTTGGATAATTCAGATGAGTACATCATCGTCATTCCCCGTTCTTGCCCCAGACACATGAGGGCAGATGAGGTAGAGTTCATCTGCTCACAGACCTCGGTATATAAAAGGAAAGTGTGGTCAGCATTATGCCCAGTCTCCTTGTTTCCATAACTTAATTTCCGTACCCATCATAGCTGAGTGGACTCATGGACGTTCCACTGATTTAAACCCGGATTCGAACTCAAGACTCTTGTCAATAATCTAGCTCACTACTGCCAGACCACGACTATTTCGAGAAAATATTTTGGCCGAAAGGTGGCTGACATGGGATGAACTTAAACATAGCAAGTGTTTAGCTTAAGCAGAGTTATAGATCTTTGGCTTAGCTTGAGATTAATACACATTAATAATAATAATAACCATTGGAGCTGATAGCAGGAGCTAACTAAATATATCCAAGGTTTAGCAAGGAGCTATTTTACAGGTCTAGACTGCTAATCCAAGTGTCTCGAGTTCGAATCGAAGTTTAAATCAGCGGAACGTCCGTGAGACCACCTAGCTCTGAATGGAAATAAAGGCGGCTGGGCATAGTGCTGACCACGCTATCCCTTAATATGCCTAATCCCCTGAAGCAGCTAAACGCTGCCTCATCCGCCCCATGTGTCTTGGGAACAAACAGGAAGTGATAACTTTTTTATCCTCTAGCTATTGGAACAACGACAAAATAAAACCAACTGAAATGTGTCTTGAAACGATTCCGTACTTAGAAAAAAAACTTTAATTAACCCATTCACTTTAGAAAGCTTTTAATTTGATCCTCATCGTGGGTTTCTAGCGATGTCTAGCACCGTCGATTTAATTAGTAATTATGTCAGTCAGTTCAAAAATAGCACGTTTAGACAATTAAACTATTAAATGTTAACCTACTTTAGAAAGATCTCAGTTTGATAGGTAGCTTCTCCATACACACAAGTGTGAGAAGTAATTAAAAATAATCTCAATTAGTTCACAAAGAAAATTGCTTTTAAGAATATTGATACATTTATAGTCACTCGCCCTAATCATTTTGTTACGGCCGACTACTTTAAAACTAAATGTAGTTAAACTATTTTCATACTCAAAAACTGAAATTCTTATGCTTAAATTTAACTACCATAAGAATTCCACATATTCAGTTGAATTAATGCAAACTCACAATGTACAAAAATAGAACTTCAGCTTGAGTCACACAAACAATGACATTAATTTTTACTTATATTACGATAAAAGGACAATAAGTAGATTATACTTTTAGTGTACACATGCACACACACACAGACAGACATACAGACATACACACAGACACACAGTCAGACATACAGACATACACACACACAGATAGACATACAAACATACATAGAGAGGCAGACAGACACACAAAGGCACATAGACACACAAAGACATACAGACACAGATACACAGACACACACAAACACAAACAAATGCACATATATATATATATATATATATATATATATATATATATATATATATATATATATATATATAAAATTTTAAAATAAATTTTCCTGGAGTTGTCTAACACTGCGACTTGAATAGTTTCCGGTCAGTCAATTCTGAAAATTAAAGAGTTTCGATATCTAACTGTATGTGGGTTATAGGTGAGCTGGGAGAATCAATATTTACTGACAAATTAGTCTACAAAAATAAATAAAAGCACGAGTACTAGACTTGATTAAACTTGAAAATTTCGAGTAAAAATGTGGGTGGGATATTCTTTTTCGTATAATTTCAGTTAGGTCAAAAATGTCATACCTGTCGTTCATTTAAAACAAAAAATCAATACCGAAAAAGAGGAACATAATGTAGACTCTTTCTCACTTTTTAGTTTGTTTTAGCTTTTAAAATTTGGAATTACAGGGTTATTAATCAAATAAACAATACACTAAATTAACCGTAAGATCAGTGTGGTGCACAGATGAAGATAGCTTGCTAGTGGTTTTGTAAATAAAACAGATCTACTACAGTAGTGATGTTCTACAGTAGCTAACACACGCTGTTGCGTAAAAAAACACTAGATCTATATACATGAGCTGAAGTATGAAAGATAGGCAAACGTTCAAACTACTTTCTTGACTTAACTCCCTTTTTAAAATAGATAAATAGGCATTCTCATAAGCTCCTTTTAAATGATTTGTACTAAACAAATTAAAAACCAATTACTTATATTAATTTTTCTTTAAATAGGCCTACATACTAAAGAATGACATCGTACAAAAAGGAAATGTATTCAAAATAACACATAGGCCTACATAGCTTTCACGTTTCATATTCTTTTGACCGACTAAAAGCATAGGAAGTATTACAGTAGGCATAAAAATAATTTTGTAAAAGACTAATGCACTCACCCACATGACATAATACTGTTTTAATTTGTTTTAATGAAAAAAAACAATTTCTTTTTCAAAACCCGATAAGGCCACAAATGACTATCCTATGTTCGTAGTTTGTGAGTATATATATATATATATATATATATATATATATATATATATATATATATATATATATATATATATATATATATATATATATATATATATATATATATATATATACAGTGGCGGAACTAGAAAAAAAGGTCCCCCCGCAGAATTTTTTTTGGGTTGCTATATATAAATATATATATATATATATATATATATATATATATATATATATATATATATATATATATATATATAATATATATATAGATATATAGATATAGATATAGATATATATGGAAAACAAGGGTCGCTCTAATTTATTTTTAAATTTCCATCTGGTACACGAATAAATCAGAGGTTTTCCAACACGCGAGCTGGCCCCTTTCAGTTTTCCAAGTGAGAAGCACGGACTCTCTCAATCTAGTCCAACACACCAAACTGACGCCGATATTTATGATGCTTTCATCAAAACGTTACCAACCGTGTGCCCTGTTTTCCAGAAGATGAATTAAATGTTAACAAATGTCGGCAGTTCATTTCTTGGATCTTAGGGCGCGGGTTTGTCCACACTACCAACTAGACACGCCAAGGCATGCTGTAAGTCCCTCGGCGACGACCCAGGTGTCAGGGGAGTCACGGGGCTCTTGGAGCTACCGGTTACATTACTGCACGGGTGATGGGTGCAACACATTGTTTCTTCTGACAGAGCTCCCCCCCCCCCCCAGTGTTTCTTCCAGACTATTTCTCCTCGGGGGGGGGGGCACTTCAAATTTTCGGGGGGGGTAGACTTTCTTCGGGGGGGGGGGGGCGGACACTGTTAAAAGTATATATTTTCTATATAAATTATATAAATTTCATTTCGTTCGGGGGGGGGGGGGCGGTAAAAATTTGGGGGGGGGGGGGGCAAAGCCCCCCCCCCCCCCGAAGAGATGCCTGGAAGAAACTTCTGCTCCCCCCCTCCCCTCCCCCGAAAACAGTCTATCCGGAAGAAACATTGGTGCGACACTTAATTAGATTTAGACATCGAGTGTTGTAGCGAGACTTATTCCTATTGTTGTGGGAACTTTTAAACGACTGTCTGTGGGGGCCAACTTGCTCATATGTGATGCGCTCAGGATGACACTGCCGCCGGTTGTATTCAAGTAGTAACCTCATCCGCTTATGCAGGATCACGGGGCGCTAAATCACATATTTCCGTTAACAGCTACCCAAGTTTTCATGGCGATTGGGTGAATGATGCAATAATGCACAATAGACAGAAAAATGTTTTTCACATGTACAACTGTATGTGGCCAGGTCACGCGTTGGATAACCTTCTGATTTAGAGGAGGGGGGAGGGGGGACTAACAAAAAGCCAGACCCTCACACACCCCCACCTCAATGACGTCATTTATAAATAGTAATTGACTATTAATAATGTTCAATTACTTCTAAACGTTCTAATTAATTTCTAAATTATATAAAAAATAATCTTACCTGCCGTGTTTTGTGAATTAGATGAGCCTAATACTATGAAAGTAAATTAATATCTGTTGACTAGATCTAGTGCTGTCTAGTGTCTGACAAAATGTGCTGAAGAGGTGAATCGTAAGGTTAGGAAGTAGTTCATAAACGATACATTTATCTCACCGATACTTGTGAGGTTGAGAAAGAGGGATGGGATAGGGGTCGGCTAGGGGAAAAAACTTGAAAGAGACAACAAAACGCCTTGATCTATGTACGTCAGCATCGCCCATTGGAAAACTTACTCAGGGGAGATAATTCCAAGTATAGGCCTTAAAAGTTTACTATGGTATTTCTTGTAAAAGCAAAAACAAGTAAACGTATATAAAACTGAAGTTTATTATATTATTTTTTTATTATTTGTAGGATACAAGATAGTACAGGATACAAATTCAACCACTATCACAAACACATATTAACATTGAAAAATGTACAATGGTTTCGGGTCCCTTACCACTTCATATGTAGCGGCTTTTCGCGCTATGGACTTTGTTGTTTTTTAAAAAGAATTTTGCCGGCGACAGCGTGTGTTTGATTGTAGGGAAAAAGAACTCGGCCTTGACGACGGACGATTAAAAAAAAGACGATGGTTAAAAAATACAACTATAAATAACTGTTTTAAATATGTAAAAAAAAAATTGGCGACAATTTTTGAACCCCCTTTTTGGTCCCCATCCCCTGCCCCATCCGCCACAGTACACTTTGGAGGATCGGTCAAACAGTTACGTGTCCTCTATTTAGCTATCAAGGGGGGGGGGGGGGAGGCAACGAGTCAAAGAAGTCATTCAAATTTGAAGAGCTGCCTATATTTTACACTGTAGTTTGTGTAATGGATTTTATCTTTTGCGGAAGAGCGTGGTAAAGTGACTGTAAAATAAAGATAATCGTACCACAGCTACAGTGTTTTTCTTTTACAAACCAAATATTAAGGCAAAAATGCACGAAAATTAAATTCAAAATTTTAATTTTGGTCAGCCGTGGGCCCCTAAACGGCCTGCCCTCCCGTCCCCCCCCCCCCCCCGCGCATAGCGGGGTCTGACCGGACTGTAGTTCCGCCCCTGTTCATCAGGTAAATGAACAACTACTGACTAGTGTCTTTAACAAAATGTGCAGAAGTGGTCAGTTTACAGTTCAGTAGTTCGTTAATCTATGCATTACATCTTATTGTAAGAGTAAGGGTGTGGTGAGGGGTAGAGGTGAGGGGTAGGGGTGAGAGGGGGGAGGGGAGAGAGTTGGGAAGGTTCATTGGAAGGGGACAAGAAAGCGCCGATGAACCTGGATAGTCGCCACAACATTTCCCCAGCCCGATTTCAAAGCGTGCCGGCACAGTCAAATTTCAGATGCTTCGCTGAAGGGAGATAACTTAAAATTTTTAAAAGTTTATTGATACAGTTATTAAAGTAAAAATTAACGCAATTATAAATGTATGAGATCGAAATAAATAATTATATTTTTTGTAGAATTCAGGCCAGTAGTTTAAACACACAATCATAGATATGTATTTTAATAATGTAAACAATATAACAATGCTTTTTTGTTCTCCTAATCGACGCCACAAAAAAGAACGGTAGGCTACGTCTTTGAAGTTGTCTATATGTCTGGCGGTCTCTCGAGCTATAGTCTGTGCATTTTTCTCAAAGACGTTTGCCGACTATCGTGTTTGTTTGTAACTGTAGAAGAAAGATAACTCGACCCCCACCTATTTTTTGTTAAATTTTTTTTTAAATAATTTAGCCAGGATTTTTGGGCCCCCAATCGGTCTGGGCCCCCCCCCGCATTGCGGGATCTGGCGGCACAGTAGTTCCGCCCCTGTATATATATATATATAGGGATACCAAATATATTTTTTTGCAGGGTGGCCCTTTTTTCAAGTTCCACCACTGCTTGCAATCAAAAAATACACAGCAGACTTGTAGCCTAAATTAGTTTATCTTTTTAATTTCACATTGCCAGGGCTCATGTAGTTGTTTCCTGCTGACAGCGGCTCACGTGCCACCGAGGTGTGTCGTTTGGTTTGGTTTAACGCTTGCGTATTTTAACTTTTTCAATATTGTTCAGGGTCCTAATTTAAACGCTACAAAGAAAAAGAAATCAAAATTATACTTGCCCTATAATACGGTCAAAAGGGTAGCCACCAAAATAACAATTTTTATTACTATCAAGGAGTTATCTCTTAAATAAAACAAAACTTTCTCAATTAATATATAATAACTTTATTATTTTGTAGATTTTTTTTTAAACCGTTTATGATTTTTCCTTCAAGTAAATTTACAGAATTATAAAATCGGCGACCTCGTCAAAAATAAAAATTTTTTTTTAAAAAATCCAGCAGTGATTGCATTTAAAAAGAAATACATCTTTGGATATAGTTAAAAAAATGTTAAGCTTTACATATAACTTGAACATTTTGAACTTATAATACTTATTAACTTTGTTTTGTTTTCTTTTATTCATTGTACAATTTAGCGTCACATTTAATCACTTGCGATACATGTGTTTAAATTCAAATTTTACGTTATTACTGTTCTTGGACTTTTGATGTTTAAAGACATTATGTAAGAATACCAGATTTGTGAAATTAATTAAAATAGTGTATTATTTGTGGCATGAAAAAAGTAGACTGTTCTCAAGGAATTCAACTATAGAAAGGAATAGAGATTTGTGTAGCGCCTCGAAATAAAACTATCATTTTAGGGCTTAGGGAGACGCCGATACAAATATCTGAGATCCGCTGGACTACCCAGTGACAATTATTTTAACACTCCTCGCGTGTTAGATGGAGGATGACGTGGTTCACCTCAGTGACTCCGTCGACACTGCGGCTTTTGTAAGAGTCTTCTAATTCCTCGGGACAATCAATGGCTTACAGAAACTGTAATATGAAGCCAGCCCTCGCCTCGCTAGTCATGCACAAATGTGTCTCAGGGCTTGTGAGGCTTGTGTCTATTTTTTTTTTGTAAATTGAAAAAAAAAAACGTGAATGGCCTGTTTTTCTTAGAGCCATTAAAATGTAAAGCAGTCTGGTGTATCTCGCAAATCTAACGTCTCGATCGCAAAAACCTGCTGTATAATCCCGCTAGATAGAATCATAGTGTGAATTCCACAATCAAACGATTACTGGCGTATGTGTAAAAAAAATAAACATGAAGACAGTAATCAATATATGTGTGTGTTTGTTCGTGTGTGTCTGTGTTAGTATTTTTCTCAGTGATCTGGGTGTAATTGTGTGTGTATGTGTGTCTAACACTCTGTGTGTGTGCCTGTGTATGTGTATGGAGGTGTTCGTGTGTCCGTATGTGTTTGTCTGTGTTTGTGTGCTGCTTTTTGCTTACAATTTCGCCACATCGGTTAATTTACATCGGTAAATGACAAAACGTAGGTTTCACTAATAACATTATATATGCATTAGTAAATATTAGATGTCATGTACAAATATCACAAGAACCAATAATGGGGTTGCCCCCCTTTACGCTTCCCCTAAGGCGAGAGCCTGCATCTGCACAGTAGTCCAGGTGGTTTAATGAAATCATGGGCGCAACCCATTTCGGCTGCAACGACAGCAGAGGCGTAGCGACCCCTCCCGGCGCCGGGGGACAAAACTTTCGATTTGCACCCCCCTCCTCAAACTTTTCATTTGCACCCCCCCTCAAACTTTCGATTTGCACCCCCCCCCCTCGAACTTTTCATTTGCACCCCCCTTCAAACTTTCAATTTGGCGCCCCCCTCACGTCGGCGCCCGGGGACATATGTCCCCCCACCCCCCCCCCTCGCTACACGCCTCTCAACGACAGAGAAAGCAGGCAACCGAGATAGCAACACCGAAGTCACCAACAATGACACAAAAGCCGACACACACAACAATTGTCTCCCCCTTAACATCGAATACAGTGGATACGCTAGCTGGAAAAAAAAGCAACAGAACAAAATCAATAAAGTAATGCCATTAACAACAACAAAGCAGAAAACCAGAAAAAAATATAGTACAAAAATTGAAAAAAATCCTACTTCACAAACGCTTCAGCAAGAAAATTTAGTGTTAACAACTCTTGCACTAAAAAAAGAAAAGAAATGATGATCAAGACAAGCCAGCAATAACCAACCCAACTACAGCTAACACACACAAACACACACACACACCACACGCACGCACGAATATGCACAAACACACCAATACACACCCTCCTACACACACACAATTCAGACACACACTAATGCAAACATACACTGTAAAACACACACACACACACTCACAAACATACACACTCACACACCACACACACATGCACACATGCACACATACACCATCACACACACACCAACATACACACGAACACACACAAATGCACACATATGCGCACGCACGCACGCACACACACACCGACACATACACCGACACACACACACCCTAATACGCACACCAACATACACACACACCACACACACGCACGCAAATACACATCAACACACATAAATCAACACACACACACACACACTAACAACCACACAGGAAGATGACTCAGACGTGAAAACTCTGCCACATAATACCAGCTAATGACAAGACGGAAAGAGTAAAGTTTTTGAAATGCGAATTGTAATTATATGAACGACTTCTAAACTGATGTTTACGTAGAAAATAATTTGTTAGCAATTCTTTAGAGATATACATTGAAATAAAGTGTTATTTGCAATCTTAAATACAACTTTTATTTTCTTAGGTTTTTAACCAATGTAAAACGAAAAGAAAAAATATCCTATTTAAATTAACGCATCTTACATCCAGTGGCGGAACTAGAAAAAACGGGCCACCCTGCAAAAGAAAAATTCTGCCCCCCCTATATATATATATATATATATATATATATATATATATATATATATATATATATATATATATATATATATATATATATATATATATATATATATATATATATATATATATATATATACGTATGTATGTATATATATATATAATTATATATATATATATATATATATATATATATATATATATATATATATATACATATATATATATGTATATATATACATATATATATATATATATATATATATATATATATATATATATATGTGTGTGTGTGTGTGTGTGTGTGTGTGTGTGTGTGTGTATAACAAACATAGAATACAAACATTGGATACTCAATTCTGGGCGGATCGGGTTTTGAAAAAAAAATCTTTTTTTCTTCAATTTAAACAAATTACATGTCATGTGTGTGAGTGCGTCATGTATGTGAGTGCATTAGTCTGTTTTGAATTTTTTTTTTTTTTAGATTTAGAACTAGTTTATTCAATATGTTTGCTGAAATTCTGCCTACCCAATAGATTTTAGCCGGTCAAACGAATATAAAACGTGAAAGCTTTGTATTTGTAATGGTTTCTCGTGCTCTGTTTATGTTTTTTTTTTGTATTTATATTATTTGTTTTAAATATGTTTCCTTTTTATGCTATGTCATTCTTTAGTATGTATTTAAAAAATAATTACGAGAAGTAATTGTTTTTTAATTTGTTTAGTACAAATATATTAAAAGGAGCTTATGAACACCCCTATTTAGTTATTTAAAAAAGGGAAATAAGTCATGAGAGTGTTTTGAAAGTTTGCCTATCTTTCACACTACAGATCAGGAAAAAAAAAATTACGCAACAGCATGTGTTAGCAACTGTATAACATCACTACTGTATTAGATCTATTTGTTATTTACAAAAGCTTTTACCGCCAAGTCAAAAATGCAAGAATATTATTTTGTTTAACTATAAAAAATGTATTATGGTCGGCTATGGGCCCCTAAATGGCGTGGGCCACCCCGCATTGCAGGGTCTGGCGGCACTGTAGTTCCGCCCCTGCTTACATCCAAGTTTAAAGATGTCGTGGGTGACTGTAACGCATGAGTTACCCTACGCATGGAAGACTTAAAAACGAAGCTGAAAAACAAGGTTATGTGTTTCATATTGCACCGTTCTAAGCAATTCTTCAAGCAAAACGTATTGTTTGAAACAAATATTTAGCGTGTGACTAAACAGTTTTTATATGCGTGAATTTCGAGTACGTTGAAGTCAACTCAGTGCACACTCTCTGCTAGAGAGAGAGTGCACTGAGTTAAGTGGTTTGCCTGCTAGAGAGAGAGTGCACTGAGTTGAGTGGTAAGCCTGCTAGAAAGAGAGAGAGAGAGAGTGCACTGAGTTGAGTGGTTAGCCTGCTAGAGAGAGAGAGAGAGTGCACTGAGTTGAGTGGTAAGCTTGCTAGAGAGAGAGTGCACTGAGTTGAGTGGTAAGCCTGCTAGAGAGAGAGAGAGAGTGCACTGAGTTGAGTGGTAAGCCTGCTAGAGAGAGAGAGAGAGTGCACTGAGCTGAGTGGTAAGCCTGCTAGAGAGAGAGTGCACTGAGTTGAGTGGTAAGCCTGCTAGAGAGAGAGAGAGAGTGCACTGAGTTGAGTGGTAAGCCTGCTAGAGAGAGTACATTGAGTGTTGTGGTTAGTTGTTTAGTATAGTTAATACAGCTACTAAAACTGCTCTAAGAATGACTTCAACACTGTGTGCGAAGCAGACTATCAAGCAATGAAATTAATGTTACATTTTCTAGAAATTAAAGCTGTTTGTGAAACCATTGTTTAAACGCATTCTTATATTTTTAAATGAATATAAGCCGTTGAAAAGCCGTTTATAATTATTTAATCAATAAAAGCATTTTAACAAACCATTCTCAACCCCTCCTAGAAGTTTACTGGAGTGGACAGGAAAAGTAAAACAATGAAAATCGTAAGAATTTATTTTCCATTTTCAATACACAATAGCCTAGTAATTTATTTATATTAAGTAATATAAAATCCCTGAGGTCGAACATCTGGTATCTCACTCAGTTCATCAGATAATTTAAACAGCTCTGTCGTCAAAGCTCATTGAGTATCGAATTAGTACATTCGGCCCAAATTCATGCATAAGTATTATCAAATTATCTTGTAGTTCTGCATCTACTTTTGCGCGATTTCCGTTTACCGGAAATAGTACTTACTATACTTTCAGTTTTTAAATAGTAAAATCTTTAAATAATTTCTATGAAATAATTAAACTGCGGATTATGTCAAAGTTACACTGGATATTTGTTTGACGGGGGGAGGGGGGCGGTCTACATCTCCGAGGGGGGGGGGGGGGACACTTGTAAAAGCATATGATTACTATATAAATTCCATCTCGTTCGGAGGAGGATGGGCGGTAGACTGGAAGAAACTCTGCAGATAAATAAGGCTGCCTACATTTAACGAATTAAAATATTAATTTATCGTTTACAATTTTGGCATTAAAAATAGATAATAATGTAAATCTTGGATGGGCGAAATTTTATACCACGAAAGAAAAATTTTATACTTAGATTTCTATAAACTTTAGTGCAATATCCGGTAACAGGAAGTCATACTTAACTATACGTACGTTTTTTTTACAAAGCCACACCGCTCCTTATTCCACAGCAACCACATCTATTTTAAACAACAAGTGTATAACACCCACGCCAAATTCCAGTCATACAAAAGTCATACAAAAGTCACGCATGACTGGAACGCGTCTTTCATTTTTCAGACGTGAGACAGATTTTGGAAACAAAGATAGAGCGACATGACGGGTGTGTATAAAACAGAATAAACATCAGCGGTTTTATGTTGGAGTTTTATTTGCGTTAATGTAGGAGTGCTGAAAGATTTAGTAAAATTACGACGACAAGTTGAGTTTTAAGATAACAAGCATGAAGTTCATCTTCTTTTTGTTGTGTTTACCATTGGCTCTATCGGGTAAGGTGTTACTGGTAGCTTCAACAGGTGTTTGTGTTCAAGATGCTTGCTGGGTTATTACTTACAACATTGCTATCTAAATTATAAGTTTTATATATATATATATATATATATATATATATATATATATATATATATATATATATTATTTATATACTTATATTGTTATTTTTTCTCTAATTTACATAGTTTGTCCTATTTTTAATTCCTTTTCTAATTAATGACAAAGTGTATAAAGAAATGGAAATATTGCATTTTAAACATCTAAATTACATAATTATTTAACCTTATACATATTTTAATAAACCGGGTGTGATCTCCCCTAAACTTTCTCGAATATTCTAATAGAACACTACGTGGGATGGCAACTCGAAATATAAACATGATTTTTGTTTACTCAAACTTTTAAAAATAGAATAAAATCTAATAGAAAAAAAAATTGCGCACCAAGCGAGCGCCAAAACAAAATGTGCATAATAGTGCGCAATTATTATTAGTTCTTTATAAATTTACATGCATTTTTTGAAAAATCGGAAATTGCGTAAATTAGTTCTTCCGGTCAACGGAAATTATACTCAAAATCTGAAATAGTACTCAAGTTATAGGCTTTTGAAAAATTCAAAATAGAAAAAGTACCATTTTCGGTTATCGGAAATCGCTCCAAAGTTGATACGGATCTACGATTTTGATAAAATACCTATATTTCTCGTATATACGTAAAAAACAACCACTTATACCACGCGTACAAACACATAAACACCCAAGGCAAAAACATACAGAAATTATAAAAAAATTATATAATTTTTCGGTTTCTTAAAAAATTAAGAATTTGATAATTTACCATTGTATGCAGCAGGTTATACTTGGAATGTTTTAATTTATGCCTTTTTTCGAAAATCGAGATGTTTGTTGACACAAACTTTCAACAGTTTTTATAGCATCTTGCCATTTACGTTTTGCATTCAAATTTCATTTGCTTTTGTTGGTAGCCCAAGTGTGCACACCGTCGGATAGTAGCTATCTAAATTTAATATCAGATGTGCAGACCCCTCAGGTAAATTTTTATTTATTTAAACTTTAAACTATTTCGAAAGAATGATTAATTTTTGCTTGCTTTTGTCGAAATTGTCCAATTTTTTGCCATTTTTGCCATTGTCAAAATGGTCAACAATTAACATCTAAGTGTTTAGAACGAGAATTTGTTTTCCAAATACCTAGATGTGTATAATAATTCAATTCCACTAGCATGTGTTTTCTGACTATGCAGCTTTGACCGGTGAAATTTCAGATTCTATTGTTTAATTTAAAATTGTGTCACTTAACCTGTTTACAATTTTATTAACAACCAGGAATGTTTTGAAAGATGTGCTTCCGACCCAAACTGTTATGCTTATGGTTATGACATTATTTGCTATACTCTAGTCGCCACTAACCTGCCTGCTGATACTATCACTGAACGCACTATTGGTGTATTCGTGAATTGCCGAAGTAGTAAGTAATTAGGTTCCATTGCGTAATCTAAATAATTGTTTTTAATAAATTCACTAAAGCATCAAAGTTTGTTTAAAAGTGCATTTAAAGTATAACTGCCGACAACTATTTCAATATATATATATACATATATATATATATATATATATATATATATATATATATATATATATATATACATTATAATTTCTTCACGAAACAGCACAGCAGTGTAAAGCTAAAGCGCATTATATTACAGAAACGTCAACTGATAACAATACGGTAGGTTTATTAGAACAAATGATTTATCAGATGATTACATGGGTTTATAATACAAATAATCTTTACAATTTAAAAAAAAAATCTTTACATTTTAAAAATAAATTTCTTTTTTTTTGCTGCATATTTAATAAAGAAAACTAAAGTCTTTTAAAACTGCTAAACTCACGCTGTATATCCTGTGTTTAAACTATTCTACAACATCAAAACTATTTAGCATTTAGATATTATCACGGTTGGTGGAATGGTAGAGTGTCTTGCAGGCCCCAATGTCTCGAATTTGATTTTTGCTCGGGGTAGTGGCTATTGGACTGATCACGTTAGGAAAAGAAAGAAGGCGAAGCATAGAGCTGACCACACTTGCCCTTTACATGTTAAGGTAGTTGAAACAAATGAACTTTACTTCATCTGCCCCACGTGTCTTGGGCACGAACGGGAAAAGCTGATGATTACTGACAGTAAAGCACAATTTTATATTGTTATTTTATTTATGGGACTAATAAACGAATATTCTATATCACAATATTTTTGTTTCACTAATTCAAAATATTGTGTCTCGTGTAATTTTTTTAATTATCGAAATTTTGTTACATTGAAATGTAATTTAAAAAACCCTGAAAAACTCCACAGGAATGTTTCCTCAAATGCGCCTCCGACCCGAGATGCTTCTCATATAATTATTCAGTAAGAAATTGCCGACGTTCTTTAGCGGACGGAGACGACATAGACACTTCTACCTCAACACACTCAACAGCTTATATGTGCTGTTCTTGTGGTAAGACAAAGAACCCACTTCTTGTCCCTAGTTTTACGAAAACTGGCTTTAGAGATTAATTATGTTTTAAGTCACATCTCTGAGCCGCTCTAACAAACGAAATGTTGTCACTTCAATGATGTTATTGCTAGAGTTTTGGTTGTAGTTTTATGTTTTATGCTGTTACACTGAAATTTGTGGATAAAAAAAAATTGGTTTCCCAATTTTCATTTGTCCCACTTCTCACCACTCTTCCCTACACACACACACACACACACACACACACAAAAGCACATATACATATATATATAATATTTGCACACATTGGGGCCATAGAACACGAGAGCCGGTGCCGGTAGGCCAACACGTCCACGTAGAGGGGGTCAAAACTGACATCGACTGACCGGCGCCTGATATGGGCACTATATTGTGAGGTGGTAGAAGAACGCCTTGGGGTGTCACAAAAAACTCGCCATGTCCGGGAAAAATCGGGAAATGGGTCAAAATTGACCAGTCGTGATTCCCTATATAATCTTTGTATTTCATGGGAAAAACAGAGGGTCAAATCAATGTGGAATTTATGGTACTTAAACTCAGTATATCTGGCTAATTTTTTGCATGCTCCTAGGTAAATGGCTTGACCTTTAGGGAAAAATGTCGAGGGCTAAAACATGACCGCGAGTGAAAATCTCCTTATTTGAGCTATATAACGAAAAAAAAGTTTTTGCCCAACAACCCCCTTGATATTTTGTGAGGTGGTAGGAGAACACCTATGGGTGTCACAAAAAACTCGCCATGTTCGGGAAAAATCTGGAAATGGGTAAAAAATGACCAGTTGTATTTCCCTATATAATCTTTGTATTTTATGGGAAAAACAGCGTCATTTCAACAAAGATTTTTGGACACTTACGTTTTGTATGTCTGGCTAATTTTTGCATGCACCTGTTTAAATGGCTTGGCCTTTTGGGAAAACTGTCGGTTTGACTCAAAGCCCTCGACCAGGGCAAAAAGATGACCGCGAGTGAAAAACTCCTTATTTCCGAACGACCCCCATGTCCGGGAAAAATCTGGAAATGGGTCAAAACTGACCAGTCGTATTTCCCTATATAATTTTTGTATTTAATGGGAAAAACATGGTAATTTCAACATACATTTTAGGATACTCAATCTCTATTTATCTGGCCATATTTTTGCACGCACCTCTATAGATGACTAGGCTGTATGGAAAAAACTGTTGGTCAGACTCAAAGCACTAGACGAGGGCTAAAAAGTGACCGCGAGTGAAATACTCATTATATAAGATAGGCCTATCTATAAATAAATTGACAGTACGATCTCCCAAATATTTTGTGAGGTCGTAGACCGACCCTGGATGGTAAAAAAAAATTTATTCCCGTCGGAAAAAGCTATTATTGTCATTAACTATGTCCAGGTACCATATTTTCTTATACAAGCATTGCAACTGTTTGTTTTAAAAAAAAGTAAACAAAGACATACGTCATTCGTTCAATTTTCAAGGGAGGTAACTTTTTAAACATAATTATTTTTTAAACAATTGTACACTATTTTAAACAGAAACAGAAAATGACGAAGTATAGCATTTGTTTCTGTAAAATACTAAGTTGTTATATAAAGTAAGTACCCTAATAATTTAATTAATTATTTTTAAAAGTCAATGTAATATAAATTATGAGATATGCTATTCATTGAACCTCTGTAGTTCTAATTCCATTTTGTCATACATTATGAACTTTCCAATATGTTGTCTGAAAACGGACTTAAAACAAACAACATTTTCTCTAAAAGTAGCATTACTGTTTAAATTTAGGCACTCTACACCTCAGCCATCCCTAAATAATTAATTATTCAAATTCTCAATTGTTTTTGAAAACCTAAGCGAAGCTAGGCAGTATGCTTAGTATATATATATATATATATATATATATATATATATATATATATATATATATATATATATATATATATATATATATATATATACAGAGAGAGAGAGAGAGAGATATTGCATTCGTGTATCCCTACTCTAATCATTGGATGTAACGCTGAACAAATACGTTTTGTTAACTTTATGATTTTATACTAGATGAACCTACAACGACGACCACAGTATCTACCACCACCACCACCACGCTAACAACTACGCCTTTAGCGACAACCACTACACAGATAACCAGCACATCTATCACCACCACCAGCACACCAGCCCCAGCCACTACGCAAGCAGTGACAACCACGAACCAACCAGCAACCACCACAAGATCGGTAACAACCATGAACAACCAGCAGACCACGAATCCTGCAATAACCAGGAATAACCAAGAAGCAACAACCAGGAATAACCAAGAAGCAACAACCAGGAATAACCAAGAAGCAACAACCAGGAATAACCAAGAAGCAACAACCAGGAATAACCAAGAAGCAACAACCAGGAATAACCAAGAAGCAACAACCAGGAATAACCAAGAAGCAACAACCAGGAATAACCAAGAAGCAACAACCAGAAATAAACAAGAAGCAACAACCAGGAATAACCAAGAAGCAACAACCAGGAATAACCCAGAAGCCACAACCACGGCACGAGCCCCAGCCCAGCGCTACTACGACTGCCACAGCTGTACCAGCGGCTGCAGCAGCAAGAAACAGAACTACCTGTGTCCTGCCAATGGGAAAATAAAGACTGGGACCAACACACGTTTTGTCAGGTGTAAAGGACCCTGCATGTCTACTGTCAACACAACACCTTTTGGTGGAGGTGGGTAGATCTTGAACATTTATCATTAAATAAGGTGCAAGAAATACAAATTTAAAAAAAAGGTATACAGTTACATGCACTGTAAAAGCTATTGACTGATGCTTTTGACTGCCTACATTGAGTCTCTAAAGACAATCCAGGATGGCCTATGATATAGATCATGTAGAAACTGTTTTTCTATTTTTTTTTCATAACGGTTATAATGTGGTCAGCCTTTTGTCCAGTCCTGGTTTATTTATAGATTTGGGGCCACTGAAACATTTTCGTTAACAATGTTAAGCGATACGTGTAATGCCAGCGTCCAATAATGACACAATATGGTTTCTTTTTAAGTAAGAGGTTTTAGGTTACAAGTAGAAAGCTAAATGCTAATATAACGTTATTATGTCAATGCTAGCCGCATCTAAACTTAAATTCAATAGCCCTCACCCTAATGTCTGAACTTAACACTCAATCTGATTTTAAAATGCTATCATCACACTAACACAGTCATAAAAGCAAAACATCCAGTAGTTTTTTATATTTTTTTTATTTTATGTTAATCTTTTCTCTTCACTCTAAAGTAAACATTTTACATATATTTCTTCTGCTCCAGATGTGGTCCGTGGATGTTCAGACGGCAAGTTCCCAGGTCTACGTATCCCAGCCAATGGCTGCCTGACTCACAAGAAGGGAGTCACGTGCTTTTGTACTGGTGACCGCTGTAATACCAAAAACATGGTGCAGGAGCAGAGCAGGATGGGATATGGATGGTGGATTTGGCGTGGACACCACTAAACAAAGTGAGAAGATAATGCAAGTGGACTAATACAACTACAGCATAAAAATAGAACAATAATGTGAGTTAGCATAAATGTTTTACAATCGAATACATGTGACAAAGTAAAGGCTAAAAGCAATTTGCACCTGCTTTGTTTTCTTCATGCATATAATCAAAATTGATATAGACCACTGGCATTACATTTTCATGCAAATAAAATATACACTTAAATCACATTTTAAAAAAAAACTCCGATTTGTTCAATAAAACAATATAGGTAGACCTATTAGAAGGTAAATAAAATAACCATTTTAATTTTAATTTTTTTTTGTAATTTCTTTTTTTGTCAACTGTTAGCAACCGAATAAACTAGCTATTGATTTTTATTTGTTTATAATTTCCTATTTTTTAAATACTAAAAATTGTACTATTTTTGAGACCTTGTAAAATTCTGACCAATACCTCTGTCAAAATGTTGTCGTGACAAAAGTTTGAATATGTACTGAAATATAAGCCGTTCAAATTTGATTGCTATAAATGCAAAAATTAAAAAGCCTTAGTGGTTTTAAAAGTAATAAATAAATAAAAATAACGTAGGTTTTTTCAAGATTCTATGACAGCCAAAATCGTTTTCAATCCTTTTTTGCTGTTTAATTTTACTTTCATGTGCCAAACATAATAAAAGTATTAAAAAGGTTTTAGATCTTAAATAGTAAAGAATAGAAAAAAAAAAACAGAGCATATCCCCTTAACAATTAGCAGCCAAATAAACTCACTATTTTATTTTCATTTCTTTAAAATAATTTTTTTTTTTTTTTTTTTTTTTTTTGGGTAAGTTTATCAAACAAAATAATCTATTATAATTTCATTTTTAAAAATAACGATCATTTTTTGGTTAACTTTTAGTAACCAAATGATATTCATTTTCTGTAATAATTTTCATTTTTTTAAACTTATAGCAAGCAATTAAACTCATTATCCTATTTTCATTTTTTAAAAATAATTTTCACTTTTTGGTTAGCTTTTAGCAACAAAATAAACTAACTATTGCATATTAATTTTTTTTATAATTTTTATTTTTGGTTAATTTTAAGCAACTAAACAAATTCACTATTGTATTTTTAATTTAATTAAAAAATCATTTTTTTTTCAACTTTTAGCAACCAAATAAACTAACTATTGCATATTCATATTTTAAAATAAATTTAATTTTTGTTAACTTTTAGCAACTAATTAAACACACTAATGTATTTTCATTTTCTATAATAATTTTCAATTGTTTTCAATTTTAACAACCAAAGAAACAAACTATTGTAATTTAAATTATTTAAATAATTCTGATTTTTGTTAACTTTTAGCAGCATAATAAACTAACTTGCATTTTCAATTTTTTTCTATGATTTATATATTTTTGTTATCTATTAGCAACCAAATAAACTCCTATTGCATTGTCAAGTTTTACTTATTTTCATTCTTATTTGTATGTATTATGTTGTAAACACACTGACATGCTATTACGGATAATCAAGTACTTTACACAACATATAAGACAAACAACAACAAACGGGTTACAAAACACAATAGTAAATAAAATAAAGGCTCTTTACAATACTCAAACAAAAGTTTAATACACTGTCTAATCACAATCTATTCTAAAGACTACACAAAATAAGGTACAAATCTACTATTTAGTGGCTAATTACCTAGAGTACTTACCTACTCTTACCTTGTAGACGTAACGTACTGGACTGAGGTGAGCGAATACTCTATCACATTGTTCTTATACCCGTACACAAACAAGTACAAACATGTACAAGACGTATATTTATATAAAGACGGGCGGTAGCTGGTCACTGCAGTCTAAGCCCCCCCCCCCCCCCCCCCTAACACACACACCGACAGAAGAAACCCGTGGCGTCCCAACAAAAATATAAACGAAAGAAGTGCAATCTGCTGCATTCTCAAATACCGAAGAGGAATAACCAAGTTTAGACGATATTGTGAAAAAAAAAATTAGCCGAGTTGTATCCCCTTGTCTAATGTTATCTCTTCGCGCTAGCATACACAATTTTATAAAAGTTAATTATTAGATTATTTTATGTTCACAGCTTCTGTTTCTTTCTTTCTTTGTTTGTTTGACGTGGCAAATCTTCTAGCTTTAAATTTGACTAACTTCCAATTTTTGCAAATTTCGAAACTTTGTCACAGTTAAAAAATGCTAAAATATATATTCCTAAATCTAATTATACAATTGTTTAGTCATTGAAATGTAATAAATAATTACTACAGGGGAGATAAAAGACTGAATACTAGCAATCGTTATAATAGATTGTTAGTAGATGGTGCATTGTTGTTTTACAGATGAGTGATTTTGTTTTTTAAATCGTAGCCAGTTTGGTATCTGCTTCTTCGGGAACGAATCACCAAAAATGTTGAAAATACAATATAAATGAAAAAATATTTTACAATTATAAGCTTTTGAACGAGCTGAAAATTTAAAATAAATATGATTGGAAAAGATGAAATGGAGAAAAGCCAACAAATTGTTTAAAAAAATTAAAACAACATTGGAACTGTTATTACATCTTCGTTCTTGGGAACCTACAGAATCGTTGTTTTCTTTCATACACACAAAGTATAATTCATTCGAGATTTTTTTCCGGGGGGGGGGGGGGGCATCTGGATTTCTCCTGGTAGACCGGAGGGCCATACCAACCCTGACTGCATGATGTGAATTCTCCCCACCCACCACTACCCTCCCCCCCTTTCCCACGACATACCTTAGCTCTTTGGGGATCAGCAAATAAGAGCTATTTGCCATTCTTAAAAGGCATGCCTTTCGCGATATGTATGTAACACTGCCCGCCTGTGTTGAGTGTGTTCAGTGTTGTTGGTTTCAGCAGTTGATGAAATGGCAATGACAGTATATAATTTGAAAGAGATTTGATAACACATTGACACCATGCAACGTGAAACTGAAATAACGTAACGTCATGTCGCATGACGATATTATGTGACGCTGACTTAAGTTTAATTCGGCATTGACACAATGCAAAGGCAATGTGACATAACGTAACGTCAGGTGGTACAGCGAAAAGATATACTGACTTAATGTGATTTGACACTGACATTACTCGAAATGATGCTTGTTTGACGTGATAATCCGCGGATTTAATGTTTTTGTGGCGGTTGAACAAAGTGACACTGGCATATTGCCACGTGGCTCTCGTATATCTTGAGGTGTTACTGTCATAACTAATGTGTCAGTGGCATAAAGCTATGTGGCACTGACATGACGCATTGAAAAACTGACATATTATATGTAATAGCATACGCAACTAACATAATGTTCATTTGACATGGACATAAAGTCCACGTGGCACTGACATAATCAAAACAAAGCAATGCCACATTGTAATGTCACATTACCAGTCTTACGGTGCAAAATGTTCCCCTTCTATTCAGTTGTTTGTCAGTAACACTGGCATTTACTTGTTCACGCATCAGGCCAGATGACACGGTCGTATACTTCAGAGTTTCCTTGTAGCTGGACGGCACACACCTAGCACTAGACTAAACCACGCCATAAACTGCGTGAGCGTGTTCAATTCAAAAGGATCAAGTGAAGTTATAAATGAATAATTCAAAGCAAAACGTAAAGTTAAAGTGAACAATTCAAGATAAAATTGAACTATTCAATTTAAGTAAACATTAAAAAACGTATCGGTTGCAAATATACGTTAATACATCCAAATTTTTCAAAAAATATGGTTCTAGTTCAATTTTTAAAAAATCTAGAGAGATTTTCATCAAAGCAAAATGTAAATAATCCAAGTTAAAAGTGAACAATTCAAGATAAAATTGAACTATTCAATTTAAGTAAACATTAAAAAACGTATCGGTTGCAAATATACGTTAATACATCCTAATTTAAAAAAAAATTATGTTTCTAGTTCTGCTTTTAAAAAATCTAGAGAGATTTTCATTAATCGATGAAGGTACGTATACATTGCTATACTATATATATCCATGTATTTTATATAAAAAACAAATGTTTATTTTGTCATTTATCTATGCTTAAGTTTATTATTCTTCACAACGCCTGCGTTAAACATCATCTATAAAATAATTCCTATATTTAAGTTTTGAACTGGATATATTTTCTCCATTTAATGGAACTTAACCACAGCTTCTTTGAGTTTATAAGAGTTACTCAATCAATTTTCCTTGTCTGAGACATAGGAAAGTAAGTTAATAATTAGTTACTAGCATCTAACTAATTATGGTTTATTATTCATGAAATAAATATCTCTACATTTTAATGCAATAGAATTATTCACTTCGCCTTTGCTATTTTAAAAGATACAAAAACAGGTGTTAACATACGGACTGTTTTTCATTACAACATGGATCGTGTCAACGCTAGGAGAAATGTAAACTGTTTTGTAAAATCTTTGACAAATGCCGTAGTTTTCATTACACGTATCAACGGCAACTCTTACATTACAAATAACATGTTTGGATTTTGTATATATATAGTGTATTACATACTTAATTTTCAAACAACTGCGGCAAAGGAAATATAAATGTTAAAGGTCTATTAGGTTAGCAGCAATCGTAAAAATTTGTGTTAGCTTTCCTCCATATTTGAATAACTTTTTTTCTGCACTTTCAAGTCCAAATCCAATGTTATCGATAACAGGGAGATGAAATTGCACCATGTCCAATATGTCCTTAAGCTATAGAAACATTCATTTACCGTTCGATATAATTTTATGCACGCCTCTTAGTCTATCAAAAAACTACGTCGTTCTCCATTCAGCAATGATTTTATTAATTTTTAAATCATCTGTTGTCAGAAAGTAATATTAGATGCGTAGTAGATTGACTCGTGACGGGCAGTTATCATCGCTTGTTATCGATTGTAAACAAAGTGTTAAATTAGTGGTATTCGCTAGAACGTCCTGTCGTGATCAATTTGCCGCGAATTCCGATGTAGGCTTGCGGCTTTCGGTAATCATTCATCTAACATTTGCTGAAACAATTTGATGGCGGGGAAAAAGAAAACTGACATAAAATTAACTCCAATATTGATATCGGATTCGAAAAAGTATGTACCAGTGCGTAATTGATACAAAAGATTGATACAATTATCGTTATTGAATAGATAGTGCGGTTATTTTTCTGAACATGAAGTCAGCCAATTTAGTTTTATTTAATGAGGGATATTGATTTGAAACAGGCGGATGGTCTTTCCAGATTTGATAAGAGCGAACTTAAATATTTACAATATATTTTAACAAACAATACAACTGGAAGTCATTTTTCATGCAAACAGCAAGCTGAAAGTTGTTACATATGAATTGACATAAAGGTTTACTTTTCGTTGAAAATTTAAATGTGTAATTTATACAATCAAGCCATTGTTAAAATAATCTAAGCAACAGTTTTTTCTGTGGTTGAAACTCTAAATATACTTAAAAAGATAAATTTTAAAACAACATTTATGCATTCTCTTAGTAACAAGAATGTATAACTATTTAAAAAATCTTAACTAATTAATTTAAAAAAAATTAAATAGCGAAACAAAAACAATTAAATAATTCAAAAGAAAAACTAGTAAATAATTTTTTTCTTTTCGAATTTGATATACGCTGTATCGGTAGAGATGTAATGTAAATAACCCCTCATGGATAGATGTTTAAGGCTTTTAAATTAAATTACCTCAGAAAACGGAGGTATAGTGTAGCCGGTTTAATTAAAACTGAAGTAAGGTTTTCAACAGAGCAGAGCCATCAAATTCACTCGTATCGCAGATTAAAGACTAGGCTGTAGGGGTTGAGCTTGTGTATTAAGTGTAGTGTTTTTTGTTTAGTGTTTAGATAAGGATTCAATATTTAAAAATATTTTAATTATCTTTACGATAACATTTTTACTGGAGATTTTATACACATACACACACACACATATATATATATATATATATATATATATATATATATATATATATATATATATATATATATATATATATATATATATATATATATATATGATTGCGTGTTAAAATCGTAAGTGATTCCTTAGAGATTAACCCTAACATTTCCATTTCAGCTAACCCTAACACACAGCCATCGTTCCCAAGCAGACTTTTGTGTTCACGAACCTCTTGTGTGTCCGTGTTCAGGTCCAGACCGTGTTCACGTTTATCTGACGTGTGTGGAGCCTTCATTTGTTTATGTTGTAGATCTAGAGTTCTACGTTCTGTTCATCGGCTTCATTTAAAAAGTATGTTTAACCTTTAAAAGTAAAGAATTTCAGATTGACAAATATGCACTGTGAATAACATAAATCGTTATATATTTTTAATGTGTTGTTTTTGATAAGTTTTATGTGTAAATCATCTTTTCTTACAGTTTAACCTGCACATAAAATATCCTTAAAATATGTTTAAAAACATTGGAGTCGAAAGATTTATTGCTTAGTACTGGAAGTAAACATAAAGCACAGTGTATCTTCGTTTCCTGATCTTTTTATCAAGACATTGTTATAATTTTTCAATAGTATTTATAGCCGACTTGTATTCACAACACTGGTATTCAATTCTGCCTCAGATTTGAGCTAAAAATGTCATTGGAAGTAACGTTAAGTTATGAGGAAGAGCTCAGCCGATGGATTGATGAGACGCGAGAATATCTTATTACAGATTCACAGAAAAATAAACTCATAATAGGCCTGAGTGTGGTTTTACATGGGATGATATCTCTAGCTGGCGTCTTGTCAAACTGCCTCAACATGTTTGTCTTCACCAGGCTTGGTGTTAAGGACAGCATGAGTGTTGGACTTTGGATATTGTCCTTTACAGATTTTGTAGTTTCCGCTCTTCAGCTTGGGTCGTGTTTTTCATATCTGGCCGGTAACATACTTCCAAATAGCCCCATAGATCTTTACGCTATGGGTTCTTTTGTATTTGGTTGGCTGAGGTTTATAGCGTATCATATATCGTGCTGGATAACTACAATAATAACTATAGAGAAATGGTATTGTGTTGTAGATCCTTTTCGCGTAAAGAACGTTTTTACAAAAGAAAGATGTTTATTGTCAATGCTTTTTATTTACGCTATCCATGTTGTTTTTTTAATCCCGTTGTTTATGTATGGGTCATACCAGTGGGTTTTGTATCCAAGTAATGAAAAAGATGAAAACGGAACGGTAATTTACGTGATCTTGCTGGACATCATAAAAACTGAAGATTTCGTGTGGTGGGAGACTCTAACTAATATATTAGAAGGAGTTGTCTTATCTTTAATTTCACACGCCTTAATTATCGTGTGTACATTCTGGATGATCTACTCTCTAAAAATTTCGTCAAGAGTAAGAAAGAAAACATCTGATAAAAACGAACGTGGAAACGCGGAAAGAAACGACAACTTGTCCCCGCGAGAAAGACTCCTAGTTAAAGTCGTGATACTACTGGCGATAATTCAGACGCTCTGTAACATTCCCAGATTTATGGTGATAGCAATAAACCAAACGCTACCAGGACAACAGCTTGGCGCTTATTTAAACATCACAATCATTATGTGGGAGTTGGCGTACATCTTCGGCACCGTCTGTTGTACCAGCAACATCTACGTGTACCTAAAGATGAACACCAGTTTCAGAAACCAATTCAACACAATTTTTAATTTTAAAGTGAAGATATAAATATATGTTTAATTTGTAAATGGAAATTAAGTTAATTTCCCTCTCGTATTTACATTGAAACGTCATCTTGTTTTGATGTGTTCGTCGAAATGTAAACACATGCATTTTTTTTACTAAATTTGAACACCTTTATTTGTGTATATGACTCTCTAAAATATTTAATGCCATACTTAATAGCGTAAGTTTGCTATTATGTTTGCTTTTTTATAGGTTTTATTGTGAAAAAAAAAATTAGATTAAATATTTAAAAATCTGTGTATTCGTAGTTGTAAAGTTAACATGTTATTAAACAATATTTGCATTTTATTTTTTTCCATTTTTATGAAATTCCCCATTGAAGAATATAAAAGTAAATTGCCATGTGACTCTGAAATTGAACCCCGAAAAAACTAATGAATGGAATTTTTAAAATCTGTGACGTATTTGATTTCTTTGCATTAGCTATGAATCACATATTTATTATTATTCATTATTTTTACCTTCTCGTATACAGAGTATAGAAGAAGTATTGTAATCGTGCACATAAATCACATGAAATTTTGACAGTTTTGGTCGTTTTACACCCCAATACTTCATCATATACGAAGTATAGGGGACTTATTTTAATCGGGCAAAAATAATAAATGCAGATATATCAAAATTTCGATGTTCTATGCGTAACCGAGTCGGAAAAACTGGGCTTTGCAATTCTACTCGTATGTGTAAAGACGATAACTTGAGTATTGTTACAGCTAGGTTGATGAAATTTCACGTATTATATCAAATTGTAGTTCTGTGCCAATTTTTCAGCGAGTTCCAGTAACCGGAAATAAAACTTATTTTACTTTTGGTTTTTCAAAAGCATATAACTTTACTACTATTTCAGATAGACAAACGAAATTTCACAAATAAGTATAAAATTTCATTCTCCGTTGATCGGAAGTAGTAATCTACACTATTTCCGATTTTTAAAAAAAATCGCATATGAATTTATACAGTATTAATAATATTCCGCACTATTATACACAGATTGTTTGGCGATTACTTGGTGCGCAATTCATTTTTCTACGAGATTCTTTTCTTTTTTAAAAAGTTTTAGTAATTAAAAATGGATTAAAAATCATGTCTATATACCGAGTTGCCATCCCTCGTAGTGTTATAAAAAAATATTCGAGAAAGTTTAGGGGAGATCACTTCCGGTTTATTTTATTTTCATAGCTATTGAAATCCTTTATTTAAAAAATGGTATCATATTTTTTGCATTGTACGAATGCGGCAAAGTAAAAGATTACAGTTTTGGTGTAGTTTTGTCCCTTTCTTAAGTAAAAATTTACCAAACAACTTAGTGTTATGTTTTTTTATTCTATTTTTTTTTATTTCTTTGTCACTTTATGTAGTATTCTGCTGTTTTATTTTGTTATGTTTTGATGTATTAATTGGTACTTTGTTTTGCATTTTGTATCTATGGCTTTTTTATTGATGTTCTTGAAATAGTATTATTTAAATAGTTTTTACCAAATAATGTTTAATTATAACGTATGAAATATAATCGTTAATAAAACTAAATGTAAGAAAAGAAAACAATTATTTCATTATATTTTATTTCGCGAATAAAACCATCAATGCGAGAAAATTCACGGGCGTGCAAAACTTAATAATGAAATTTTAAAGTGTATGTATGTTAAAGGGTGATAATAAAAAAAAGTTTACATCAAAACGTTAATCTCAAGGACTTATTTACCTTCAGGAAGGACCCTGGTAAAACATAGTGTTTCATCACATAGTCCTTTTCACGAACGGCTGTAGGTCATAATATTGTTGAGATAAAGTTTATAGTCCTGTAGATGCTTGACTTTTAGCAACCTACATCTTCTTCCACCCTAACTTTATCAACCTACGTATAGACAATATGCACTAGCAAAATAATCTCACATTTTGACAACGATATATATATATATATATATATATATATATATATATATATATATATATATATATATATATATATATATATATATATATATATATATATATATATATATTTGTGTGTGTGTGTCAGAGAGAGAAAGTGCATATCTATGCATTGTTAAAAAACTTTAAAACATGTATCTACTTTGAACATTATAATGAAAATTTGACTGTAATGTACCAGAACGGTCCACAATCTCTGCCAAGTTAACCACTGGATGGTATAGCTTCAGACAACTCTGCCGTACTTCTAGTGTTGGCAGTAGTTCTCGTAGATATTCCTGACACGCTTTTCTCTCTGCCTTTGCATAGCTTGACGTAAAGTTTAAAGACACGTTTGTTGCAAGTAAAAGACAAGCAAATAAAAACACCTTGTAGTCCAGTCAGAATTATTGAAATGATCCTGGAACACAAAGAATTTACATGGTTCACAAAACATAAATAATATTGAAGCTACTTTGTTATTAAAGTATTTGAACGAAAACAAGGCATGGAGATAATCAACAACAAAATTATTACAGAATATAGAGGCAGAGAGCTGGACTGCTAGCCCGTAAGTCTCGAGTTCGAATCAGGGTTCAAGTAAGTAGAACGTCCCTGATTCCACACATCTATGATGGGTAACTAACTCGCGTTAGGGAGAGTAAAGGCGGCTGGGCATAGTGCTGAACACACTATCTCTTCATATGCCGAGGTCACAGAAACAAGTGAACTTCATTTGCCCCATAGACCGTCAGGTTTGAAACGGAACTTTATTTCACTAAAATCTTCATTTCATTTTTTAATGTTTGTTATATAATTAAAAAAACCTTATGTGTTCACCTATATTATATAAAAAAATCATAAAGATGATTTTAAGATAAAGCAATCGTGGTGGTCACCTAACAAATTAAGACCACAGCAGGCAGTTTTTGCTATGCAATGTCAAGCACTAACCACATAGCACATTTCCTATTATTGAACAGTCAACTGGCAATCATTTTCTACTTAAACTGTGCTCATTTTCAGAAGCTGTTGATAGTGTGAAAAATATTATCATTTGAAAGCTAGCGTACCACAGTTTTCATTAAAAACGGGAGGGTGAAAGACTGCTTTGGTCTTTAACCTCTATGGCGGTCTGCAGGAATAATCATGATGACATAAATGTAACTTTTGATTTAAATTAAATAAATTACCACATAACATCCGAGTCCAGAATAAAAGCGATGAAGTCCAAGACAAATGTTATGCCTGTGAGGGTTGAGAGTTTGACGTAGACTAAAAACATTCCGTGAGTCCTTTGTGTAAAGTCTGACGCCTGGACCCGTCTCACTTTGTGAATGTTGTAGGTTGTTGCCGCGAAGAGCCCGATGTTAACAACTGTAGCCATCACTACTGGTGCTATTACGAACATCACTTTAACAAAAATAAAAACGAACATTAAAAATAAAGTATAATGTATAAAATTTAATGTATATTTAATACAACTATTTCATTTTGATAATTTTTAAATAAAATTATATTTCATCGAATTCCCACCTATATAAGATGTTATATATATATATATATATATATATATATATATATATATATATATATATATATATATATATATATATATATATATATATATATATATATATATATATACATATATATATATATTTTTTTTTTTAAATTTATTTATTTATTTATTTACTTATATATAGATATAGATATATATAAAGAAAAGTGGTCGGTTGCAGTTAAGGCAATTAAATGGGAAGGTGCTCGTTTCGGGCAAATAGAATACGGAGGCAAATGCTGATCGGTTATTAGGTTAATGAATAGGAGGGGGGGGGGGTCAAAACTAATCTTGACTTACCAGTGCCTTATATGAGCTGTATATAGAAAAAACTTTATCTCCTAGAAATCACATAAATTAAAAGAGTAAGAGGGAGGGGGGTGTGACAAAAAGGGAAACTTCGGTAGACCTTTAGAATTGACCAGTCTGAATTCCTCTTATAAATAATTTTAATTTGGTCAGAAACAATGAATATTTTCAAAACAAGTTTACGTTACATTAGCTTTGTACATCTTTTCCATATATCTTCTTCTTCGTTCTCAATTTTTAGTGTTGGAGGGGATCGAGCCTTATCTGCCACAGGGTTTGAACTCGAGACATTTTCGAATTTTATCAACCATGAACTTTTGCTGACTCGACCACACCTCCATCACAATTAAGGATACGTGTCAACTGGTTATGCGCCATTGAGGCCATTGACTCCGTTTTCAGCCTGCCTTTCTTTTTTGATTGCTTCCATAGCCTTTGTCCAACCAAGAACAAACTACAAGGCAGCAGTTGTTTGATTTTGGAGTTGTCTCTCCTAGAAGAGTGGCTGGATACGCTTTATGTGACCACTGTCGGTCAAAGCCCTCAACGAAGGCTTAATGGTTACCGCGAGTGAAATACTTTAAAAAAACTTTTTAAAAAACCACGTTTTTCTTGTGGACTAAAAAGTAGAAAATAAATTTTTCTTCCGACCCTAGGGGATCTACCAATGACTGCTCGTAGATTTTGTGCTTCCTCGAGCTGTGCAGGTTCTTGTGATGACTGTTCATACATTTGATGACAAAAAACGTGGGTCGGGCAGATTTATGATTAAAGCGAAAAGCACACAACACACGAACTTTGGAAATTTGATGGTGAACGTGGTATTTTAAAAAGTTTTTTTTTAAGTATTTTATTTTCTCCTTTTTAGTCCGTTGCTACACATGAAAAACGTGGTTTACTTTACTTTCCCTAACGTGAGTTAGGTACCCATCAGCGTTGGGTGGACTCAGAGACGGTCTACTGACTTAAACCCGGATTCAAACTCGAGACTAACGGGTTAGCAGTCCAACTCTCTACCGCTAGACTACTCAACCACTGATAAAACCTCTTAATTTTGATATTTTGATAAATCTGAATTGATAATTTTTCTTTAGAAATTATGTCCTCAATTTTAGGGTCCTTGTGGCGTAATTTAATTAAGCTAATTTAGGTCTCTAATTGCTAGTTTTTATGATTGCATCTGAAATTGTTAGGCAAAAATTGCCTGCATGCCGAATTTCAGATGTCTAGAGCAATCAGAAGTGGGCTAATTTTCGTTGTCAATTTTAACAACAAACAAACAAACGCGAAGCTGAGTTAAGAAAAACGTGTTAAAATTACTCGACAAATCAATATACAAATTCCGCGAGGTCGTAGACCAACCCTAAAAGGTAACAAAATAAATCGATCCTCTTGATGTGAAAAATCCGGGAGGGCCGTTAGATCTAGCAAGATGCAATATTTTTATGTTAACATAATAATGCTTTGTGAATACAAATAAGGCAACTATCTAAAAAAAGTTTTTAACCAACTTTCTACCGAATTTAGCATTTTTTTTAGTGAGAATTTTCTTATCCATTAAAAATGTGTCCCAATAAATTTGCAAAAATTAGCTTCAAAATTTAGAAATAATGTAGGCCTAATGTTTTTTTGTAATGGAGCCTCAGTAGTTCTAATTAGCTCGCGCGTAATATTTTTGCAAAAATTACTTTTTTTTTATTAAATTACTGTTCTAGCTTAAGCACTCAACTTAGCATCTAATAAACATTTAATTAATCATTTAAAATCTCAAATGTTTTTTTTTAAACCTAAGCAAAGCTCGGCGGTATACACGTAGTATAATTATATTTTGGCATTTAATAAATATTTTATGTCGATTTAAACAAAAAAAACATAAACCATCTATATAAAATGATCTTTCTCCCTACTATTTCTTATGATGCAATTAATTATGATATGAACTTTTTTCATGACGTTTAGTGATTCAAATTGTTTCTCATATGATCTTTAAAAATGTTTTAAAGTGTAGCTGCTTACCAACGCAGGATTTTGTGTCAATAAAACAACCATAGAGACCGTAGCCAATGACGTCCCCATCTGACTCTATTAAAGACTTGACAATCACAGCACCGACAATCAACGACGGTGATAAAAACGAGATGACAAGTTTCCTCATCAGCAAGTGGTTTTGATATGGGTCAGAGTTCATGTTTCGTGTGGACGCGCTGAATATCGTAAACATCTGGAACGTGCCGAGGAACATCCACATCAACATCCAAAGCCAAATGAAGTGTGAAGCCACGCCCATTGTAGTACAAATAATTCCAAGTTTTGTTCTGCGTAAAAAAAAAGTAATTTGTAAATTCAGAGTTTTATATATATTGTTACGACTCCCTTCTCTAATCCTTTCGAACTAGTCAGTGAATCGTAAACAAGAAGAAGAAAATAAATAAAAATAAACGCCACTTCAGTAATCCCTATTTATTTCCGCAAATCACAACACTTAAAGTTAACCCGCCACCGAAGTACAACAATCAGAAATATACACAACTACCTACAAACAACTAAAGTTCTTAGTACGACTACCCTACTTGTCCCTAACTGTCTAACTAGCCTAGGTCTACTACAGTACAGGCATCTCTTGGCTGTCCATTAGCTCACAGAGACGCCCCATGTCTGTCTCCTCTAGACCTAGCTATCCGAGTACGTCCGTGTGTGACTCGTGAGCTCTGACTGAGTGTCCCCCGAGTGTCCGTCTCCCCCTCCTTAAATAACGGACTCACAAATGTCCAGGTGCGGGGCTAATTATGCACCAACACTTCCCACTCAAGCCTAACCTAATTAAATGTCGCCAACAGGTCTGGGGTACCTGATTAAATTGTCAGACCCTGCTAATATACTACCCTCATTGATGCCGTCGTCCGTAAATGTAACCTAATTCTAACACGTGCCTCGTTGATTGTCTCCATCTAGACCTGTTCAATCTGGGTCACGTCTGTTGTCAACACTACCCTGCTATATACGCCCCCACAGTCGTAACACCTCGCAGACTGCCATCTACCCCTCCTAAAATAGTCCAGTCGAGGTGCAGGGGTCTATGTCCTGACTTAACCTCTCGTACGGCTTTTCCCTACATTTACATACCTATTACCAGGCCAGGCGATTCAGGTGAGAAGGGGGGGGGGGGTGTAACCCGCTAGCATCAACAATAACATCCCACCCTTTGTCTCTTTCACGACCTGCACCAGTCCGTGGCATCTCTCATTACGGCCTGGACGGACCACGAGAAAGGGGGTTCACGTCGAGAGTTCTCCCCATCCATAAATCTCTAGGTGACACCCTAATTAACCCACGTTCAACCATGTCCAAAAAAGGTAAGATCCCCCTGATGGGATCGTAACAATATATATATATATATATATATATATATATATATATATATATATATATATATATATATATATATATATATATATATATATATATCAAACTTAAATGTCTTTCTGTTGTGCAGAATCCCCCTATTGCCATGAAACATTAGTATACTTCTAACTACGCTGCAGAGACAACATACATATTCATTGTAGGCTCTTCGGCACAGATAGACAGCGGTACCACTTCATACAATTTTTAAAGTGCAACAGGTGCGTTCTCATAGAACATCGAGGTTTTTCTTTTATACTTTGCATCCAGGGCGACAACAAACGCAATACGGCTCATCCATTCGTGTTCATCGGTTGTAGCTTTGCACATGGGATATAGGTGCCATTAAAGCATCAATCATATTACTCCTGTGTCATTTAAGGCGGCCCTTCAATAATAATCAACATTATGGCAACTACATTCGTATTAAAGGGCAACCTACACTAGGAATACGGTAGGCCACTACGTACAATGACTAAACCAAATTAGGAGTCGTATCGTCACCTCATTACACATTGCAACTGGCGCTCATGAGAGCGCCATGGGCCGCTCCTGAATACTGCGTGCCCAAGAAGGGGATTGTTCTACCTCACAATTGTACATCAGGGTTCATAAACTATAATGATTTTTATACAGTACAACCTCGCGGGCCTGTGTTGTTGTATGGACAAACCCGCACCCCAAAAATCTAAAATCGAAGAAATAGACTTCCAATATTGTTGACATCAAAATTATTGGTGATGAGCCATCTCTAGATATTGCTATAGTTTTTTCTTGCAGGACTAAATTAGTTGCGTTACATAGTTTACAGCATATAATCGGGGTTTAAAAAGCAGTCAAAAACAAAACAGACACTTTCAATGTTTCCCATATTAAAATGAATATTGAATTATAGTTAAAGAAAATACATTTTGGTTGTTGAATATTTTAATAAGGGGAGTGCTTGTTTTTCCTTTGCTTTTGTGACCGCAGCAATATGTTTCGATTACGCTGTTATTTATAAGACACCTTCATATACATTTGAGAATTTATTTTTCTTCCATCATCTACTTCTGTTCTGCAACTGACTTCATTACTAAGAAGTCTGTACTCAACATCAGTGGCGTAGCGAGATCGGGTGTCACCCGCTGCGGCACTTAATGGTGTCACCCCCCAGAGGCGTAGCGACCCTTCCCGGGGACAAATTTTCGATTTGCACCCCCCCCCTCAAGTTTTCGATTTGCACCCCCCCCCCCCTCAAACTTTCGATTTGCACACCCCCCCCCCCCTTCAAGTTTTTCTCTATATATTTTGCTATTTTTTGCCTTGGTGTCACCCCCCTAAATGGTGTCACCCGGTGCGGTCCGCACCCCCCCCCCTCGCAAAGCTACTGTAAGTCTGTACTCAACATCACTTACTTGGTTCTAGCGTTATCGATCGACGACCCTGCTCATGATAGAGGATCAAGTTACTAGACACCAATGGTAAAACTTACATGTAAGACTTGACCATGACTGTGGCTGTAGCTAGCAGTAGACTCATACACAACATGATGTTGTTTTTACCAGCCTCGCTCCGGAGCTCTGGAAACATGGCGTAGGTGACAAGGGTCAAGGTCAGACTCGACCCTGATAGAATCATAACGGTTTTCGTTATCACGTCTTTCACAGATTGCAACGTCGAGTCCAAAGCGTTTAGCAGTATAAAACCTTTAGTAAGTTTAAATTTCTTGTTCAGTAGCTCAGCGCAAATCTTTAAACCATCACGGCCCTCTATCAACATAGACAAGTCATTGTAGTCTGATATGTTTGCTTGGATTCCGTGGAAATCTATTGTAACCACATTAGAAGGAGGGTGTTTTGTGTCGTCAGCATATATTGTATAATATGATTGATTCAAAATAACGTAAACACAATAGATAATTTTCTTTGAGGGTATTTTTTCAAATCGAACAGGAAAATTCCAGTTCAATATCTTCATTTTGCGACATTTTACATCCTGATTACCATTACACCTTTCGGTGATGTTGAACATTTGTATGGGGGTAAAGGGAGACAATGTAGTAGAAATGTTGTTGTCGAGTTGAAATGGGAGATCACCGGTGAGCTTGTCGTGAAGAGAAAGAATTTCGTCTGTGTAAACCTCAGGAGGAAATTCAATAACGGCCGTGAGCCACAAATATAAGAGCACATCGTTTGTGCTGTTTGTCACTGTCACCAGCTCCAAGGAATATTTTCGATGGTCAGGATCAATCTGTAAATAAATAGCGGCAATGTTGAATACTACAAGTATAAAAGATTTGGTCCCTAAAATAAATAAAAAGATCTTATGAACGACCATTAAATTTTTTGGCGGGGCTTATCTGGAAAACATCCAAAGTACCTTCTTGCTCATCATGCTAGTAAGATTCTGTAACAAATTCTCACTTTCCTCCACTGTCAATAGACTTTGACGCTCCGCTTGTGGTACTAAAAACATGCCAAATTGAAGGAAAATGTGTGTGAGAAAGTATAATCTTGGAAGGCAGGTCCCGTTTTCCAGTGGCATGGAGTAGAAACAGTGTAGCGTGAAACAAGTGTTCTGTAAAAACAAAAACGAAAAGAAAAAAAACCAATATGATGATAAAACACAAAGGGTTGCGTGGTCATGTATTATAACAAATTTGTTGTTCTGTTTTAGCTTTTCAGCGATTTCCGGTAATCGGAAGTGGACCGTTTTCTACTTTTGGTTTTTGAATAGCCTATAACTTGACTCTCATTTCAGATAGATGAATGAGATTTCAAAAATAAGTAATTCTCTGCCTTCTTTCAAATTTTTAGAAATTTCCGTTTACCGGATTCAGTAAGTTACGCTAATTCCAATTTCTCAAAAAAAAAAAACGCGTAATAATTCATAAAGTACTAATGATGTTCCGTACTATTATACACAGATTGTTTGAAGTTCACTTGGTTCGGAATTCTTTTTTTCTACGAGATTCTATTCTAATTTTTAAAAGTCTAAGTAATTAAAAATTGTTTAAAAATCAAGTTGCCATCCCCCGTAGTGTTATATAAGATTAGGGAAGTTCACTCACGGTTATTTATTGTTTAGAGAAAGCACATACAAGGAAAGTTTTCGTAAAATTCGTTTTATCAGAATTTGATATAAACGTTTCAAATTATAGCTTCTAGAGAAATAGAAAACAGTGTCAAGTATTTGTTTTTTCCTTCTCGTGAAAAGACTCACAATTTGGGAGAATCAATGCATTATGATCTTATACCTATATAAATAAAATTTAGTCCACTTAACTAAAACGTCACAGGAGTTATTGACGGTTATGAAAAGCCAGAAATAAAGCACCACTTAAAAATTATAAATTATCCGAGCATAAGATCTTAAACTTACATATAAAACCTATTCCATCATACAGAAACAGTTCTAAAACAGTCATCAAGTTATTATCTTCCATTCAGAAAAACTTTCCAAACTTGATAGAAGCCTTCACATACACTTAGACTTAAATATCCTATTTCGTTCAGCTAACTCAAACAGTGCTAAAGTTATCGTGTTTTGTGAAACCACAAGAATATCAAGTACCACTTCCGGTTACCGGTTACTTAAAACAATGCGAAAAACTTGATTTTCCGGAAATCTTGAAAACTAAATCTTCGAGAAAAACTTTATACCGTAAATTTTAAACATTGATAAAAAAAATAAAACTGAGAAAATTCGTATTCATAAAATTTCGTCAACATAACTAAAAAGTTACTCAAGATATCGTGTTCACAGACACTTACTCACACAGATCTACAGACACATTTGCGAAAGTAATTTTTTCGTCTCATGGAAATGTAGCAAATCAAGATTTGATGCAATCTCAAATATACTTTTACACGACTGAAATATTTCCTCTATACTCCAATATTAGAACGTATAAAGGGGTTAACAATTTTCATTTAGAAAAAAAATATTTCTCGGCCTTCTATTTAAAATATTTTGAAATTTAAAAATACTAAACAGTCAAAAATTAGAACAAGTACAAAAACCTTCAACTTTCTTCGTTTATATTTTTTTTAAAAGAAATATTTTTTTTTAAGTTTCAAATGATTTTCTTCAAACCAAATTAAACATTGCGTGTCAACTTGTTATGCAACATATAACCCATGGATTTGCATTTAATTGCTAAGCCTTTGTTTAGCCAAGAAGAACTAGAAGAGTTGCTGTCCCCAGCTATTAAGCCTCATTTGCCACGGGAGATTCGAACTCGAGACTTTTCGGCTAGTAATCCATGAGCTTTACGGACTCCACCACGAAGATTTCATAAAAACTTTCAAAATAATACACTCTTTGATTTGCTGATAGCAAGAAAATAAATAAAATTTATTGTATAAATTAATAAAATCCTTGGTTACACAACAAATTTCCTGAACATTTCGCAAGCGATGTTTTTATTAATGAAAGCGAATTTATTTTATTTTTTTTTACCAGCAGAGTTTTTAAAAGCGGATTATTCTAAAGTTGTTTACACTTGCATTAATAGGCTTGAAAAGTAGTTCCAAATTGTGTTACCAGAAAGCTTATTTTTCAATCAAAATTTAAATTTTATAAAAAAAAATATTAATTATGTATCAATTAACTTCTGGTTTTGTTAAGGCTTGAAATAATTTCAGCAAGTACAATGTATTAATAGTAATATAACATCCGAGCATAATAGTCTAAAAAAGTGAACCAGTTACATTAAAAATATATAATTTAAAATATATGCAAAACAAATGCATTTTTAAACATTTTGAATCGAACTGAAAAAATCCACATTTTCCATTTTGTATTCAAATATCTCTGGTGGCCCTGTTTATTTTATCACATAAACAATTTAGTGACTTATGTTTTACTTTCTCTGGCGATTCAATTGGACTCAATGATATGCAAACGATATTTAACGGATAAAATAAATCTAAAATTATTTTTAACAGCTTAGCGTCAATGCAAAATTATAAAAAATGAGTGCAATCAATAGTTGCCATTCTGCTTTGACTTTAAAAATCGTAAATATAACTTTATCGCTTGATGTATTTTTAAAATAAACTTGTATTTATTTTATAATGATTATATAGACTTGGAATTAACTGTCTTACGTGCGGGCTTGTCCATTCGTTTACATTGCAGCCCTTCTTTTCTTCCTTAACAATAACATGGTCAGAAAGTAGGGAGCCAAGAGGCACATACTCCTCGTTGCAGCTTGTTATTGTGTTGTATATATACTGTAAAAACAAGAATGTTTTCACACTTCAGTACAATTATTGTTTAGGTGCAATAAAACACCCCGTTTTCATTTCCTAGATGTTATGTCTCACTTTAGGTATTATCCCCCCCCCCCCCCCACACACCCAAACATCCAATGATCAACTACCTTTTGTTAAAACACCTGGAATATTGCCAGACAACTAAATATGGATGAAACCACACAACCGTGTATTGCCAATTCACCGTAATCTAAAACATGGCATTAATCTTTGATCTAAATATGGTTGTGAATAAGTAAATACTCTTGATATGGAGATTTGTTGTTTAGACTGGTGGTGACGTTAGTGTCGCTGTCGGTCATGGTGATGGTGATGGTGATGGTGATGGTGATGGTGATGGTGATGGTGATGGTGATGGTGATGGTGATGGTGATGGTGATGGTGATGGTGATGGTGATGGTGATGGTGATGGTGATGGTGATGGTCATGGTCATGGTCATGGTCATGGTCATGGTCATGGTCATGGTCATGGTCATGGTCATGGTCATGGTCATGGTCATGGTCATGGTCATGGTCATGGTCATGGTCATGGTCATGGTCATGGTCATGGTCATGGTCATGGTCATGGTCATGGTCATGGTTAAGCATTTTAAGCAAAATTGTTACACAATCTAAACTTTGGAATAGATACATATGGTCGTGAATAGGCCTACACACCATGTTGCACATAACACAGAAAATGTTTTTAAAGATGGTTAAGTTTCTAGGATGTGTTAGCATGTGCACCGTGCCATCAGTATCCTCGCATGCCTTATCGATATCGAAACCAAAATTCAGACTTGTCGATTCTTTGCTGCAGCTATCGATCAACGCGAATCTGAAATGTAAGTTTTTTAGTTTTTTTTTGTTTACTTGAAATTTTTGGTTTTCGTTGTTTTGTTTTTTTTACTTGATTTTTTGTGTTTTTTGTTGTTGTTTTTTTTACTTGAAACTTTTGTGTTTTTTGTTGTTTGTTTTTTTTTACTTGGTTTTTTTTTTAAATTAAAAATTATTATTTTTTTTTAAACTGAAATTTAACAACGTTTACGTTTTTGATTGTTTGGTAAAAAATGTAATTTTCAAATATTGGTAATAGTTTCCTATAAGTTCAGATGTAAAAGCTGGTTCCAAATGGTTCCATTTGGTTGTTGGCAAATATTTATTTAGATAACACTTTTATTTGTATAATTTTGCTTAGTGGTTTCAGGGGTTGTGGTGATGGTGGATGTTATTATTATTTAACATTAATAAACTACTAGATTATTCTCATTGACCGCTATTATGTATTTAACCATGGAAAAAAATATTCACGTGACTTTCATTGTTACGCTTGTTCTGCTGGCCACTGCGGTTGGTTTAAAGCGGTGTTAGGGTTTTTTTTATATTTGAATTGATAAAATAATTCAAAACGGTTTTTCAACAGCTTATACTCAATACAAACATATGAAAATGAGTGTAAACTATAGTCCCAAAGAGCTTTAATTTTTAAAAATAGTATAATAATATAATCACTAGTCAGATTTTCAAAAAGTTATTTTTAAAAAATAGTATGATTACATAGTCTTTTCAAGTCTAATGTGATTGGTTAAGTTCTAGTGCTGTGTGTTATGTATGGTTCATATTGATGTTGATGTTTATGTTCAGGATGTTCATGCTGTTGATGTTGATGCTGATGTTGATACTGATGCTGGTGCTAATGCTGATGTTGGTGCTGGTGTTGATGCTTATGTGGCTTCAGATGTTTATATTTATTTTGATAATGATGTTGATAATGATGTTGATATTGGTATTAATATTCATGTTGATGTTGATGCTGATGTTGTTGATGATGATATTGATGATGTCAAAATAGATGAATAGAATATTGAAATGTTTTGCGCACCCCTTTCGCTACTAATTCCACGCTCGCCCCTCATGACCAAATCGTAAAAAAAACTCTTTCTCAGTAGAAAATATGTATTTCAATCAATACTCTCTTAACAATAGAAAAATGATTTAATTATAGTAATGCTTAAAATATGATTTCGATTGTTAATCTAATACAATATGTTACCATTAGTTTCATGGTTGCAAATAACAAAATCGAAATACAAATTTCACTATCATTTTCAATAAGACTTTATATAATTATTAAATTTAATAGCGATGGCCTTATTTATATTGGAAATAATGATAATTTAATAAGTAAATGAAGAGGGAGTAATCTCCCCTAAACTTCTCGTATATTCTTATAAAACAATAAGGTTTGGGGTGGTAAATCCAGTACAATCAGGCTATAGCACTATAGTACTTTGTGATAAGGTAAAAGAAATCATATGTATAGTCACGTGGTATTCTTGATCGAAGACAAGTCGTCACCGTCGTACACGGTCTGTGTGTGTACAACGTAGCAGGACAGGCTTGTATTCTGTACAGCAAACTTGTACACGTCGTCTGCTTCCGAAAAATTGTACAGTTTCTTGTTTTTACAGCTACAGAAAACTTTTTTACCAGTTGCGTTCATCTGCAGAAAATTAACAGATTTTTATAAGCTTTTATTTAACTCACTTCCTCGTCAGTTGTCAGTCTGTCTAGATCGTAACGCCCGAGCGAAATTGTAGGCACTTCTAACTGAAAGATACGGTTCGTAGTTAGTATGTGGGTCAAAACATGAAAAAATTACAAGTGATTTAATTAGTTGCCTGATTATTTTTTATGAATTAATTAAAATTTTGTCAAAATTAGTAGGCTGTCTCATCAAACTATTCCGCGCTATTATACACGCGTCATCACATTCAATAGGTGCGCAATGGGTTTTAGCCATGTAACTCTATTGTAAATAAAACATGTAATGAATAAAATTGTTTTTCATAAAAAATGTTTTAATAATTAAAAGCTTTTACTTAACTCATTGTCTCTGCCTGTCGTCAGTCTGTCTAGATCGAAATGGCGGAGCGAAATTACGGGCACTTCTAACTGACAGATGCGGTTCATAGCTAGTACATAGGTCAAGACGTGAAGACAATGCAGCATGACATTAAATTTGACTTAATTGGTTGCCTAATTAATTGTTTATGGTTACCTGATTATTTTTTATGAATGAATTACAATTTTGTCCAAATTAGTAGACTGTCTCATCAAACTATTTCGCACTATTAGACACGCGTCATAACGTTTGTTTGGTGCGCAATGGGTTTTAGTCATGCAACTCTATTGTAAATTTAAAACATTTAAAGTACTGAAAAAAAATCATAAAAACCGTTTTAATAACAAGCTTTTATGTAATAATGCACTAAAAAGTAGAAAATAAATTGTACACTACTTTTTAAGTAACTATAAAGAACAGCGTGGGTCACTTTAGTATTTATTGAATACCTTTACTAATATTTAGGAAGAGACCCACGTTTTTCTTTATAGTTATTTAAATAGTAATGTATAATTTTTTAGTTAGTATCTAGTCTATAAACGCTTATTATTAACTATATTAATAGAGCTTGCTGTTGGTTTTGTTTGAAGGGAGATAATTTTAAAGTATGCGTGGTTTATTTTGTTTACAGTAAATACAAAAAAAAAATGGTTATTTTCCTTGAATTATACATTTACAAATTTGTTACATAACAAAATAAAATTGCATCAGTTACTGAAATGTGAAAAGGAAAATACAATATTATGAATTATGAAACATAATTAGATACTTCTCGTTAAGTATGTAATCTTATACATTACTTTATTAATACCAAAGTCATGTACATATTTATTTATTTTAAATATTTTATTCGTTAACGAATCCGAATTAAAAAACTCACAAAAATATTTCACTCACGTGACGATTACTGCAGCACACCTCGAACTCCCGGCACAGTTTACCACAGCTACAGTTGAAGTTGATCAACGGGCTGCAGTCGGCGTTTACACTGTGGATGGCGAGGACAGTTTTGGTGATGGACGTGCTGGGACGTCGACCTGTGTGGTGTTTGTTGATGGACTCGGTGTGACTGCTGGTATAGTTCTCTATGGTCCAGGGAGACGACTCGTTCCATAGGGCCGAATACTCTTGCCTGTTTTCCCAGGCAGTGGTATTTTGAGTTACGATTATCGGTGTATAAAATACCATACCTAATACCAATGATATTCTCATTTTTTAAACTGTTATGTAATTTTTAGATATTTAGTGGTAATACAGTTTAAAATGTATCTAAATTTTAAAAAATTGTATTTTAAAATAAATGTTTTTTTTTCTTTTTACTAATATTAATTTATATCATTTTCTTATTTCTAATTTATCACTGCGTACTCAGACTCTCTTGAATTTTGTCACACAAAAATGTTTGGTTTTATATTTATAAAAGCAACAAGCATCACAAGACTGGCTGTTCATTTCTCTCTCTCTAATTAACGATTACAACCGCAAAACAATTAAACATTTTTTAAAGCAGTACTCATTTGAATAGTTCGACCCCTCCAATCCGTCCCACCCACCCCCCCCCCCTCCAAATTATTTCAAACTTTGACCATTCAAAGCAGAGAAATAGACTGAGACTTCTATTGGTCAAAGTTGACCAATCCGAGCAGTTATAGACTTCTCCAGTATGTCTAGCGTTAAAAAGTTCACCCAGCTTTACCTTTACCGAAAATGGACTGTTCCAATAATTGTTGTTGGATAGTGGTGCGACAATAGAATCTTCCGAAAATAGGTGTAACAGGCTGTTAGTAGTGTAGTGTTATTAGGCCAAGCGCATAGCTGAGAGAGCACGTGATTTATGAAACTATTTAGGTTTAGGTTACTAGGGTTACGATAGTGTAAGCATTGACATTAGCAAGAGATATGTGTAATTAGTTGATTACCAATAACCTCACAACCATTTTTAAGAAAACTCTATTATTGAAATGATGTGGAGCTAGTTAATATTTAGCTGGGTTGATACGAAAATAGCTAATATTTAGCTGGGTTGATATGAAAATAGCTAATATTTAGCTGGGTTGATACGAAAATAGCTAATATTTAGCTGGGTTGATATGAAAATAGCTAATATTTAGTTGGGTTGAAATGAAAATAGCTAATATTTAGCTGGTTTGATGTGAAAATAGCTAATATTTAGCATTGCTGATATAGAGCTAGCTAATATTTAGCCATGCTGATATAGAGCTAGATAATATTTAGCCATGCTGATACAGAGCTAGCTAATATTTAGCTGGGATGATAGGGAGCTAAGTACAAATTAGCCGGAGCTAGCTAATAAATACCGGACAATGTGAGCCAAGTAAAAAACAATCCTCTACTGTAATTTGATCTTTAACAAAATTCCTACGCAGAAAAAAAGTTAATTGAATTATTTCAATGTCAATCAGGTTTAAAATAACAAAATAAAATCTTGTGTTTAATTACCAACCGCAGTATCGAATGTTGACTAATTAAATCCTCTCTTAATTAGTTTAACGAAGCAGTTTTCTTTTGTTTCGATACTATCATACTTCGCCCAACAATATCCTTTATTTTTCATGTCTACTTAATGAACAACGAACACTGCTTTTTTACTTTCTCGTATATACGTAGTATAGAGAAAGTATTGTAATCGTGCAAAAAAAAATCGAGATTTTTACAAATCTCGACGTTTTACACCTCACTGATACGGAAAAACATAATTTTGCAATCTTGTCCGTATGTCTGTGTGTGTGTGTGTGTGTCTGTGTGTCTGTGTGTCTGTCCGTGTGTAAACACGATAACTTGAGTACCGTTACAGCTAGGTTGATGAAATTTCATATATAAGTATTTAATCAAAATCGTAGATCCGTATCAACTTTTGAGCGATTTCCGATAACCGGAAGTGGTACTTTTCCTACTTTGAATTTTTCAAAAGCCTATAACTTGAGTACTATTTCAGGTAGATAAATGAAATTTCATACGTAAGTAAAAGATCTAATTCTCTACCTTCTATTAAATTTTGAGTCATTTCCGTTGACTGGAAGTAGTACTTTACGCTACTTCCGATTTCTCAAAAAACTAATGTAAATTTTAAAAGTAATAATAATATTGCGCACTATTATGCGCTTTTTTATTTGGCGTTCACTTGGTGTGCAATTAATTTGTCTACGAGATTTTATTCTATTTTCAAAACTTTAAGTATTTAAAATGGATTAAAAATCATGTCTATAGCCCGAGTTCCCATCCCCTGTTATTTTATATAAGAATATTCGAGAAAGTTTAGGGGAGATCACTCCCTGTTTATTTATTGTCAAATACTGACTTTAAAAATTGTATACATTTTTCACTCTAGAAATATTCCAAAATTATGTTTTATGGAATCGAAATAATTGATCACCAAATGACATTAAATGTTTGGCTCATGTAAAAGATGCTTTATTAGAGTGGTTATGTAAGTACGTATTAATTGATGGACGGACTCGTCAGTCAATGAGATAAATCCCAGTAGGTTCTAGGTAAAAATTTCTGATGATTCCCCAGGTAAAAGTACCAGTGGGTCCCCAGGAATACTTCTGTACTAGGCCTATTATTACTTAAATTTTTAAAAAATAATTTTCGCGTGAATTTTCATCAAGTTGAAGATGGTCATCAATCCCTGAAGCTGGAAAATTCACATTGAAGATTTTAATCTGGCGTTAAGGGCATCTTTAAAAAATGTTCCGTGCTTCATTGACTCACCCAGTCCACAGGTGAACATATTTATACCTTTGCGAACAATGTGACAATTTGAAACTTCAAAACAAGTCCCTAGCGTTATCCCACACCACCGACTTAATTAGCTATTTGTTAAGTCAATTCAAAAAAGGAAAGAGTTTCGAAATCTAATTTAAAGTAAATTAGGCGGCCTTGGGAAAACCGATCTATGTTTACAAGTTAGTCTCCGTGAAATAAATAGGTAATAGAAACACGAGTTAGTCTAGTGGACCTAATTACATTTTAAATGTTGCGAAATGATGTATCTGGAGATTTTTGAAACTTTGGTCAGTGGCGTCGCAAGGTCGAGAGTCACCCGGTGCGGCTCTTCGTGGTGTCACCTTCAACTCCCTCCCAAGAAACTATACATATATATATATATATATATATATATATATATATATATATATATATATATATATATATAGATAGATAGATAGATAGATAGATAGATAGATAGATAGATAGATAGATAGATAGATAGATAGATAGATAGATAGATAGATAGATATATATATAGTTATATAGTTATATATATATAAAGCATATGATATATATATATATATATATATATATATATATATATATATATATATATATATATATATATATATATATATATATATATATATATATATATATATATATATATATATATATATATATATATATTTCATATGCTTTTTTCCTCTTCATTTACTTATTAAATTATCATTATTTCCGAAATAAATAAGGCCATCGCTATTAAATTTAATAATTATATAAAGTCTTATTGAAGAATGATAATGAAATTTGTATTTCGATTTTGTTTTTTGCAACCATGAAACTAATGGTAACATATTGTATTAGATTAACAATCGAAATCATATTTTAAACATTACTATAATTAAATTATTTTTCTATTGTTAACACCATTTTTTTACCGAACCGGGTGATACGCGACCTAGTGACGCCACTGATTAAACTGACCACACTATCCTTGTCGATGTCCAGGTCAATGAAGTGAAACAACGGAAGTCCAATTCACCTGGCTGCAATATCTTGAACACTGACAGGAAAAGTTGATGATACATTTACGACAAGATTTAGAAATAATTGATCCTAGCTTTCGAATAATATTGTTTTTCTTTAAGCACAGTAAATTCTTCTGGTTAACACTTCAGAACTTCATACCTGTGTTGATGAGAGATACCCCTTAAAATCTGATAGTTATAATGTAACTTTGATATTATGTAAATAGAAAACCCTCGAATCAAACAGTTAAACAAAATAAATTATTTTATTTTTTTCACACAGAAGCTTTTATTAGAACAGATAAAGCGTGGTGGTACAGTCTTCATGTTTATTTTTACACAACGCATTTGCAAAGTGGATGTTCAACTGTGTTTGTGGTTTGTCTTTAGTTAATTCAACAATGCCTGACTCACTCAAATCATTTTGCTAAATATATGCCTTTACTTCACATGCTCAAATTTAGTTAGAAACATTAATTATACAATTATAGAATAAAAAATCTGTATATTTTAAAATAAACAAAAGAGTTTTTTTATTCCCTGGTAAACTAAGTCATCAAAATTTTACGCGAGTTACACATTGTTTGAACTGTCTACGTATCTTAGTTTTTGTAAATGTTTACTTCTTCCGTAAAGTAAAATCGTTTTTCTTCTCATTTCGAGAACATTTTAATGATATACAAATAGCTAATGAGAAAAAGACCATTCTTCCTAACTGTGTCACCTTAAATAAATAAAGTAGGCCTATTGGTTTATTTTATTACATGTTCTTATGTTATTGTATTATTGCTTTACGTATTATTGATGTGCAGTGCCGTACAATTTTTAAAAACTAAAGACAGACAGGGTGTAGAGGGAGACTGAAATATCGATCAACACACATGTGTTTTAATTTCTAATTCGGAGATAAAGTTTAAAATCCTTCAGTGCTTCTCCTCCAAGTTATAATAATATGATTTTACTTTTTGTTGAACTTAAATGCAAAGATCGTGTCGAAATGATTCCTAAATCCGGAGTTCAGCTTCAGGTACACGTAGATGTTGCTGGCACAGCAGACGGTGCCGAAGATGTAGGACAGCTCCCACATTATCATCGTGATGTTCAGGTAAGCTCCGAGCTGTAGACCGGGTAATGTGTGGTGGACAGCCGTCACGATAAATCTGGGAATGTTACAAAGTGTCTGAATTATCGCCAGTAGAATCACGACTTTAACCAGGAGTCTTTCTCGCGGGGATAAGTTATCTTTAATTTCAGAGTCGTCCCCCTTTTGTATTTCGGCTCTTTGTTTTCTGATTCTTGACGAAGCTTTTAGAGAGAAGATCATCCATACAGTGCAGACGATGATTAAAGCCTGCGAGGGTAGGGACAAGACCACACCTTCCACCATATTATGCAGTGTCTCCCACCCAGAAAACTCGTCCATTAGAACCAGATTCATCTTCATCATATACACAACCGTCCCGTTTTCGTCTCTTTGGCTTCGCGGATACACCACCCAATCGAAATACCCGTACTTAAAAATCGGAACTAGTAACCCGATATGAACTAGATAGACTAAAAAAATAACAAAAACACATCTTAGTCGCGTAAACACCAACTTAACTCGAAACGGGGCGACAACGCAATAACACCTCTCCACAGCAATCAACGTAGTTATCCAGCATGATATAAAATACATGACAGACCTCGACCAACCAAAATAAAACCCACCAATAGCCCAGGGGTTTATGGGGTTGTCAGGGAACGCATAACCGACTAGGTAGGACATACAACCCCCCAGTTGTAAAGCGGACACTATGCCGTCGGTGAAAGACAAAGTCCAAAGCCCAACACTCATGCTGTCCTTGAGACCGATTCTGATAAAAACAAACATATTGACGCAGTTGGACAAGACGCCTGCTAGAGATATTATTCCGTGTAGAACAACGCTCAATGCCAGCAACAGAATTTTCCGCTGTTTATCGGAAATCAAGAACTCCCTTGTCTCAGCAATCCATCGATTTATTTCCTCTTCACGCTGTTGTGCGTAGTCGGGTGTAGACATAATACAAGTTCAGTTAATTGAAAACTTTGTAAAAGTAATTCCTAGAATTTGCTACAGCTAAAACTTAGGAAGTTTTTGTGAACGCTTCCTGGATTTTCTAGATCCGAAACACTTTGAGTTTTCTAAACCTAAAACACAAGCTGTTTTTTGTGAACGCACCTTCAATTTTCTAAAACTGAAATCCACAAGCTGTTTTTTTTTTTGTGAACGCGCCCTGAGTTTTCTAAATCTATACACAGGCTAATTTTGTGAACGCACACTGAGTTTTCTAAAACTGAAACACAAGCTGTTTTTTGGGAACGCGCCTTGAATATTCTAAAACCAAAACACAGGATTCGTTTTGTGATTGTACCCACAGTTTTCTAGATCTAAAACACAGCCTGGTTATTGTGCACGTTAAAAATGAACACTTCAAATGTCAAAAGATAAACAAAGTCACGGCTAAACCACAGAATCTTGACACTTCCTGATTCAAACCACGGACATTGGCTAAATGTATCTGTAAACTGTCAACAATAAAACAAAATATGATTAGCTTGTCTATATCATAACCTAACAATAGTTTTATTTAATGCTGTTTCATGCTAAGATAAAATTTACTACATTCATGCAACGTTTTTGTTAGTGTGATTTAGAAAAATTAAGTCAGTTGCTGACGAAAAAATAAAATTAAAACAAGTTTTAATAACAAGCTTTTATATACATATGACTTAAAAGAAAAGATAAATGATTTTTCTTTGATAAAAATATGAATACAAGTTATTTGTCTTCTAATTTTTTTGTGCAAAGTTATAAAAATCTTGTTATTTAAAACGTTTTATATTAATTTACTATTATTTCATCAATAATATTTTAATACAATTGAATTGTATTACTAAAAACAGTTGCACACCAAATGAACAAAAAATATTAATTCAACATCCTATTCAGTCAAGTTTAATATCGCTTTATATTTTTGTTATTTTTGTACTGCCAACTGTAAAACAAATCAACCCAGTACAGGTGTTCAAAATTTCGATCCCGAGTTTCGACCAATGTCGGAAAAAGAATTAAAATTAAGCACTACACAGGAAGCGCGATAAAAGAATGTAAAAATAACTAATGTAGCATATCAGGATAAAAGGATAAATAGGCCTACATATATATATATATATATATATATATATATATATATATATATATATATATATATATATATATATATATATATATATATATTATATATATATATATATATATATATATATATATATATATATATATATATATATATATATATATATATATATATATATATATATATATATATTATATGCATATCACATATAAAAGTATGTCTAGATATCAAATTTAATCCACCTACTATTTTATCAAAAACTACCAGGTATTTACCAGTGGTAGAACTAGAAAAAAATGCTCTCCCACACCAAACTTAGCCGTTCCACCGTGGTATTTAAAATTCTTTTTTAATTTTCAAAAATATCTACAGTCTTAAACCCAAGCTTTGCCTAGACTTTAAGCTAAAAATACAACCCTAAAGATATTGAGTACGGGAGACCTTAACACAAGGGTGTCTAAATAAACGAGCATTTTTCAGAAACGAGTCATCGAGCGAGAAATGATTTGCTATAACGTTTCTCAAAAACTCTTAGATATCCTTAACCCGATTCGCAGGATGTTCATTTCTTTAAAAAAATATCACCTCTTATACATTAGACCTATTTATTGACACTAGCCCAACTAGTGTGACATTATTAAGAGGGATGAAAGAATAAACCTCCTTAGACAATTAAAGGTGATACAAGTTTTGTGAAAAAGGCACACACAAAATAAAATAAAAACCTTGAACAAAAAAGAAATGAAGAAAATTAATCGAAGCTAATAAAACTGGTTACAATAGAATTTAAGTTCCATTCAGAGTTTCTTCCAGGCATCTCTTCGAGGGGGCTACGCCCCCCCCCCCCCCCGAAAATTTTTTACCGCCCCCCCCCCCCCCCCCCGAACGAAATGAAATTTATATAATTTATATAGAAAATATATACTTTTAACAGTGTTCGCCCCCCCCCCCCCCGAAGAAAGTTTACCGCCCCCCCCCCGAAGATTTCAAGTGCCCCCCCCCCGGAGAAAAAAGTCTGGAAGAAACACTGGTTCCATTACGTTTTCTGTAGGGTGGTGAAGTTTTGTAAAAAAAATATCATTCATTTCTATTTTATGAAAATTAGGTATTTTGCAGAATAAAACGAATAAAAAATTTAATTTATTTCTTATATTTTATAAATAAAAATATTAAACACGTCACGATTGCATTCCATTTCCTCAGCTAACAAATATTTAATAGAAAGCGACGGATAAAGAAGGATAAAGCTTTTTAGAACCAAGTAGTATATATTTGTTTTTACTCACAAAGAAAAGTAGAGTAAATGTTATTTCGCACAATACAAAACTCATTCTGTCGGTTTTTTAAAGCTGTAAGCTTGTTTGTTTATCTTCACTTAAAGTTAATCATTGGTATTTATTTTATATTTTATTTATAAGTTTAACCATACAGCTATGTTGTTTATAAAGATAAACCTTCTAACATACACTTCCCGCTACCCAGTAATATAAAGACAAGTAGTTGCAGTTGGCTAGACTATTCTATAGATGCATTCATAATTAGAGTATAGGTCATACATTTTGGTGAGCATCGTTTCTTTTTTTGCTACCGCTTTATGTTTTAAATATGAATACACTATTTTTATGCAATACCTAGTAATGGATAGAAACCACTAGAAAGTTATAATTGGCTTAATAAAGATAAGTTAATACCTGGTAACAGATTACTTTAATAAACAATGACGAATTTTTTGACGATAAAGTTAAATTTTCAGAGCAAATCAATTTTTAGATTAGTTAAGAAAATTGTTGCATTTTTTAATTATACCATGTGTTCCGACGTAGAATTCAATTTTGCTCAAGGCAAACTTTATGATTTCAAAACGACAAATTTTCGCTGAGAAGATTGGGGATATTTAATCAGTGGCTAAACATTTTCGTTCGAACGGGAAGTTATTGATAAAAGCTTAACGTTAATGTAGTTTGACCAATTTTACACCGATCATAATTTAAGTTGAGCTACTTTGACGGTGTTGTGGTATCATTATAGTTTGTCGTACCTCGTCGATAGTGAGTGTGATCTATACTTCATCCACAAGCACGCGAGGTAGAATCTAGTATATAAACATAGATAAGCCACGCCTACCGTAAAAAAATATCAAGTACTAGACGTTGCATTTAATCTCGCTGCGTGACTATTCGTTTCAGTGATCGAATCTGTATTGACGTCCAATTTAAACAAAGAAATGCACTGTCATTTTGTTTTAGCTATAGTTAAGTAAACAGCTGTTTTAGAGAGTATAACTTGCTGTCTTAGAGATAAATAGCTTGCTGTCTGAGAGAGTATAGCTAGCTGTCTGAGAGAGTGCTTCTTGCTGTATAAGAGAATATCTCGATATCTCAGAGAGTACAGCTTGCTGTCTCAGAGATTATATGTCGCTGTTTGAGAGCGTACTGTATGTATGAATACAGCTTTGCTTTATAAGATAGTATATCTCGCTTAATGAGAGAGTATACATCGTTGTCTAAGAGAGTATATCTCGCTGTATGAGAGAGTATATTTCGCAATTTTCGAATCAACAGGCTAGCTCTCAGTCAAAGGATAAGAACTGCTGATTTGGATGGAATCAGACTTGGTGTCTGTCATACCCATGTCTTGCTGTCTATCTGAGTACCCAGCTTGCAGTCTCTCTGAAGTCAGGAATTGCTGTCTGTCTGAAGATATGACATTCTATCAGCCTGAAGATATGGCTTGTTGTCCGTCTAAAGATTTGACTTGCTGTTTGTCTAAAGATATAACTTGCTGCCTGTCTAAATATATGACTTTCTGTCTGTCTAAAGATTTGACTTGCTGTCTGTCTAAAGTCATGAATTGTTGTCTGTCTAAAGACATGTTTTGCTGTAATACTGAATTCAGGAATTGCTGTCTGTCTAAAGATATGACTTGCTGTCTGTCTAAATATATAATTTGCTGTCTGTCTAAAGATATGACTTGCTGTTTGTCTGAAGATATAGCTTGCTGTCTGTCTAAAGATATGACTTGTTGTCTGTCTAAAGATATGACTTGCTGTCTGTCTAAAGATATAGCTTTCTGTCTGTCTAAAGATATGACTTGTTGTCTGTCTAAAGATATGACTTGTTGTCTGTCTAAAGATATGACTTGCTGTCTGTCTAAAGATATGACTTGCTCTCTGTCTAAAGATATGACTTGCTGTCTGTCTAAAGATATAACTTGCTGTCTGTTTAAAGATATGGCTTGTTGTCTGTCTAAAGATATAACTTGCTGTCTGTTTAAAGATATGACTTGTTGTCTGTCTAAAGATATTACTTGCTGTCAGTCTAAAGATATGACTTGTTGTCTGTCTAAAGATATGACTTGTTGTCTTTCTAAAGATATGCTTTGCTGTCTGTCTAAAGATATTACTTGCTGTCTGTCTAAAGATATGCTTTGCTGTCTGCCTAAAGATATGACTTGCTGTCTGTCTAAAGATATGACTTGCTGTCTGCCTGAATTCATGAATTCCTGTCTGTCTAAAGACATGACTAGCTGTCTTTCTAAAGTCATAAGTTGCTGTCTGTCTAAATATATGACTTTCTCTCAGTCTAAAGTCATGTCATGCTATTTGTCGGAGCGACAGGCTTGCTGTCTGTCTGATAATATCGCTTGCTGTTTGACGGAGGAACATCTATCTTTTCTGTCTGAAGATGAATTCCGTTATCTGACAGATGAAATTGCTTCTAGTCTGTATGTTGATAGTGTTTGTGTTTGCTATTTGCTAGCACAACCAGCATGTAAGCTATCTGGGCATCAGTATTATTGTCTGTCTGAAGATCAGTCTTGCTGTTTGTCGAAGCAACATCTATGTTGTCCTTCAGAAGATAAATCTATATGCCTGTCTAAGGACAACGTTTTCTGTCTCCTTGATGTTTGTGTTTGTCGTTTGTCTGGGTATCCGCCTTGTTGTCTGTCTGAAGATCGAGCGTTCTGTCTGTCAGAGCAACATGCTTGCTGTCTGTCATACAACTGGCTTGCTCTCGGAGTATCGAGCCTGCTGTCTGTCAAAAATAATGTGCTTAAGCAGCATGTGTTGAAGATGTAGAGTTTGAGCTAAGAATATTTTAGAAATCTGACAATTGATTATTGATGGACTATTGTGGGACATTAAACTGAAGTAGATTAAAATTTGTTGTCTTTTAAGAAATCATATTATTTCATGGAACGCAAAACTCTTTCAGCGCTGAATTGTCAGAATAAAGTTTACGATCATCAAATCCTAATCGCTGTATTTAAGACTTCACGGAACAGTAATGTTAGTGATAAAATAGGTTACACAGCTAAAGATTAACCTTAACTAACCAAACCACAGCCATAAAAAAATGTACACACTAATATAAAGAATGATACATCTGCCGGCTTTACGTGGTCAAATAAATATTAAGCCACTGGAAAAACAGCTACTACATACTTTAATTTAAACCAAAACATCGCTCAAGTGCTTGATACAAAACTAGACAATGATTTATTACCAATTTATTTTGGCAGTGCATCGTGAATAAATTCAATAGGATTTTTTAAACAATGAAAACGATCAGAACAAAAGTGTTAAACAAATGAAGGAATGGAAATTGAGAGAAAAGTGTAAAAGAAGAAATATAAATATACAAAATGAAAAAGAAAAATCCTTATAAAAATCTATAAAACGATCGGATTAATGGAAGTTAACCAGATGAAAAAGACATGGTTAAAATGCAATGTTCAAATTTGTGGGAGTAGTTAAATAAGAGGAGCTAAGCAAAGTGAAAATTTTAATGGCGTTACATGTAACAGCTGTTGGAGAAGTAGATTCGGTACATCACGAATATTGTAAGGGTAGCAAATGTGTGGGACCCAAGAAGATCCTAATCTGTTTTGCCTGATGCTTACATTTATTCATCTTATGTGTGGCTTCTTATCAATCTTAGGAAAAGATGAATAGGCTCTTGTGTGGTACTGATCATAGGTCAAGATACTAATCGACATTCGTGCGACGCTCAAATTTATTCCTAAGAAAATTCAAACCGGTTTATGTCATGCTGATAATAAGTTTTAAGATAAAAACTAATCGGCCTTCCTGTGGTGCTATCAAGATAAGGCAAACTAGCCTATGAGATGCTGATCATAAGTCTTAAGATAATGTAAATTGGATTTTTGTACGATTCTCATTATTTTCAAGAAAATACAAATCGGCCTATGCGAGGTGCAGATTATGAGTCAGCAATCGGTCTCGATTAGAAAGCTTGATTTGAATCTTAAAAAAAAATTACTGAAAAGAAAAACATGCTAAACAAATACATTCTAGAAATCCAGTAAAACTCGTATAAACGTTCTACTCCCTGTAAATGTCCACCACCAATTTTAAGTTAGAACTTTAAATTTAAGCGATGGAGAAATGAGTGAAATTTCAAAAATATTACTGAATGTTAAAAATAGACCTTAGTACTCAGAGTACTTACGTTACGAAGTAACAAGTTTGAGAGAAAATATTCAAGTTATATACTACTCTAACTAAATAAATAACACGTTATTTTAAGAAAAAAAAAGAACTAAACAACATGTCTCAGACTTCATAGTTGTGCGGCATATCAACTATAACACTAGCAATAATGGGGGGGGGGGTGGACTTGAAATTTTCGTGGAGGGGGAGCGGCGGTCAACATTTTTCGGGGGGGGGGGTGTGGACACTTGTAAAAGTGTATGTTTACTATATAAATTCAATCTCTTCGGGGGGGGGGGGGAGGGCGGTAGAGATGCCTGGAAGAAATTCTGGCCATAATTTGGTTTGACGTTGGTAAACAGTTTCTAATAGGTTCAGCGACACGGTAGGATCTCTCTGTTCTTCTTCATGGGATAATATGTATAATTTTTAATTTACCACATTTTGTATAAGTATCAAACAATAACGTACAGTTTACAATATATATATATATATATATATATATATATATATATATATATATATATATATATATATATATATATATATATATATATATATATATACATATATATATATATATATATATATATATATATATATATACATACATACATACATATATATATATATATATATATATATATATATATATATATATATATATATATATATATATATATATATATATATATATATAGATATATATATATATATATATATATATATATATTTGTATATATATATATATATATATATATATATATATATATATATATATATATATATATATATATATATATATATATATATATATTTATATATATATATAATATCCATATATTAATGTATGTATCTGAACATGCAAATTATAGACTACTTCCAACATGACTAGGCTTACATGTCTCTGTAAATGTCTTAACAAAAACAACTCTTGACCTGTAACTTCTGACTTGTAACTCTTGACCTGTAACTTCTGACTTGTAACTCTTGACCTGAAACTTTTGACTTGTAACTCTTGACCTGAAACTTTTGACTTGTAACTCTTGACCTGTAACTTCTGACTTGTAACTCTTGGCCTGAAACTTTTGATTTGTAACTCTTGACCTGAAACTTTTGACCTGAAACTCTTGACCTGAAACTTTTGATTTGTAACTCTTGACCTGAAACTTTTGATTTGTAACTCTTGACCTGAAACTTTTGACTTGAAACTCTTGACCTGAAACTTTTGACTTGTAACTCTTGACCTGAAACTTCTTACTTGTAACTCTTGACCTGAAACTTTTGATTTGTAACTCTTGACCTGAAACTTTTGATTTGTAACTCTTGACCTGAAACTTTTGATTTGTAACTCTTGACCTGAAACTTTTGATTTGTAACTTTTGACCTCAAACTTTTGACTTGTAACTCTTGACCTGAAATTTTTGATTTATAACTCTTGAGCTGTAACTTTTGATTTGTAACTCTTGACCTTTAATACTTTATGTGTAACACTTTACACCTAACTCTTCTACCTGGAACTCGTTTACCTGTAAAACTTTACCTGTGAAACTTTACCTGTGAAACTTTACCTGTAACCTTTTACCTGTGAAACGTTACCTGTAAATATTACCTGTGAAACTTTACCTGTAAATAGAAGTTTTGACTATTAAAAGTTGGGCTATTTCTTGCCTCAAGCGTCTACACAAAATGTAATTAATTCAAAAGACACCTGATACTTAACTTGACGTATGGGATAATTATCCTTACTTCGTTTTACTAATTAAGTAGCGCTCTAATTAGTTGAAGTATGATTATATCGTTTGTAACTAACAGGAGAAGAGATTCATTATTATATACGACTGTAGAAAAGGGACAAAGAGATTTAGAGTTATACTTTTGTACTTTTATGTCAATTTGTTCCTATCTCAAAGACAATTTCCCCTTTGAAATAAAGTTGAATGTTATATAAGCGTTGAAGCCCCGAAAAATAAACGCAGTTGATTTTGTTTCTTGCTTTTAAGAAGATAGCTATTGTGAAAAACCCAATAGAAGAAAATATAAAGAAATGAACTGGTTTTGTATTGTGTGGGGGAACAGAAAAATCACGCCCCCCCCCAAAAAAAAACAACATATATATATATATATATATATATATATATATATATATATATATATATATATATATATATATATATATATATATATATATATATATATATATATACAGACTATTGTTTTGTAATTCTTATAAAATAAATATTTGATTTCCCAAAATGAAATTTTTAAAAAGTTAAAGGGAAAGAATCACGAAAATTAATGTAACCCTAACCAGCACGACATCAAGTACCACAACGACGTCCTACCCCACACCACCCGTCGCACACACCAACACACCTCCCTACCTACACAACCAACACCAGCTAATAGGTTTTGTACAGTGAGCACGTTACAAGACCAACACGATTCATTTTAAGTGGTGTTCGTTTTTTTACTTGTGCATATTTAAGGAGCACAGTGGATGTATTGTTATCTTGCAAACAATTGAACTCGAGATTTTCACAAATCTCGATGTTATACACTTCTCTGAGGCGGAAAAATATAAATGTGCAATCTTGTCAGTGTCTGTGTGCGTGTCGGTGTGTCTATGCATCTGTGAAAACAATAACTTAAATATCATTAGAGCTAAATTGTTAAAATGTCTTATATAAGTATTACATCAAATTTGTAGTTCTTTTTCAACTCTTCTGTTATTTCCGGTAAACGGAAGTGGAACTTATTCTTTTTTTTTTCAAAAGCGTATAACTTGGGTACTCTTTCTGATAGATACATGAAATTTCACAAATAAGTAAAATATCTAATTCTCTAACTTTTGTCAAATTTTGAGTCATTTCAGGTGAACGGAAGTAGTACTTTCTGTTAATACGTGGTGCTGACCTCATTTATGTCTGATTGGTAGGGTCTCATTTGTAGTTTGATGTGTAAGGTCCAACTGTTGGGGGGGGGGGGGGGGGTGGGCTTATTTGTATGTCTGATTTGTAGGGTCTAATTTGGCGAGCCTAACATTTATGTCTGTCATGTAGGGTAAGATTTGTTGAGTCTGATTTGGTTGGAATAATATTTAATGGACTCAGTCAAGAGAAGTCTCTAATTAATTCTAAAGGCTTATTATATATATATTAACACACATGTGACATAATATTAATAAATATTGTTTTACAAATCTGACTCTTTGGTTTTTGTTGAACTTTACTAATGATTGGATGTATTCAATGTTATTAGTATTTTCGTTAACTCAACAACATTTAAAAACAAGAATAAAAATTTTTTGGTTCTTTATATTCTGTCAATGGGAATTTTCGTAACCTGGTATATCGAGGCCATGTTGTTTAAAAAGTGTAATTTTATTTAAAAAAAAACATTTCTGCAACGATTCGAGTACACTTGGAAAGTGAAACTGCATGTTATGATTTATGCTTGATGAAAATAAATAGAATTGCAGCCTTAATCACACATACATATTGTTAAGTTCGTTTTGTTTGCATCTTTTTATAAACAATATTTTTAAATTATTAAAATTTTAATTCTGGATTTTATTTTTTTTATTTTGTTTTTACGGCCGCCAAGAAAAGCAAAATTGAGAAAAACACTATGGTTATTCATGCCAACGATCATGATGGAAGCATTTTCGTAAACTCGTTGATATCCATTGTGAATTAAAGTTTATTTGAAAGCTTGGAAAATTGATTAAAAAATTCACTTTATTTTTATTTTTATTACAGATATGTTTCTTTTATAACATAATGTCTTCCGAAAAAGAATAGTTTTAACAATTAAGGGTCTTCATTACAATTGAATAAAGTGTCTGTAATGACAGAACAGTCTCCAATTAACGTTTTAAAAAGTCATATTGAACAGACAGTCAATGCTTTAAAAAAGAATTCATGTACGAATAGGGCCTATAACAAACTCGAAAACAAACATTAGCATCTGAGAAAATTTCGCAATCAATGTCAATAGATTAAATTTTTAACAACAAATTATTCTTATTTGGCATATGCAGTATACAGTATCGCGTAAGAAGAAAAAGTGTAACCGCGGTTCTCTTTATTTATATCATTTAGATTCACGATCATAACAGCAAACATTATTGCAGCACATGCTGGTCATATTCGGATTGAACATTTTGGTTCGATACCTATTTTCAATATCTATATTCCGATAACTATATTTCCTTTTGTATCTTAATACGTATACGTTGATACTTATTTTAGATATATTTATTTCGATACATATAAATCAGTAAGTATATTTATATTTCGAAATATACGTATATATAATTTTATATCGATGCCTATATATCGATACCCACAATTCGATACTTATATTTCAATACATACATTTTGATACACATAGCTCAACACCTGTATTTCGATACCTACATAACAATGCCAAAGTCTGAGAACTCTAGCGCCAGCCTTTAGTGATCGTTTCAGTTCAATCATGCTTTATTTAATTTAGCATGTGTTACAATACATTCAAGGATGAATTGTTTGTTTGAAGACAAAGTAAATAAGTTTATTAAAAGTCTCACTCACTCTCCCTCTCTCTCTCTCTCTCTCTCTCTCTCTCTCTCTCTCTCTCTCTCTCTCTCCCTCTCTCTCTCTCTCTCTCTCTCCTCTCTCTCTCTCTCTATATATATATATATATATATATATATATATATATATAACTTAATGTGATTCTTATATCTAAAAATGTTATGAAATAATTACTTATATTATTAATAAAAATTCTTAGCGATAACAAATTTCAGTGTTTGAAAAATGTCAAACTTGAGTTTCAGGATTGGAAAAATTTGGGGATTGATTTTCAAGATTCATTGTTCAAATGAGTTGCAAACATGAACTCGTTACATCATAAAGGAATGGGGCAAAAATATTACGGTGTGATAAATTCTTACATGTACCATAACAATAGGTAATGTAGAACACTCAAGTCAAACTATATAAAAAAAGGTTGCAAACAGAAACGTTAACAAAATATTTTATTTAAATAAAAACACAATGATATCGTTGATATTTCCTTACAGACAAAAGAGCACCATTGCAGTTAGAAAAACATAGATTGTATTCTGACTTGCTGACTTTACTTCATAAAACAACATTATTTCATTACTAAAGATAACAGATTTCAGGTGTTTTTTTTTACAACTGACGGATGCTTACAAATAAATGCAAGTGTTGCTTGATTAATATTGCTTAAGTTACAACTACGAATACACGTCTAATATATAAAAAAAAAACTCACAAAGCAGCAAGCGTAAATGTAAACAGAAACTGTAATACATATTTTGTAAAAGAAAAATTGAAGAGAAATTACATAAGTAAAACATCTAGTTAAATTATAGCAACATATACATGTAATAACCTACTTCACAGTACATAAAAAATATCTAATGAGTGGATAATTATAATTTAGTTACGATTCGAAAAATAACTCATTTTCAATCATAACAAAATTATATATTTATTTCTTCACCTTATATGTAAAGATCGTTTCAAAATGGTGTCTGAAGCTTGTGTTCATCTTCAGGTACACGTAGATATTGCTGGCACAGCAGACGGTGCCGAAAATGTAGGACAGCTCCCACATTATAATCGTGATGTTTAAATAAGCCCCGAGTTGTAGACCGGGTACTGTGTGATGTACAGCCGTCACGATAAATCTGGGAATGTTACAAAGTGTCTGGATTATCGCCAGTAGAATCACGACTTTAACCAGGAGTCTTTCTCGCGGGGATAAATTGTCTTTGCTTTCAGAGTTATCCCCCTTCTTCTCGTCAGCTCTTTGTTTCCTGACTCTTGACGACGCCTTCAACGCGTAGATCATCCAGAAGGTGCAGACGATGATCAAAGCTTGGGAAATTAAAGATAAGACAACTCCTTCCAGTATATTATTCAGGGTCTCCCACCACGCGAATTCGTCAGTTAAGACTATGTTCATCTTCATCATATAAACAACCGTTCCGTTTTCGTCTCTTTCGCTTCTAGGATACAAAACCCACTGGTATGATCCATACATAAACAGCGGGATTAGAAAAGCAATATGGATGGCGTATATAACAAGCATTGACACCAAGCATCTTTCTTTTGTAAAAACTTGTTTGACGCGAAAAGGATCTACAACACAATACCATCTTTCCATCGTTATCATTGTAGTAATCCAACACGATATGTAATACGCTACAGATCTAGACCAACCAAACACAAAAGAACCCATCGACCAAGGGTTAATAGGGTTATTTGGGTATATGTAGCCAATCAGATATGAAAAACTCGCAGCAAGCTGTAAAGCGGAAACGACACAATCTGTGAAAGACAGGGTCAAAATTCCAACACTCATGCTGTCCTTGAGACCTAGCCTAGTAAAGACAAACATGTTGACGCCGTTTGACAAGACGCCTGCTAAAGATATCATCCCGTGTAGAACCACACTCAGGCCTAGCATGAGTTTCTTCCTCTGTGAGTCTGTTATCAGATACTCTCTCGTCTCTGCGATCAAACGGTTCAACTCCTCCTCGTAACTTGTCGTTACTGTAACTGACATGTTGAGCTCAAATCTAAGGTTGAGCTTAAAAAAAGTGTTATGAACAAAAATCGGCTCTATATGTACTAGATAAATATAACAATTTGTTGAATGGAATATGAAAGGACATAATAAAAGCACCATGGATTAGGGAATAAAAATGTACTCTGTCTCACATTCACTTCGGATACAAAACTTAAAAACATTCGACTCTAATGTTTTTCAAATATTTTCAAAATTATCATATGCAGACTAAACAACAAGAAAATAGGATTTGCACATAACACTTATTTCAAAGTACACAATAAACTTTATATCCGTTAAAATGTTTCCAATAATGCAATCGAAAACACCTAGCACTAAAAATTAGTTATGACATATTCAGTGTAAAATTATTTAAAATAAATTATCGAAACTAATCTAAATACGTATTCAAATGAACGAAGTTGGCGCATACAGATAATAAAATATAACGTTTTGTATAACGGTTGTGGTAAGGTTTGAACATATACCTTTCAATTACTTGCTTTGTAGAACACACTGTTTACATTTAGAAAGATACAAGATTTATCAGATCAAGAATCAAAAAACAACAATTGTCCTTTTATACAAGTGGACACTTACCAAAAGGCATGACTAATAGATAATTAAATATTATTATTTAAATGAAGCCGATGAACAGAACGTAGAACTCGAGATCTACAACATGAACAAATGAAGGCTCCACACACGTCAGATAAACGTGAACACGGTCTGGACCTGAACACGGACACACAAGAGGCTCGTGAACACAAAAGTCTGCTTGGGAACAGTGGCTGTGTGTTAGGGTTAGCTGAAATGGAAATGTTTGGGTTAAACAATCACTTCAACCACCAACTCACACACACACACACACACACACACACACACATATATATATATATATATACATATATATATATATATATATATATATATATATATATATATATATATATATATATATATATATATATATATATATATAGGATAAGTAACTACGATGTTGAAAGATTATAGATTTTGTTTGTCAATGCACCATTGTTTTAAAAAATTGTAAAATTATTTATTCCTCTAAGTGTAATTAAACTGTTTGTATTCATGTTCACGGGTAAGTATATAACAAAACAAAACATTCACCATACATAATATAATAGGAATAAACAACTTTTATGATTGTTTATATGTATACAGCTATACACTCACAAAGAAAGTTAACCTATATGCAACTCCATATGTAACCAGTTTCATTTTTCTGCTTGCCGTACGATTCGATACTTTCTTGTTTCATTTTGCGTAGAGATCAACTATAAATTCAACTTAGCTCTTGTCTACTCAAGAAAGACCATCAGAATACTACAGGTCAGAATCTGGTATTTTATAAAACAGAGTTGTCGGACGTGTCCTTCAGAACTCACCGACCCCCCCCCCCCCCCCTCCCCCACCATTGTTTAATCAATATCAATGACACAGATATCGATTAGTACAGTCAATATTATATCTCAATTACATCTTACCACGAAAAAGATATAATGTTATGATTGCGGTGTTTATACTGCATTCAACTTAAAGTCAATTTCTTTTCCCCCGAAATCGAATTGCTTTCAGTAAAAGTTCGATCAACGATTAGGGAAGCGAAAACGCAGTTCGCAACGTATTAACTTTAATTGAAAGTTCTAGGGAACAGTTACTTTAAAAACAAAATTTCGATCGATTTCAAGCGAGAAAAATCTAACTGCCGTGCATCACTTGATTGGGTAAACGTCGTTTCGTTTTATTACAACAAATTATTTACCAACTTGAAAAAAAAAAATATACTCCTTCATTTCGGTAAAATAGCAGCTTTAATCTGAAAGAAAAAGAAAAACATCGTAAATTAAACTCCGACTAATGGGGGTGTAGATACAGCGGTAAAATTTCCCTGGTAGTTTATAATGGATCTATGGCTCTAGGGCAGGTTCGACAAGGTGGAATGTATCTTCCTATAATCAATTAGGGTGGATTGGGGCTGAGGAGTACAGAGATAATTTATTTAAAAGTTTGAAAGAAAACTAAAACGACATTAAACTATCGCGGCTACCATACTAGGCATGCATATACATATATACATATATATATATATATATATATATATATATATATATATATATATATATATATATATATATATATATATATATATATACATATATATATATATATATACATAAATATATATATATATATATATATATATATATATATAATATACATATATATATGTATGTATGTATATTTATATATGTATGTATATCAACGTACATTTCATTACTGTAGCCCTTTGCTTGTCGTCACCGCTTGATAGTCACCGCTTGATAATATTTAACCTCGCTTGCTCGTGTCATTTGTAAAAAATGTAATGAAAACATAAACATTCGTCAAAGGTCTTACAAAACATTAACAATAGCTCGTACCACTGGGACTGCCTAGATTGTATGCACAAATAAATCATATACTCACATTTTTCTTTTAGTTTAAAGGACTCTGGCGAAATGTTTTATTACATTTTATTTATATCTATGCTTCATCAACAAAGATTTTTTTAAATCAATATTTAGTTTACTGCGAGCGGTATCTCTTGTGTATATTTGTTCTGGTATGAAGTCGATGAATTAATACGGACATTGAGTCAATGTTCTTATGTACAGAGGTGTGTGGCATCTAATTAAAATTGTGGGCTGTTTGTCCAATATTTATCTTTCAATTATAATTATCCGAATGAGATAATATTTTAATTATAAAACAAATAGTGGAAATAATTACTATGGCAAAATTGTATTATAGTTGTGAAATTTGTTTTTGACGTTTATTAATTAACGACACTAGACACCTATGGCTTCAGCTATAGTCCATGTATTTAACCCGTTCACATAGACCTAATATTGCTTCAGCTATAGTGCAATAACCCGTCCAGGTTTACTTTCTATTACTCCAGCTATAGTCCATGTGCGTTAATTCCACATGGAAGAATAATTTTAATTAGCGTCCATCTTAAAGTTAGTACGATAGTTTTCGTCAAGACCTGGTAGTTCAGGTTTTGCGTGGTATAAATCTACGATGAGCGCTGATAAGGACAGCTGCCCAAATCTAGTTCGGTGGAGAGGCGTGATTGCGGCCCTTTGCTCCCAGGTGCTACAACGGTTGAAGTCAAGCCAAATCTTAAAAGAGTTTAACGTTCTTATACTCGAACTTTTCCTTGCTCTAAGTCTAACGTAGTCAGTCTAGGCTTATCCTTTATAGTTCTTATACTGGAACTTTTCCTTGCTCTAAGTCTAACGTAGAGTCAGTCTAAGCTTATCCTTTATAGTTCTATACTTGAACTTTTCCTTGTTCTATGTCTAACGTAGAGTCAGTCTGTGGTATCCTTTATAGTTCTTATACTTGAACTTTTCCTTGTTCTATGTCTAACGTAGAGTCAGTCTACGCTTATCCTTTATAGTTCTTATACTGGAACTTTTCCGTGCTCTAAGTCTAACGTAGAGTCAGACTAGGCTTATCCTTTAACGTTCTTATACTGGAACTTTTCCGTGCTCTAAGTCTAACGTAGAGTCAGACTAGGCTTATCCTTTATAGTTCTTATATTTGAACTTTTCCTTGCTCTAAGTCTAACGTAGAGTCAGACTAGGCTTATCCTTTAACGTTCTTATACTGGAACTTTTCCTTGCTCTAAGTCTAACGTAGAGTCAGACTAGGCTTATCCTTTAACGTTCTTATACTGGAACTTTTCCTTGCTCTAACTCTAACGTAGAGTCAGACTAGGCTTATCCTTTATAGTTCTATACTTGAACTTTTCCTTTCTCTAAGTCTAAGGTAGAGTCAGTCTAGGCTTATCCTTTATAGTTCTTATATTTGAACTTTTCCGTGCTCTAACTCTAACGTAGAGTCAGTCTAGGCGTAGCTTTTATCGTTCTCATACTTGAATCTTTGTTTGCTGTGAGTCTAGAGTTAGTCTAGGCGTAGCTTTTATCGTTCTTATACTTGAACCTTTGTTGGCTGTTAGACTAGATTTAGTCTAGGCGTAGCTTTTATCGTTCTTATACTTGAACCTTTGTTTGCTGTGAGTCTAACGTAGAGTCAGTCTAAGGTAAGCTGGGTAGAGTCAGTCTAAGGTAAGCTAGTAGTATAACATATAATGTCGTTATAGATCTGAAAATTAAAATGTTACCAACCACAAACAATTAAAGCTGTGGAATCAGGGTTTGTCTGTTACAGTCATATAGCACAAACTGTTCAAATTTTAAGTTCTACAAATGTACAATTTGCCGTCAATCTAAGGTAGTTATCGTTTATTTATTTTTTCAATGCCATATCAACTAAGAAGTGTTATCACAATAAACTTTTAACCAGTTTGTTTGTTTTTATTTTGTGTATATAGCTTTCAGCCAAGTTTACGGTTTCTTTCTGTCAACCGTTTGTAAATCGAAAGATTTCTTTAATAAGTCTTTATGAATGCGCGCATGGGCATATAAATAACCACACTATCCCTGCACGAACCAACGTTCTTGAAATAGATGACATGTAGTCTACTTATTTTGCCCTTTCACGGTCAAAGCAATAACTGTGTCCGATCGTACATTAAGATGCTCTACATGTAACTAAAGGCTAGAGAACGTTAAAGCTTTTTAAAAATTCAACTCAATTTCTAACTTTTTTTCACCACATGTGTTTGTTGACCGTAGAAGTAAACTTTGTCTTCCTACACTGCCAAATAACTACTTAACTTACAATCTGATATTGTGTCTTATTTGTCTTACACCTGAAATGGTTGGGTTTTTTTTTTATTTTATTAACACACTTATAAAATTATAATTGATGTAGAATTAAAAAAAACTACCTGTTCTGTAGGGGTTGTCTTGCAGGCATCCAACCACTTCACTGTTAAAAACATCATGCAACAAATGTAGAATCAATCCAGGCTGACTAAGAAAACCAACACTGTGTGTGGGTACCGCTTTGTGTGGGTACCGCTGTGTGTGGGTACCACTGTGTGTGGGTACCGTATCAAGTAAGTAATGTGCTGTGAGGGTACCACGGAATGTGGGTACCAGTGGTTACCACTGTGTGTGGGTACCACTTTTTTGGGTACCACGGTGTGTGGGTACCACGGTATGTGGTTACTGAGACTAGTGTTAATTTCATTATATGCGGATTCCCTGTGGTGTGGATACCGTATGGGTTTAGATATTTGTCGTTTCTGTTATTTTGATACTATCATATGTTGATACTGATAATTTCAAGTTCACGAAAATTTACAGGCAAGAAAGTATAAAACAGTAAACGCTTAAAGTCAGAACAGTTAAATGTCAGGAGATAAGTCAAGGAAGTTTAAAATCAGGATAATTTCCGTATGATATCAGAAAATGTTTACGCTAGACAATGTCGAGAATAATTTAAAGCATTACGTTTAATGTACCATGTATAACGATCTGGGGGAGTAAACGGATAGTGTGGTCATGCTATGCCCAGGCGACATTACTCTCCTTAACGTGAGCCAGGTACCTATTAAAGCTGGGTAAACTCAGGCCTAGGAACGACCAATTTTAGGGTCCGCAGCAATGGGCTCTACCGCTTTGTCATGCTGCCTCCTTTAACGCAGCTCTAGACAGTCAATAAAATATGTAACAAAAGTATATAATTCATTCAAATACACTGGACAAACAACAATTCCAACTAAGTTTTTTAATGGTTATAAAAAGATTTTTTAAAAATCTACGCGTAAAACGATTTTAAAATTAATTCAACATTTGAACAGTTCAGGTTTAACTTAACACGTTCACTTTTAACTCAAACTGGTCCAATTCAACTTGGCTTGTTCATTTCACTTGAATTATTCACGTTGAACTTGACTTCTTCTTTCTGAATGTAACAAGTTGAAGTCATTTGTAGTTCAGTTTTGTTCAAGTAAGTACTGCGAAACGTCAAGTTGTCCGACAACTCTTAAGTAACTGAACTGGTGCGCGCGTAAGTGATGATTTATGTTGTGCTTGAGGGTATCAATGCTAACATTGTTGATCACCAACTGAAACAACGAATAAAATTCTGTTCGGATCATGAATATGTGTCTAATCGCGTTGTGTAGCTGTCCCATTTAAGGTATGGGAGTATGGGGAACATGAAGTTTGGGTCAGTGTCACATCAACTTGTCATGCTACGTCACCTTAGTTTTTATCAGTGTCATATAGCATTGTGTCAGTGTCACATGACACTGTCATGCTACGTCACCTTAGTTTTTATCAGTGTCATATCGCATTGTGTCAGTGTCCCATCATTTGGCATGTTACTTCACCTTTTTTATGTCAGTGCCACATCAAACCGTGTCAATGTATAATAAAAATTTAACCCAGCACCTTGATAGCCCAGTCATTGTCAGAACCATTTCACCAACCATTTCACCAACCATCTCACAAACCATTTCACAAAACATTTCATCAACCATTTCCCCAAAAACATCACCAACCGTTCCACTAACAACGTCACCAAACCATTTCACCAAACATTTCACCAATTATTTCACCAACCATTCCACCAACCATTTCACCAACCATCTCACAAACCATTTCACAAACCATTTCGTCAACTATTTCCCCAAAAACATCACCAACCGTTCCACTAACAACGTCACCAAACCATTTCACCAAACATTTCACCAATTATTTCACCAAACATTTTACCAACCATTCCACCAACCATTTCACCAGCCATCCCACCAACCATTTCACCAACCATTTCACCAAAAGTTCACCAACATTTCACCCATTCCACCAACCATTTCACCAACATTTCACCAACCAGTTTACCAACAGCACTAGACACACAATACACAACACACCACTTCTTACAAGAGTCCATTGTTTATGCTAGTAGGTTATCCCACCCCCGTCCCGTCCTCCCCCGCCCCCACCTGAATTAAACAAGCCTCCCCATCCCACCTGGCCATGTGCAGACTAGGGGTAGTACCGGTCGCCTGGTCTTTGACCCGATCCCACCCAACTAACCTGGGATGTACTGTTGGACAAACACGTAATGGGATACCCTATTGTATTCAAGGTTAATCCAGGGCATAGACCTCAAGGCTGGGTGGTGAGGGACAGAGACATAGAACAGTGGAATGTTTGGAAGATGTAGACATGTTTTGTGTGTTGTAAGGTGTGGTAATTTTGGTCCTTTCGGCTGGTCGATTTAGATATCCAACTTTCTATTCCTCTGTCGGCTTTGTGAGTGTTTAGAATCATGTATATTAAAGTTTCTGAACTGAATTTGTGTTGGTGTTTATTTAAATAGCCGAGCCTTTGTGCCTAATTCGTCACAAAAACTTTCAGGGCAGTTATCGCTATCGAAACACAATATCACATATTATGTGATATCATAACACACTTACTTTGAAATTCTCCGGTGAAAGATGAATAGACAGAGTGAAAGGCTCGCCCACACTAAATGGGAAGCGGGTTTTGTGCACTTTTGGGTCATCGAATTGCCCATCAATCCTTTTGTTGATATACAATACCTTCTCTTCTAAACTGGCTTTCATATGGAAAAGAATATCGGCATGCTCTTCTCGGGTTGTTTCAATGGTGACGATTATGCTATCAATAAAATGCAGGTGTTAAATTATGTCCGTTTAATAACAGACTGTAACACAATAAATATCGTGAGTACACCAAGCTTATATACTATATATAGGAACCTAACTCATGTTAGAGAAAGTAAAGGTAAAAAAATATCAACTCTACTTGATTATGGTACGGAGTGGCATAGCAGTAGAAAACTAGACTGCTAAAACGAATGTCTCGAGTTCGAATACACTTCAAGTCAGTGGACCGGTCCTGAGTTCATCCAGCTCTGATGAGTAGCTATCTCAAGTTAGGGAAAGTAAAGGCGGCTGGGCATAGTGCTGAGCATACCTTCCCTTCATATGTCAAGTTCAAGAACATATGAACTCTATTTTACCTGCACAATGGATTGCCAATGCTAAAGACGTTTCTGTACTTTAATATCCTATTATGTACGTTTCCTGACTAAAACAGTGGTTCTGAACCAGGGTTCCCCCAAACCTCAAGGGTTCGGTGTGTCAGCCTAAGGGGTTCGGCGAAGGTCAAGACACACACCCGACTCATGTGATACAGGGTCGGATTTTGTCAGTGCTGACAATAGAACTATTAAGAAAGGTTCGGTGAATGCGCATATAAAACTAGTTGGGTTCGTTACCTCCAATAAGGTTACGATCAACTGGACCCAAATATTCAACGAGGCGGTGTGCCCTACGCCAGAGCGCTAGGCTGCTAACCTGAAAGTCTCGATTTCGAATAAAGGTTATAGTCTTAGAACGTTCCTTACGCTAACCAGCTCTGATGAGTACCTTACTAACGTAAGGTACAAAGGCGATTGCGTATCATGCTGACCACACTATATCTCCATATGCCTAGCTCACAGGAACATGAATTTCACTTCACTTTCCCCATAGACAGTCAGTAAACTTCACTATTTTTTTTAAATGATCAAACAGTTCGTAAATTAACTAAGTAATACATTAGATTAAAAAAAAACTATTTAAACAAAAAACAAGACTATTACGTTTTGCAGCCAGTTTGAGGAATTCCTTTTATGGTAATGACCTTCGCAGAAGTAATACCGCCTGAGATTTCCGTGTCAAAAACAAGATCCTGTGGTTTGGAGGGAATACATTGGATTTAATCAGATAACACATTTTTAAGACATATTTTTTTTATAATGATGAATGGTAGATTTAAGGTAGATTCGATATCTAGGTGTATACACAAAGATTCACATCTGGAGGGGAACTAAGTCAAAGAACAACATAGTCGTTTAAATTGAAACAGAGATTCAGACCAGAAGCGCTACCGAGTCGAATAATAAATCAGTCGTTCACAGTTAGATGTCTACGACACGTCCTTAAGATAAATTGGCCAGAACAAATGTCTATTGTGAACCTATGGCAACCCATGAAGCAAAAAACGATTTAAGGTAGATTCGATATCTAGGTGTATACACAAAGATTCACATCTGGAGGGGAACTAAGTCAAAGAACAACATAGTCGTTTAAATTGAATTTAGTCAGAGATTCGAAAGATAATTTTTATTATGGTGAATGGTAGATTTGAGGGAGCTTAGCTATCTAGGTGTATACACAAAGATTCACATCAGGAGGGCAACTAAGTCAAAGAACAACATAGTCGTTTACATTGAATTTAGTCAGAAAGCAAATTTTAAAGATATTTTTATTATGGTGAATGTTAGATTTTAGGGAGATTAAGTATCTTTGTGTAAAAACAGAGATTCAGACCAGAAGCGCTACCGAGTCGAATAATAAATCAGTCGTTCACAGTTAGATGTCTACGACACGTCCTTAAGATAAATTGGCCAGAACAAATGTCTATTGTGAACCTATGGCAACCCATGAAGCAAAACACGATAGACAGGTAGGGTCAAGCCCGTATGGGGGTGTGTGGGAGGGTGTGTGATCGGGCAAGCTCTGATGAGGTCAGTGGACAACATATCAGGCAAATGTGGAACTGGAACCGTTGTTAAAAAGAAAATGCGAAGGAAGGGATACTGGATTTGGTAGGCTCAATAAAGAGAGCTGCCAGTTACGGTTTTGTGGAGAGTACTGTGGAAGATGCACTCAAAGTAATGGACAAATTAATGTTTAGGGAAGGTTCATGTGTTGTATTACATATTCCAAGATTTATATTCATCAATGTTTATATAACGATTTAAGATTATTAGTATTTTTTCTTAACCATTTTATTTTTCAAGTTTGTTAATTAAACGTTATCGCTTTAACGAATTCCACTGTATACTAGTATACTAAATATATTTTTAAAAGCTTATTTAGAAGTAAAAAGTCTAAATATAGTAGCCAATTTATAATTAAGCCACAAACAAAGCAAAATGTGATGTCGTATTGGAAAGATGTTTTTCATACTTGGTTGTTTAACAAGTAAACGAGGTAAACATAAAGTAGGAGAGAAGTAACCAGTTCTCAGTGATACTATTGTATTATTGAGAGGGTTACGGTTAGGACTACTAAACGAAAAGCCTTACATTAGGATATACAACATATCCAGCCGATGGTACCCAGAATGGGTTGGACAGACCAGGCTTCAGCGCTTGTTTTGTAACTGCCAAACCTCCTGTCCGGCACTGACCGAACAAGCCTCGTGTCTGGCATTGCACACCGCTCCAGTACTTTAAGGTTTTAGCAGCTGTCCCATGCTGAAACAATCATACGGTCAGGCTTGCTTTGTGTGTACTTATAAAATACAAAGAGATATTTTACATGGAAGAATTTATTCAAGTAAAGTCCGAATTTCACCTTCTTATTATATTTATGATATTATTTTTCTTTAATCCCAAGTTTAATTCAGCTTCACTTAAAAGTCCGAACCCCTATCAACCCACCAGGCCGATGAAAAAAAAATCCCTTGAATCACCATTTAATTACACATTTGCATTTTAAGGTTTAAAATTTTCATTAGAAGTTTTGTATTTGAATGAAAGTAGGCTACATGTAAGAAAGTTGTAATACTTTTGCAAATCTGTATCAGTCCTAATAAGCCGATGATGAAAACAGTAATACTAAATCGAACATTCAAGGTAAACTGACGCTGTAAATTATGTCTGGGACACACACAAAATCTAAAGTAGATCTCGATTATTTACTTATTTCCAGATTAACTAAGAAGAGTTATCTACTCAACTTTCAACACGTTTGTTTTCATTGTGTGTAAATAACTTTCAGTCACATTTACGTTTTTTATGTCAGTATTTTGTATAGCGCAAGACAGGTAACTGTAAGTCTCGAGTTCGATTCCTATGTCAACCAAGCTGATGAGGAACTGACTCATGTTAGGGAAAGTAGAAGTATTTGAAATAGATGAACTGTACTTAGTTTGACCTGTGATGGCCATGTACAAAACAATAATCTTATCATGTAATCCAATCATACATTAGGATGCGCTATATTTAAGCAAAGGCCAGTTCACGTTGGCGTTTTAAATAAACATGAACCCAATTTGTAACTTTTATTTTAACCCACGCCTTTTTTTACCGTAAGAGTAAACTTTGTTTTCCTACACTTACAAATAACTAGTTAGCTTACAGTGTAATATTTTGTCTTATTTGTCTTACACCTAAAAATGGTTGATTTTTTCAAGTCTGTTTTTTTAATTGTTACACACTTATAAAATTATATTTAAAGTAAATTTAAAAACAAAATGCCGTTAATACCTGTTCGGTAGGAGTTGTCTTGCAGGCGTCTAGCCATCTCCCTGTGAAAAACATGATGCCATATCAATTTATCGGTACATGATCAAAGGTGTCATCCTAGATTGAAGACTTGATCATTAACTGGGCATTACATGATCAAAGGTGTCATTCTAGATCTAAGACTTGATCATTAACTGGGCATTACATGATCAAAGGTGTCATTCTAGATCTAAGACCTGATCGTTAACTGGGCATTACATGATCAAAGGTGTCATTCTAGATTGAAGACTAGATCATTAACTGGGCATTACATGATCAAAGGTGTCATTCTAGATCTAAGACTTGATCATTAACTGGGCATTACATGATCAAAGGTGTCATTCTAGATCTAAGACTTGATCATTAACTGGGCATTACATGATCAAAGGTGTCATTCTAGATCTAAGACTTGATCGTTAACTGGGCATTACATGATCAAAGGTGTCATTCTAGATCTAAGACTTGATCATTAACTGGGCATTACATGATCAAAGGTGTCATTCTAGATTGAAGACTAGATCATTAACTGGGCATTACATGATCAAAGGTGTCATTCTAGATCTAAGACTTGATCATTAACTGGGCATTACATGATCAAAGGTGTCATTCTAGATCTAAGACTTGATCATTAACTGGGCATTACATGATCAAAGGTGTCATTCTAGATCTAAGACTTGATCGTTAACTGGGCATTACATGATCAAAGGTGTCATTCTAGATTGAAGACTAGATCATTAACTGGGCATTACATGATCAAAGGTGTCATTCTAGATCTAAGACTTGATCATTAACTGGGCATTACATGATCAAAGGTGTCATTCTAGATCTAAGACTTGATCGTTAACTGGGCATTACATGATCAAAGGTGTCATTCTAGATCTAAGACTTGATCATTAACTGGGCATTACATGATCAAAGGTGTCATTCTAGATTTAAGACTTGATCGTTAACTGGGCATTACATGATCAAATGTGTCATTCTAGATCTAAGACTTGATCATTAACTGGGCATTACATGATCAAAGGTGTCATTCTAGATTTAAGACTTGATCATTAACTGGGCATTACATGATCAAAGGTGTTATTCTAGATTGAAGACTAGATCATTAACTGGGCATTACATGATCAAAGGTGTCATTCTAGATTTAAGACTTGATCATTAACTGGGCATTACATGATCAAAGGTGTCATTCTAGATTTAAGACTTGATCATTAACTGGGCATTTCATGATCAAAGGTGTCATTCTAGATCTAAGACTTGATCATTAACTGGGCATTACATGATCAAAGGTGTCATTCTAGATCTAAGACTTGATCGTTAACTGGGCATTACATGATCAAAGGTGTCATTCTAGATTGAAGACTAGATCATTAACTGGGCATTACATGATCAAAGGTGTCATTCTAGATCTAAGACTTGATCATTAACTGGGCATTACATGATCAAAGGTGTCATTCTAGATCTAAGACTTGATCGTTAACTGGGCATTACATGATCAAAGGTGTCATTCTAGATCTAAGACTTGATCATTAACTGGGCATTACATGATCAAAGGTGTCATTCTAGATTTAAGACTTGATCATTAACTGGGCATTACATGATCAAAGGTGTTATTCTAGATTGAAGACTAGATCATTAACTGGGCATTACATGATCAAAGGTGTCATTCTAGATTTAAGACTTGATCATTAACTGGGCATTACATGATCAAAGGTGTCATTCTAGATTTAAGACTTGATCATTAACTGGGCATTTCATGATCAAAGGTGTCATTCTAGATTGAAGACTAGATCATTAACTGGGCATTACATGATCAAAAGTGTCATTCTAGATTTAAGACTTGATCATTAACTGGGCATTACATGATCAAAGGTGTCATTCTAGATCAAAGACTTGATCGTTAACTGGGCATTACATGATCAAAGGTGTCATTCTAGATTGAAGACTTGGTCATTAACTGGGCATTACATGATCAAAGGTGTCATTCTAGATCTAAGACTTGATCGTTAACTGGGCATTACATGATCAAAGGTGTCATTCTAGATCTAAGACTTGATCATTAACTGGGCATTACATGATCAAAGGTGTCATTCTAGATTTAAGACTTGATTATTAACTGGGCATTACATGATCAAAGGTGTCATTCTAGATCTAAGACTTGATCATTAACTGGGCATTACATGATCAAAGGTGTCATTCTAGATCTAAGACTTGATCATTAACTGGGCATTACATGATCAAAGGTGTCATTCTAGATCTAAGACTTGATCATTAACTGTCATTCTAGATCTAAGGCTTGATCACTAACTGGACTTTAGATGATCAAGCGTGTTATACTAGATCGAAGTACATGATCATTACCTGATTATTACTTGACCCTCACCTGATCGAACATAATTGCAGCTGTTTACAAACTGATATGATTGTTAACTGTTTGAAACTAATTATTCCTTAATGGACGTAATCTAAACTTGATCTTTACCTGATCGAACATGATCTAGATCTACTTAAAAGAGCTGAACAACCACACACTAACAGTTTATAAAAACAATCTGCCATTGACTACATCATCTGTAAAACTAGCCTCACTATTTTACCTTTACTGTTGGTAGCCATTACCAAACTAGAAGCCAATCGATGGCTTACATCCTTTGATACCAGAGAATTCGTTCCGGCGAATAAATGCCGGAGCGTGGCTGGAACAGCGGTCTTCCATACGATAAGCACCATTTTTTACTTGTCTGCTTCTTATGTAGATCAAAATATATTAAACAAAGGAGTCAAATGTAGATTCTAAATGTAGAATGTCTCCGCTCTAGTTACTATCATAGCAACAAAGTACGGAAATGACACAAATGCGCAATGTGCACTTTTCTCAAAGACAGCAAAGTTTGATGACGTAATTTTTTGATAACGTATTGAAAATGGCTCTTTTAAAAGCGCGTTATTGTAATGGACTTCATCGATTTTATTAGAATTATTTCATCGTTATTGTTTGACATGAATTACAAAACATTGGGTTTTTTTTTCGATTCTACTAGAACCATCTCATGGTTCTTGTTTGACATGAATTATAAAATCTTGCTTTTGTCGATTTTATTACAATCAGTTCATTGTTATTATTTGAACTGAGTTACAAAATCTTTTTGTCGATTTTACCTTCATAGCTGCCGTAACAAAAATAAAATACTTTGGCTTGAAAAAATAAATTAAAAATATAATGTTTTAAGAAGTAATGATATAAAAGTTGCGAATAAAGAGAACGTGAAAATAATTTTTGCGCGTTTAAGGCTACATTTCTATTTATTTTCATCAAGCCTAAGTAACAAGCTTAAGTTTCACTTTCGTAAGACAAATATTAATGGAGGCGACCGAGTTGACGATAATCCTTCCATCAATGTTGACATGGATTAAAAACTTGTTTTTTTTAGAATTGTGCAATCCTAGCGACCGATTAAAAAAAAAAACAACTTAAGCCTAAAAATAATTCACAAATTTAATACTTATTAGAATCCATATTTTAAAAGTTGCAAATCCAGAGAACTTGAAAATAAATATTTAAAGCTACATTCCTAAGTTACAACCCGATGTTTCACTTTTGTAAGACAAACATTAATAGACTACGTGAACTCAGTGATCGATAGTTAAGTGTTTACAAAACGTTTCAGATAAAGTTTGTAAATGACAAATGATTTTTGTAAATTGTAGATTATTCGCGTACTGTATTACCTGAGTACTGATTTGTTAGAGTGCCGTGTAAGTTTTAGGCTAAGTGTGTAGGCGCCTACCGTATTGTGTGAGTTCTTGCTCTGTGTGTGCCACGGTCTGTGTGTACCGCAGTGTGTGGGTACCACGGTATGTGGGTACCGCAGTGTGTGGGTACCACGGTATGTGGGTACCACATTGTGTGGGTACCACGTTCTGTGGGTACCGCATTGTGTGGGTACCACGGTATGTGGGTACTGCATTGTGTGGGTACCACGGTCTGTGGGTACCGCAGTGTGTGGATAGCACGATATGTGGGTACAGCATTGTGTGGGTACCACGGTATGTGGGTATCGCAGTGTGTGGGTACCACGGTATGTGGGTACAGCATTGTGTGGGTACCACGGTATGTGGGTATCGCAGTGTGTGGGTACCACGGTATGTGGGTACCGCGTTGTGTGGATACCAGTCTGTGGGTACCGTAGTGTGTGGGTACCACGGTATGTGGGTACCGCATTGTGTGGGTACCACGGTATGTGGGTACCACGTTATGTGAGCACCACGGTATGTGGTTACTGAAAGTAGTTGGTTTCCTGTTGCGTAGATATCCTGTGGATTGGGTAACGATTAAAAGTAACGTTTTTTTTCAATCCTGACGGTCTATGGGGTAAGTGAAGTAGAATTTACTAGAATTTGTGACCTCTGCATATAAAGGGACGGTTAACTGACTTGAACCCTGATTCGAACTCGAGACTTACGGGTTAGCAGTCCAGCTCTCTACCGCTAGGCCACTTATGGATTTAGATATTTGTCATTTCTGCTGTTTTGACACTGTGTTATGTTGATACTGATAATTTCAAGTCTATAAAAATTTGCAGGCAAGAAAGTATGAAGCAGTTAAAGTCAGTACAGTTTAATATCAAGCTAGTTTATGCTAGACTTTATTGAGGACATAACGGACTGGGATCATGAAGTGTTAGTTTATGCTAGACTTTATTGAGGACCTGACGGACTAGGATCATGAAGTGTTAGTTTATGCTAGACTTTATTGAGGACATAACGGACTGGGATCATGAAGTGTTAGTTTATGCTAGACTTTATTGAGGACATAACGGACTGGGATCATGAAGTGTTAGTTTATGCTAGACTTTATTGAGGACATAACGGACTGGGATCATGAAGTGTTAGTTTATGCTAGACTTTATTGAGGACATAACGGACTGGGATCATGAAGTGTTAGTTTATGCTAGACTTTATTGAGGACAAAACGGACTGGGATCATGAAGTGTTAGTTTATGCTAGACTTTATTGAGGAAATAACGGACTGGGATCATGAAGTGTTAGTTTATGCTAGACTTTATTGAGGACATAACGGACTGGGATCATGAAGTGTTTTAAACATGCCCAAGGACAATGTCGAGAATAATTTTATTTCAAACATTAAGTTTAATGTAACATGTTTAATGTTCTGGGAGAGTAAATGGATAGAGTGGTCACGCTAAGCCAAGACGATATTACTCTCTAAAGTGAGCCAGGTACTTATTAGTGCTGGGTGAACTCAGGGACGTCAAATTTTCGGGTTCGCAGTAATGTGCTTTAACCCTGGATAAGCTGGTATATAAAATGTTACACTTGATAGTCAATAAAGTATGTAGAAAATACTACACAACACATTTAAATTCATTGGACTTAACAACAAGACTTCAAATTACCTTTTATTTAGAGGTTATAAAACGATTAACAATTGTACTCGTAAAACGATTTTAAATTAATTCGACATTTAAACTACTAGTTCACGTTTAACTTAACACGTTCACTTTTAACTCAAATTGTTCCAATTCAGCTTGGCTTGTTCATTTCACTTGAATTATTCACGCTGAACTTGACTTGTTCTTTCTGAATGTAACACGCTGATGTCATTTGAGTTTTATTCAAGGCTAAAGTGTGTCACGTCGAGTCTACCGTAAACTCTAAAGTAATTTTCTTGGATCACCTGACGAGTGATGTTGTGCTTAAAGGTATCGAAGTTAACATTGTTGATTACCAACTGAAATATCGAATAGAATTCTGTTAGTGGCATGTATCAGTGTCTCATCGATTAGTGTCAATGTCATGTACGTTGTATGTGTATGGGTTACACGAAGGATGAGTCAGTGTCACATCTCCTTGTCATGCTACGTCACATCATGTCAGTGACACATCGCTTGGTGTCATCGTCACATCACACTGTCACGCTACGTCTCCTTAGGTTATGTCAGTACCACTTCGCATGATGTCAGTGTCATATCGCATCAGTGTCACATCCAAGCTAAACTAGCGTAGTGTTACATCACGATATTTCACCAACCATTCCACCAACCATTCACCCAACCATTTAACCAACCATTTAACCAACCATTCAACTAACCATTTCAACAACCATATTCCACCAGCCATTTCACCAACCATTTAACCAACCATTTAACCAACCCTTTCACCAACCTTTTACCAACCATTTCATCAACCATTTAACCAACCATTCCACCAATCATTCCACCAACCATTTCACCAACTATTCCGTCAACAATTTTACCAACCATTTCACCAACCATTTAACCAACCATTTTTCCAACCCTTTCACCAACCTTTTTATCAACTATTTCACCAACCACTTCACCAACCATTTCACCAACCATTCCAAAAAAACAATTCCATTAACCATTTTACCAACCATTCCACCAACCATTTCACCAAACATTTCACCAACCTTTTTACCAACCATTTCACCAACTATTTCACCAACCATTTCAACAACCATATTCAAGCAACCATTTTTCTAACCATTTCACCAACCATTTCACCACCAACACGACACGCAACAGCGCGCACACACACACACACACACACGTACACACGCACACACATACACACACGCACACACACACACCAATTATCGCCATCAAAACACAATATCACATATTATGTTATATCATAACACCACTTACTCTAAACTCGGCCGGTGTAACATGAACAGACAGCGTGAAGGGCTGGCCGGGTGTAAATGGGAAGTGGCTCTTATGCACTACTGCACCATCCTTTTCGAATTCCCCATGAGTCTTTTTGCTGATAGTCAACATCTTTTCTTTGAATCTGGCCATCATATGGAAAGGAACATCCGCATGCTCTTCACGGGTAGTTTCGAGTGAAACGACGAAACTGTCAATAAAATGCAGGTGTTAAATTATGACCGGTCAATAATACATTACAACACACAATTATGACCGTTCAATAATAAATTACAACACAAAATTATGACCGTTCAATAATAAATTACAACACAATTAATATCTTGAGTTCACCCAGCTCTAGTGAGTACCTAACTCATGTTAAGGAAAGTAAAGGCGGCTGGGCAAAGTGCTGAGCATACCTTTCCTTTCATAAGCCGAGTTCAAGCAATATATGAACTCTATTTAATCTGCACAATAGATCGCTAGGACTAAAAAGGATTCTACACGTTAATATCCTATTATGTACGTTTACTGACTAAAACAGTGGTTCTGAACCTGGGTTCGACCAAACCCGAGGGGTTCGGTAAGTCAGTCTCAGGGGTTCGGCGAAGGTCAAGACACATACCCGACTTACATGATGAAAGATAGGAGTTTGTCATTGTTGAAGATAGAACTATTATAAAGGTTCGTTGAATGCGCAGGTAACACTTGTGGGGTTCGGATCCATCTTACCACTGGACCAAAATATTAAACAGTACAGCCTGGCCTACGTTTATGGGACGGAGTGGTCTAGCGGTAGAGAGCTGGAGTGCTAACCCGTAAGCCTCGAGTTCAAATCCGGGTTCAAGTCAGTATACCGTCCCTGAGTCCACCCAACTCTGATGGGTACCTAACTCACGTTAGGGACAGTAAAGGCGGCTGGGCATAGTGCTGACCACACTATCTCTTCATATGCCGAGGTCACAGAAACAAGTGAACTCTACTTCACTTGCCCCATAGACCGTCAGGTTTGAAAGGGAAACTTTACTTTACTTTTACCCTGGCCTACGGCAGAGCGCTAGACTATAAACCCGAAAGTATCGAGTTCGAATCCGGGTTCAAGTCAGTAAACGTCCCTGAGTCCACTCCGCCCTGGGTTCCTAACTAACAATAGGGAATGTAAAGGTGGCCGAGCTTAGTTCTGTCCACACTATCCCTTCATATGTCGAGGTCACAGAAACAGGTGAACTCTACTTCACTTTGTACCGTCAGGTTCGAAAAGTGAAGTTTACTAACTTTTTTAAAATTATTAAATATTTCTTAAATTAACCAGGTAACGAACTAGATAAAAAAAAACGAATTAAACAAAATACTAAACTATTACTTGTGGACGTCTTGGTCAAGAACGCCATGAATAGTAATCACCCTCACAGAAGGTATTCCGCCTCTGATTGCCGTATCAAGAATAATGTACTGTAGTTTAGAAGGAATACGGTAATGGAATTAAGATAGCACATTTTAAAGACTGTTTTTTTTTATTTGATATCTAGGTGTTAACACATAGGTTCAACCCTAGAGGGCAGCTAAGTAAAACAACAATTAGCCGTTAACATTGAGTTCAGTCACAGGGCAAAATTCTAATATTTTTTCTATCACGGTAGGCTACATAGGAGGGAGATCAGGTATCTAGGTTTTCATGTGTTGCATTACATATTTGAAGTTGTTTTTTTTTTCAATCAATGCTATGTATAAGAATTTAAATTTAACACCTATATATTTATATATATATATATATATATATATATATATATATATATATATATATATATATATATATATATATATATATATATATATATGGTTTTTGTTTAGAGAAAAAAAGACGTCACTATCTACCTAGCGCCCATTGTATCCTTCCTCAACGGGCCATTTTTCTCGTATATATATATATATATATATATATATATATATATATATATATATATATATATATATATATATATATATACAAATATAATCATAAATATCTCCGAGGTAAATAGGGGTGGATGTCAGTAAATATGACCTGGAATAGAAGTATCTGGTTTTCAGTGATACTGTGTTATTTGTTTATGAGAGGGCTACGGTTAGGACTACTAAACGAAAAGACTTACAGGCGGATATGCAACATAGCCAGCCGATTGTACCCAGAATGGGTTGGACAGACCAGGCTTCAGCGCTTGTTTTGTAACGGCCAAACCTCCTGTCCGGCACTGACCGAACAAGCCTCGTGTCTGGCACTGCACACCGCTCCAGTACTTCAAGGTTTTAGCAGCCGTCCCATGCTGAAACAATCGTATGGTTAGGCTTGCTTTGCAAGCACTTATAGGATATGCACTTCAAATTTGACAAAGATCAATTGAACTATTGCTTGTCTAAAGCTATATTTGGAAGTGTAAATCGTTATAGAAAATACAGACCAAATTTAAAAAAAAGATGAATAGTACTATCGCTTGTCTAAGCATGGCCTTGTATTGTTAGTCCTGATATAACTATATATAGTCCTTATATATATCCTTATATGGCCGTCTTCTTACACTTCCAAGTAACTAGTTAACTTACGACGTTTTTTTAAGCCTAACTCTTAAGTGTTACTTTAATTGTCAAACGTTGTTAAAGCTACAGTTTGTGTAATACACACTCTACGGCGTCAAATACCTGTCCCAAAGGAGTTGTCTTGCAAGCTTCCAGCCACTTCCCTGTGGAAAAAAAACGGGTTGCCAGATAAATTATATGGAAGCTGTAAACGCAGTGCTAGCTAATATTCTGTTGAGGTATTAATGGGCAGTTTCAACTTTTGGGGGTCAGCGTTGAACGCATGCAAGCTAAACAGAAAAGTCCCATGGCTAAAACCCATGCAGATGTGGCTTGATAGCTGGGAACAGCAACCAATCTAGGAGAGACAACTCCAACTTCTAACAACTGATAGTAACACGGCCTCACTGGGGGTGTAAAAAAAAAGTAAAGTTTCCCTTTCAAACTTGACGGTCTATGGGGTAAGTGAAGTAGAGTTCACTTGTTTCTGTGACCTCGGCATAAAAAGGGATATTGTGGTCAGCTCTATGTGAGTTAGGTACCCATCAGAGTTGGGTTGACTCAGGGACGGTCTACTGACTTGAACCCGGATTCGAACTCGAGACAAACGGGTTAGCAGTTCAGCTCTCTACCGCTAGACCACTCCGTCCCCACTGGTTGTGTGACCTTACAGTAAAAGTCACCGACCAGGTCACAAGAGTTCCTACATGAACTTCAACGGTCACGTGTTCGTGACCGAGACGAGCGACCTAGATGGAGGCATCCGGCTGTGGTGTGGCATGGAGAGGGGTGGCCGCCCTAGACACACCCCAACAACCCAAATGAGGGTTAAGGGGTTAAAGGCCGATGCTAGCCGGGAAAAGATACGCATGCGCAATGGAGAGAAACTACGACTTGCCTTCACAGCGATGTTTTCGATGGTACTGCGCATGTGTGTGTTTACAACCGCAGAACCCTAGCCCTAACCCTATCCCTAATCCTAGTTCTAACCCAACCCCTAACCCCAGCCATAGGTCACTGCACATGTGCAGAACTATCTTTTGCCGACTAGATGGAGACGTTGGGGCGAAAAATCTTTTTCCGAGTAGTCACTTCGTAATATTTTTATGTTTGTTTAAGTTTTAAACTGAGGTCTAGTGTATTTTTCACGTTGCTGGTTATTAACTAGAGATAGAATTTATTTACTTTTAGACATGCTCACCGTTAGATGCTATATTTCGTTACTTGAGCACTACATGCATGTTACCTAATCGCTACCTATTTGTTATATAATCGGTACCTAAACGTGAGCTTATCCTATATGTATCGAAAATGGTCTTTAAGTGATCGCAGCCTACTCATTTCTAGATCGATAAATAAAACAACGACTCTATAATTGTTACATGATCATTACCTACATTTTACTGGATAATTTTTTGATGGTTGCTTAATCGTATCGCTAAACAATACTTACTGATAACTATCTGATTGTTATGTAATTGATATTTATATTATAGTTACCTGATTGTATAATCTTAACCTTATCGTTACCTTATAATCTTTGAATCTATATCTGATTGCTCTATAATCGAAACCAAATAGTTAATTACAAACATGTTAATCTTTAACTAACATGTAGGCCTACCAAACAAGAAGCACAAATGTTGCCTGATTAGTTTCTGATTTTTAATCCTAGTGTCGTCTGGTTTTTTTTTTTTTTAGTTTTATTTCCAATTTGATTAATCAATGCTTAACGTTTGATAATCGAACGTATAGGCCTACGTAGCATATCGATAAAGTCTTTTTTATTTGTTTAATTTCCAATTTGATTAATTAACGCTATTTTAACGCTATCTTAATGCTTTCCGTTTCATATTCGAACATATACTTAGCATATCGATAAATGCCTTTGTTTAAGTTTTATTTCCATTTTGATTAAATAATGCTTAACGTTTCATAATCGAACGTATACGTAGCATATCGTTAAAGTCCTTTTTTTAAGTTTTATTTCCAATTTGATTAATTAACGCTATCTTAACGTTTGATACTCGAACGTATCGGTAGCATATCAATAAATGCCCGTCATCTAATCGAACATAAATTTACCTTGTTACGAAATGATCTTTAGCTGGTTACATGTAATGATATTGATCATTTATCGAACAAATCATGATTTGACATTATTGTTCCTAATCTCTGTATGATCAAATTTAAATTTATCCTGAACACTAAACGATCATTTAGACGTAATTATACCTGATCACTAACTACTAATTTATTGATTTCATTGTATGTTCGTTACCTGAACGAACTTAGTCGTACATTATAACTAAGTTGTCATTAATTGATCAGACAAATGTGTACCCAATCACTAATTAGTACTTAAGAGGTCATAATTATACCGTGTTATGAAAATATCGTAATATGATTTAAACTGTTACCTGAAAACGAAATGATAGTTACCTAATTGAGCCAAATTGTACCTGGTTATAAAAATATCTTTATATAATTGAAAGTTTTACCTGATTACAAAATGATAGTAACCTGATTAGGGGTCGTCCATAAATGACGTCACACTCGTAGGGGGGAGGGGGGTCCGTAATTTTGTGACGGTGTGTGATGAGGGGGGGGGGGAGGGGGTTCAGATGGATCGATGTCACACTTTTGCATTATAAAAAAGCAATGTCAGAAAACTTATTTTAGACGTGCATTTTAGAAAACTGTTTTAATAAATTGTAATAGGAATTGATTAAAATACTCTATTTTGACAGAGTTTAGACAAGATTTGGGGAAAATATCGATGCTAAAAAAAAAAATTAAACTGCAATTTTGAGGCGAGTTGTAGGCTGAGGTGTGACGCCATGTTAGGGAGGGGGGTCTGGATTTTTGTGACGATGTGTGACGGAGGGGAGGGGGGGGGGAGGTAAAAATCATCAAAAAAAACGTGACGTCATTTATTGATGACCCCTTAAGCCTAAGGCAGGGTAGTAGCTAGGGTCAGGGTAGGGGTAGGGGCTAGGGTCAGGGTAGGGGTAGGGGCTAGGGTGTGGGTTTGTGGCATGGGGTAGGAGCTAGGGTCAAGGTAGAGGCTATGGTCAGGGTGGGGGTAGGGGCTAGGGTGCGGGTTTGTGGTATCGGGTAGGGGCTAGGGGATAGGAGTAAGGAGTAAGGATCATGTTATGGGACTAGGGTTGGGGTAGGGGGTAGCAGTCAGAGTAGGGGCTAAGGTCAGAGTAGGGCTAAGGTTAGGGCTAGTGTTAGGTAACGGGTTATGGTCAGGGTAGTAGATAGGGTTATGGTAGAGTTGGAGTAGGCACTTGTGTTAGGTTAGGGGTGGGGATAGGGGCTAGGAACAGGGTAAAGGCTAGGGTTAGTGTAGGTGCTATGTTTAGGTTAGGGTTAGGGGATAGAGGGTATGGGGTAGGGGCTATGTTCAAGGTAGAGTAGGGTCTATGATAAGGGTAAGGGTTAGGGCAGGGTATGATTAGGTGGTGTGGGGTAGGACCTAGGGTCAGGGTAGGAGCTAGGGTCAGGGTAAGGGCTAGGGTTAGTGTAGGTGCTATGTAAGGGTAGGGTTAGGGAATAGAGGGTATGGGCTAGGGTCAGATTAGGTTCTAGGACTGGGACTAGGGTTTGGGTAAAGGAGGGGTTAGGGTAGAGGCTAGCGTCAGCATAGGAGCTACGGTAATGCTTAGGTCAGTTCAGGGCTAGGGCCAATATCCCTATCCCTACCAGCTTTTGTGACCACGGCATATGAAGGCATAGTGTGGTCAGCACTATGTCCTTTACTTTCCTTATCGTGAGTTTGGTACCTATCTGAGCTGAGTTGACCGTCTACTGACTTAAACCCGGGTTCGAACTCGAGACTTACCGTTAGCAGTCTAGCTCTCTACCGCTAGGCCACTCGGTACCCTGATCGGGTAGAGAACAGGGCGTGGGGTCGGGATATTGGGTGGGCTATGAAAACAACCCCAATCGGCTACATCAATGAAAACAAGAAAATAAACCAATTGTTTACTAACATTAAAACTCCTAAAACATATTTTTAAAAATGTGTAAATCCCTTACCTCCATTAACATTAGCAGTGGTGGTTAGCGAAGCCAAGCCACGGCAAACATCCTTTGGTACCAGAGATGTAGTTCCGGAGAGAGCATGCCGGATTGTTGCCGGGGTAGTAGCCATCCGTACGAGAAGCATTTTGCTTTGTTTTGTTTTATTTAAACTATAACACAATGAAGTAGACAATGTTTCCACTCTGTGTCGCCAATCAGAAGAGGAAGTGACGAAAAAACATGTGTAACCAACTTGGTTACAAGAGACTGCAAGAATTGATGACGTCGATGCTAAAAATAATGTGTGTAGCATGACTGATTTGCAGAGAATCCTTCCATCTTTTTTGTTGATATGGATTATTTTTAGCGCAATTTCCATTCTGGAGAATTGCGTTTATTAACCCGTCATTTCTGGATGTATGAATGTATGAATGAATGGATGGATGGATGGATGGATGGATGGATGTGTGTCCGCAGGTTTAAGTCGTATCTCCTCCTCAACGAAGCAATATCGATGACTAGTTCCAAAAGCAATTATGTTAAGCAAGTTACGAGGATGAACATAAGCTATAAAAATTCCGGGTTTCTTTCATGGATTTCCCGGAAAAGCCAAAAAACCTCAAAAAAAGAGCAGTGTTTGGTCCATATCTCGGCAACCAGACCACTTAGCGACTTGAAACATGTACCAATCGATTCCTGCCATAATTTAGAACAATATTGCCGAAGAAAGTTTTCAAAAATATCCTTTCGTTCGGTCACAAAAAATTTTTTGAATTAATTAAAATTTGGACCGAATTAGTAGGCATATTTATCCAACCACACCACACGCGTCATCACGTTCAATAGCTGCGCCATCACGTTCAATGGCTGCGTCATCACGTTCAGTAGGCGCGCAATGGTTTTTAGTCATGTAACTCTATTGTAAATAAAACATGTAAAATACTGACAAAAAAATTAATAAAAAACGTTTTAATAACTAACCAATGGTTTTACTAACCCTGCTCTTGATTTACGCTACGACAGAGCTGTTTTTAGATAACATAAGGAAATTGCGCTTAAATGTCACTAGACTTTTTAATTAACTTGTTTTTTATAACACGTGTTTTTTTTAGATTTTGCAATCAAAACGGCCGTAAAAATAATAAAAAATAAAAACTTAAGACTTGAAATTATTAAAAATGCAATGTTTTTAGAATCAATGGTATAGAAGTTGAAAATCCAGCGAAAAAGGAGAAAATAAAGGACTTTCTTTGAATAAAACAAGGAACTACTATTTAAATTACTAAAACGAAAAGCGTAAAAACAAAGACATTGCGTCTTGTTAAGCTTAAGATTTTGCGCTTGATAAATAGTGTTATGGTAAATGTTATAACTTCCCTTAGGGTTCGGGCACGGTCAAGGTCTAGAGCTAAGGTTGGGGCTAAAATAAACGACTCGGTAGGTTAAGGCCTTTTAAATGGGTACGGCCAAGGCCGAGGCAAGTGTAGGGTGTTACAATTAACCTTTAAATCAACTCCAAACACAATTCAAGGCATTGGTCAAACATTGATTCAACTTGTCATCTTTATCAGAGTTTCTTCCAGACACTTTTCTCCGGGGGGGGGGGGGCACTTGAAATTTTCGGGGGGGGGGGCGGTAGACTTTCTTCGGGGGGGGGGGGGGGGGGGGCGGACACTGTTAAAAGTATATATTTTCTATATAAATTATATAAATTTCATTTCGTTCGGGGGGCGGTAAAAATTTTTCGGGGGGGCAAAGCCCCCCCCTCCCCCGAAGAGATGCCTGGAAGAAACTCTGAATTCTTTATCATTACACCACGTCCTCGTCCCTATACGCTACCAACCAGAGTTTCTTTCAGGCATCTCTTCGGGGGGAGATGGGGGGGGGGATGTTGCCGAAGGAAGAAGTCTACCGCCCCCCCCCCCCCCCACACAACGAAATGGAATTTATGTTAGATAATATATACTTTTATTAGTATATCTAACAAGCAAAATAATTCCCCACATATTTACGTCATCAATTTGTGCTGTGTTTTATTATTAGTCAATGTTAATTTTATTACGTCGTTTCCGTAATTGGGTTGCTAAACATTGAAACCGATACATTGAGTATCTTCTCTGATTCAAGTTTAAACTAGACGCTAAACTATCATGGTGCTTGTCGTACGGATGGCTTCTGCTCCGGCTACATTCCGGCATTTATTTGCCGGAACTAATGCTCTGGTATCAAAGGACATCAGCCGTGGCTTGACTTCGCTAACCGTTAGTGGTAATGTTAATGGAGGTAAGGGGGCGACAGAGGAGCGATCTAGTTCTGTTTGATCCCTATTCTATAAAGTCTAGATCTAGACCTTGTCGTTACTATAGAGTACTCTACAGGTTTTTAACTAGCTTTATCGTAGGGCACGTATTGAATAGGCCCCTAGATTCTAGATCTAGATCTCTTTTACGGAGTTTTTCAATACAAAAATAATACTTAAATACCCCCCCCCCCCCTAAGAGGCTAAGAGCTACTGCACTCATCCCCCATGTCAAGTGCTAATTATCCCCATGTTAATTACCCCGTTGCTGAATACCCCTTGTCGATCAACACTTTTTCAATTACCACACCGTCAATTATTCCATACCAATTACCACTTGCCCTCTACACCTATTACGCCATATGTCAATTACCACCATGTACCACTAAGTAATGGGTCGCTACGACTAATATTATCTAATATTTATTGTATAACCCAACTAAACAATTTATATTTCTGAGATAATGTAAACAGATACGTCTAATTTAACTATATAAATATATTAATTCTGAGATAATGTAAACAGATACGTCTAATTTAACTATATAAATATATTAATTCTGAGATAATGTAAACAGATACTTCTAATTTAGCTATATAAACAAATTAATTATGAGATAAGGGGTCGTCCATAAATGACGTCACACTCGTAGGGGGAGGGGGGTGTCCGTAATTTTGTGACGGTGCGTGATTAGGGGGAGGGGGGGGGGGGGGGGGGGCGGCGGGGTTCAGATGGTTGGACGTCACACTTTTGCATTTAAAAAAAATTTTTTGTTAGAAAACTAATTTTAGCCGTCATTTCGCGTTTTAGAAAACTGTTTTAATAAATTGTAGTAGAAATTTATTAAAATACTCTATTTTGACAGAGTTCAGACAAGATTTTAGAAAAATATCGTTGTTTAAAAAAAAATTCAACCGCAATTTTGAGGGGGGGGAGTTGTAAGCTGATGTGTGACGTCATTTTAGGGGAGGGGGTCTGGCTTTTTGTGACGATGTGTGACGGAAGGGAGGGGGGGAGGTAAAAATCGTCAAAAAGAGTGACGTCATTTGTTGATGACCCCTAATGTACATACACATACCTGTATAACCATATTATTTACAGGAAACGTGCTCGAATCCTGTAGACCATCTCTACCTGTGCAGGTAATGTTGGCGTTAGTTTGTCTGCTAGTAACCAAGATAAACATTTCTTTGGGACTTGAAGACTGACATTGGACCAGAGGCGTAGCGACGGGGGGGGGGGGGGGGTAGGGGGGTGCATATGTCCCAGGGCGCCGACCTTAAGGGGCGCCAAAATGGATTGTCAAAACAAATTAAAATGTTATTTTAGCTGCATTTTTGCATTATAGTTTGAGGGGGGGGGGGTGTAAATCGAAAGTTTGGGGAGGGGGTGCAAATTGAAAGTTTGAGGGGGGGGTGCAAATTGAAAATTCGCTCCCGAAGGGGGCGCCAAATTTAAAGTTTGTCCCCGGGCGCCGGGAAGGGTCGCTACGCCTCTGCATTGGACAGCTACTATTTAAAGCAGCGGTTCTTAACCTGGGTCCGATTAAACCCCGGGGGTCTGGTCAGTCAGTCACAGAGGTTGGTCGGGTGTCCAGACACACACTCGACTTGTATGACTCAACAATTGGGTGTTTTGTCTGAGCCCACAGTAGAACTCCTAAGAAGAATTCCGTGAAAGCACACATGAAACTTGCGTGGTTCGGTACCTGTAAAAAGGTTGTGAACCACTGCCATACACTAGTGGCGTAGCGAGGTCGGGTGTCTTCCGGTGCGGCACTTAATGGTGTCACCCCCCCCCCCCCCCCAGAGGCGTTGCGACCCTTCCCGGGGACAAACTTTCAAGTTTTCGATTTGCACACCCCTCTCAAACTTTAGATGCGCCCCTCCCCTTAAGTTTTCGATTTGCACCCCCCCCTCAAACTTTTGATTTGCACCCCCCCTCCTCAAGTTTTTCTCTATATATTTTGCTATTTTTTGCCTTGGTGTCACCCCCGCCCCCCCCCCCCTCGCTACGCCCCTGTCATAGACTATAAATAGCACAAACTGTTTGTTCTATAACGACTTAGAATATCAGACCAGTCTTAGACAAATAATAGAACCATAGTTCCTTCTACAACTTGAATTGTATGTTTTATAACGGCTTACGCCATAAGACTAATCTTAGCCTAATAATAGTACCATTGTTCCTTCTTCAACTTGAACTGTATGCTCTATAAAGTTGTACACAGCAGGCCTGACCTAACGATTGTTTCAGCATGGGACGGCTGCTAAAACCTTGAAGTACTGGAGCGGTGTGCAGTGCCAGACACGAGGCTTGTTCGGTCAGTGCCGGACAGGAGGTTTGGCAGTTACAAAACAAGCGCTGAAGCCTGGTCTGTCCAACCCATTCTGGGTACCATCGGCTGGATACTGTGATTATCCTCCTGTAAGGAATTTCTTTTAGTAATCATAACCCTAACTCTCACATAGATAAATTAAAAAAGAAATGAAATAGTATAACTAACAACCTTTTACGCTTTTCACATTATAACTTTCCGTCAATTATTTGCCAAGTGATATATTTTCAAAGTCACAAAATTTCTACCTTAATCCTAATACTATTGTATCGCGTTTTTGACATGAATAGCATTAATGATGTTCCGTATTACTTTCAGACACTACATATGGCTAAAAAAATTAAGCTTTTACACAATATAATGAAATGTTTTTTAAAACCTAGTAATTAATATACAATAGTTCGTTTTATAGATGAAAAATAGATGGTATTTCTTGATAGGCACCGTACACTTTTTAAATTACACCAACAGATAGGCAAATTCTTTATTTTTGCGGTAATTCTGCTATATATGTACCTTGATGTGATTGTTGAGAAATATTTGATATAAAACTGCTTCGGGTTATAAAAAAAAATGTTGGGAAACCGTAGTGAAGTTGACTTCAAAATGCATAACCTAGAAGTTTTTAATAAAACTGTGCAGATCCCAGAATTATCTATATATACACGCCCTGTGCAGTGGCGTAGCGAGGTCGGGTGTCACCCGGTGCGGCACTTAATGGTGTCACCCCCCTAGAGGCATAGAGACCCTTCCCCAGGGACAAACTTTCAAATTTTCGACTTGCACCCCCCCCCCCCCTCAAACTTTCGATTTGCACCCCCCCCCCTCAAGTTTTCGATTTGCACCCCCCCCCCCTCAAGTTTTCGATTTGCACCCCCCCCCCCCTCGAGTTTTTCTCTATATATTTTGCTATTTTTTGCCTTGGTGTCACCCCCCTAAATGGTGTCACCCGGTGCGGTCCGCACCCACGCCCCCCCCCTCGCTATGCCCCTGGCCCTGTGTAATATTTTACGCCAAGCTGAAATAAAAGCTTTATATTAACTTTAGCTCCACGTATCATCATCGTTGCCCGTTTGTACCCAAGACACACGGGGCAGATTACGTAGAGTTCATGGGATACTGTAGTCAGTACTATGCCCAGCCGCCTTTGTTTTCCTAACTTGAGTTAGGTACCCATTAGTGCTGGGGTGGACTCAGGGACGTTCTACTGATGGACCCTGATTCGAACTCGAGACTTTAAGCTTAGCAGTCTATCGCCCTATGACGCCGTGCCATAGCTACACATATAGTTAAAACTAACAGTAATTTGTTATGTTCCTTTGTCAACTACAGAACACAGTTTTTGATCTGGAGTTCCGGAACGGAATTCTACCAGGAAACGCTATCATCGTGAAAGGCATCCCACATCCTGACTGTAAACAGTAAGATACTTAATGACTAGTATTTAATTTAGGGAGACGAACGTTTTCCCGAAAGACACTTGCACGAATGGGACAAATGCCCGAATGGACACTTGCCCGAATGGGACAAATGCCCGAATGGACACTTGCTCGAATGGGACAAATGCCCGAATGGACGCTTGCCCGAATGGGGGCAAATGCCCGAATGGACACTTGCCCGAATGGGACAAATGCTCGAATGGGACAAATGCCCGAATGGACACTTGCCCGAATGGGACAAATGCTCGAATGGACACTAGCCCGAATGGGACAAATGCCCGAATGGACACTTGCCCGAATGGGACAAATGCCCGAATGGACACTTGCTCGTGTCGTAGATCCTTTAATTATATTAATTAGAAACTGAAAAGTTTCTTTTCTAATATTTTTCCTTAGTATTTTCTAAAATTAAGAGTGGTTTATTTATTTAGTAAGATACGTTTAGGAATCTTGTATAACTTTAGCTAGATTTCTCTGAAATATTTTTTAAGGTTTCTGTATTGGGCTCAGAACAGGTAATTCTGTTGTGAGTTACGTACTGTCATATTATGTTGGAGGTCGGCGTGGTCGGGTACAATGAGATCATGGTTGCTGAACCGAAAAGTCCCGAGTTCGAACCCTCGGGCAGATGGGGTTCAATAGCTGGGGAAAGCAACTCTTCTAGGAGAGACAACTCCAAAATACAAACAACTGCTGCCTTGTAGCTTATTCTTGGTTGGAAAAAGGTTATGGAAGCAAATTCTGAAAGAAAAGCAGGGTGAAATCGAAGTCAACGACCTCAATGGCGCATAACCAGAAGAGCCGTTTTGTGAAAAGCTTACATGCCATCGCTTCGTTCGATTCTACTGGAAGTGCTATAACAGCGCGTATTGTTATAGAGATATTTTAGTGAAGCTCAGTCCGAATTTATTTAATTAATATACAGGTGGTTAATGAATGCCGGGAGAGGGGGGAGTACATGGTTGGGTTCTAGCGCCTTGCTACATGCAGATGATACTTGTAAAAATGGTTATGGAAAACTTGATTTTTTTTTTTAATTCTCAACCTTACTTGATGTTCTAGAACTATTTTGAGTAATCATTTTATTGAGCTATGGATAAGTTGTTATATTATTATATGAACATCATGGGCGAAAATAAAAATACATTTATAACCAAGTCAACTTGAGGTAGATAATTAGTTTTACGTAACTCTATGTCCGAAAGTAAACAAAACGTATACGTGAATTATCAACATTCGGTTCAAAATGTGTATTATTTCGAGATAACTTTTTTTGCCAAATTTGTTATTGCATAATTGTATGTATAAACAGAGGGTTAATTGTATAGCTACATTAAATGTAAACTTGAAAAGTATGCTATAACTACGCAAATGTTCGGCGAAATTAACTGGGTTGTTATTTACGCTATAACCACGCAAATGCTAAAAGAAATTAACTGGGTTATTATTTACGTTATAACCACGCAAATGTTACACGAAATTAACTGGGTTGTTATTTACGCTATAACCACGAAAATCTATACTGAATTTACAGGGTTGTTATTTACGTTATAACCACGCAAACGTTATACGAAGTTAACTGGGTTTTTATTTACGCTATAACTACGCAAATGTTATACGCAGGGGCGTAGCGAGGGGGGGAGGTGGGGGGGGGGGTGCGGAACGCACTGGGTGACACCATTTAGGGAGGTGACACCAAGGCTAAAAAAAGCAAAATATATAGAAAAAACTTGAGGGGGGGTGCAAATCGAAAATTTGAAAGTTTGTCCCCGGGAAGGGTCGCTACGCCTCTGGGGGGGGGGGGGGGTGACACCATTAAGTGCCGCACCGGGTGACACCCGACCTCGCTACGCCACTGGCTATAACCACGCAAATGTTATACGAAATTAACTGGGTTGTTATTTGAACAGGTTTACAGTCTCCCTTGACTGCGGTCGGCAAGATGTCTCCACCGTCCCATTCAGCTTAACAGCTTACTTTAAGGACCGCCCTGAAGCCAATAACATTGTGTTGAATAACCGGAGGAATGGGATTATCAATCGCAAGAACGAGAAGAAACTTACCACCTTCCCATTCCAGCATGGCAAAGAATTCAAGATGAAGATAACACACGATAAGAACCATTTCAAGGTAAAACTCGTTTGTTTTTTCTATCTGCTACCCAGAGGTGTAGCGACCCTTCCCGGCGCCCGGGGACATACTTTCAATTTGGCGCCCCCCTCGGGAGGAAATTTTCGATTTGCACCCCCCCCCCCTCGTACTTTTCATTTGCACCCCCCCCCCCCTCAAACTTTCAATTTGGCGCCCCCCCCCCTAAGGTCGGCGCCCGGGGACATATGTCCCCCCGCCCCCCCTCGCTACGCCTCTGCTGCTACCTAGCGAATGAGTAAAGGGGGATGATTGGGGGAGGGGGTGAATGTTGATTGTAGTGTGTATCCTGTGACGTTTGTCCTTGTTCAATCCTCTTGTTGTGAGTTGTGACAGTCCGGTTTGTACCTTTTTGGCTACGGGTATATAAGGTGTGTGAGAACGTGTGTGATTGTCTCAGTTTAGTGAAGTTCTCCCACTAGGTTAGTGTAGGTTTGTTTTGTACTGTTAGATAGCCACTGTATCTTAGTTCTTAGTTTGTGAAGGCTATTTCTGTATTTTGTGTAGGTTAGTTCTGTACTTTTAGATAGCCAATGTATCTTAGAATCTTAGTGTAGGTTAGTTTTGTACTGTTGGAAAGCCGCTGTATCTTAGTGTAGGTTAGTTCTGTACTGTTAGATAGCCACTGTATCTTAGTTCTTAGTTTGTGTAGGTTAGTTCTGTAATTTTAGATAGCCAATGTATCTTAGTGTAGGTTAGTTCTGTACTGTTGGAAAGCCACTGTATCTTAGTTTGTGTAGGTTATTTCTGTACTGTTAGATAGCCACTGTATATTATTTTGTGTAGGTAAGTTCTGTACTGTTAGATAGCCACTGTATCTTAGTTTGTGTAGGTTAGTTCTGTACTGTTAGATAGCCACTGTATCTTAGTTTGTGTAGGTTAGTTCTGTATTGTTAGATAGTAACTGTATCTTAGTGTAGGTTAGTTCTGTACTTTTAGATAGCCATTGTATCTTAGTTTGTGTAGGTTAGTTCTGTACTGTTAGATAACCATTGTATCTTAGTTTGTGTAGGTTAGTTCTGTACTGTTAAATAGCCCTGTATCTTAGTTTGTGTTAGATAGCCAATGCATCTTAGAATCTTAGTGTAGATTAGTTCTGTACTGTTAGTTAGCCACTGTATCTTAGTTTGTGTAGGTTATTTCTGTACTGTTAAATAGCCACTGTATCTTAGTTTGTGTAGGTTATTTCTGTACTGTTAGATAGCCACTGTATATTATTTTGTGTAGGTAAGTTCTGTACTGTTAGATAGCCACTGTATCTTAGTTTGTGTAGGTTAGTTCTGTACTGTTAGATAGCCACTGTATCTTAGTTTGTGTAGGTTAGTTCTGTACTTTTAGATAGCCAATGTATCTTAGTGTAGGTAAGTTCTGTACTGTTAGATAGCCACCTTATCTAAGTTTGTGTAGGTTAGTTATGTACTGTTAGATAGTAACTGTATCTTAGTGTAGGTTAGTTCTTTACTGTTAGATAGCCAATGCATCTTAGAATCTTAGTGTAGATTAGTTCTGTACTGTTAGTTAGCCACTGTATCTTAGTTTGTGTAGGTTATTTCTGTACTGTTAAATAGCCACTGTATCTTAGTTTGTGTAGGTTATTTCTGTACTGTTAAATAGCCACTGTATCTTAGTTTGTGTAGGTTAGTTCTGTACTGTTAGATAGTCACTGTATCTTAGTTTGTGTACTAGATTATGTATTTATATTTAGAATAGCCTGTGTTGTGTAGATAGTATTTAACTCTTTTAGTGCTAACAAGCCTTTTTTACATTTAGTCTTGTGTTTTGTAACTATGTTGTGGTTGTTTGTCTTATGTGTTGCGCTACGCACTGGATCACCCGAAAGGTGTGTCCGTGTGTTCACAACACCCGATAGGAAACATTGTAACGTACCTATCTGTTTGTGTCGATTTGATGAGGCGTAGCTAGGGGTGGACGGTTGAGGCGGTACCAGTGTTTCTTCCAGACTTTTTTCTCCGGGGGGGGGCACTTGAAATCTTCGGGGGGGGGCGGTAAACTTTCTTCGGGGGGGCGGACACTGTTAAAAGTATATATTTTCTATATAAATTATATAAATTTCATTTCGTTCGGGGGGGGGCGGTAAAATTTTTTCGGGGGGGCTAAGCCCCCCCGAAGAGATGCCTGGAAGAAACTCTGGGCGGTACCCTACGTGACGACACTTGGGGGGCGCCAAACCTAGAAGTGCGGAAAACTCGGGAGGTCTTCGTGGTCGAGTTGGTAGAGTTCATGGTTGCTAAAACGAAAAGTTTCAAGTTCAAATCCCCGGGCAGATGAGCCCTGACAGCTGGGGTGAGCCACCCTTCTAGGAGAGACAACTCCAAAATCAAACAACTGCTGCCTTGTTTTTTGTTCTTGGTTGGATAAAGGCTATGGAAGCAAATCCAAAATGAAAAGCAGGCTGAATTCGGAGTCAATGGCTTCAATGGCGCATAACATGTTGACACGTAATACTTAAATGTGTTGGATGGAAGCTTTCCAACATTAAAAATTAGGAACGAAAAAAAAGGTAGAAAAGAAATACAAATATCAATTCTGAGTTGCGGCACTGAACTATAGCCAGTCAAAGTTAAGAAAACAGACTGATGCTTTGCTTTCCTCGCTGAATGAACTGTATTCTACATCCGATGTGTGACAGCATAATTAAAAAACTCTTAAGCGGCAGTCATTAGTAAAAGGCGCATCTAACCTTACCGGATTGGGAAGGAGTACTTTTACACTAAAGCGAACAATTATATATAAATGGGGAGGGGCGTGTAAAAATAGTTCGCTCCGGAATGGGTTAATACGCCTCTGACGGGTTGGTGAACACATTTTAAAGAAATGACAATGAGAACATGAAATATACTAATGACACCACGTAATACGTTGATGACATAATGTAATGTGTTGGTTACATAATGTAATGTGTTGATGGCGTAAAATAATATGTTGCTGACACCATGTAATATATTGTTGACATAATGTAATGTTTTTGACATAATATAATATGTTGCTGATATGCTTTTATGTGGCCCTAATAGACATGTGTATACTGATAGATGGGACGAGGACATTACTTGGTATTACTGGCACAACGCGGTTAGCCATTGTCACAGTTATATGCAACACACTGCCAATGAACCTGACACACTGTCATACGACACTGACACCACGACAATGACACCACGTGATTTTGCACTGACACATCATGATAAACAACCGGCCAAATATAATGCGACACACCTAACGTGGTAGAAGACTGACACAACGTGACACAACGTGATCTATCTCCAACTCACCACGGCGTGACATTGAACATTAACAATGTCACACTGCCACCAAACTTTGTGACACTACCAACTAGAAACATAACACCAGCGTGATTTTGTTGTTTTTTCCTCTATTTTCCAGGTGGCTGTCAACGACCAAGACTTGGATTTCATAGTCCACGACCTGCAAGTCTTCGAGAGACTGAACTTCGCCAGGGTGTTTGGGGACGTTAGGGTCACCACGGTTTCCTACATCCCCGGTTCTTAAACGTGTCACGCCACACGTGTCACGCCAAACGTGATCACGTCACGTGACTCGCACACAAGAACAAACCCACTGAAGTGAAGTTATGTTAGAAGTGGACAAGTCAGTTAACAAATGAGCAAGTCAAAAGTGAACGTGTCCATTTGAGAGAAATTGAGAAATTTTAATTAACTTTGAAATGTTTACTGAATTTACATGATTTGTTCTCCTCGTAAAAACAGTACTTTAATAAACCATTAATATTTACCCCTTCAAATGTCATTTATATAAATATATTGTCATTTGTATAGATATGTTGTCCATGTCATTTGTATGAATATGTTGTCCATGTCATTTCTATAAATATGTTGTCCATATCATGTATATAAATATGTTGTTCATGTCATTTATATAAATGTTGTCCATGTCATCTGTATAAATATGTTGTCCATGTCATTTGTGTGAATATGTTGTCCATGTCATTTGTATAAATATGTTGTCCATGTCATTTGTGTGAATATGTTGTCCATGTCATTTGTATAAATATGTTGTCCATGTCATTTGTGTGAATATGTTGTCCATGTCATTTGTATAAATATGTTGTCCATGTCATTTATATAAAAATGTTGTCACTGCATTCACCGAAAATCTTAAAAACATTATTGACTACTTTTAAAATAACATTAATAAATGCAATTAAACCGATAATTAGAGATAGATTCTGATAATATCGGTTCCACATTAAATACGATATTGTTATAAGAATTTTAATTGGTCAACCGTTCTGATTTTTAAAGTATCGTTGACAAAATGAACAACAATTTCATGGCACACTAGTTTTTACAAATTGTGCATCTTTGGTGATTTAAAGAACGTTAATTTCAGATTAAAAATTCCTGACACTAGGGCTTCCTGACTCCTAACGTGCAAGACATTCATCGTTCTTTTTCTTCACATTTTTGTATTGACGCCTCAACACATACGTCTTCCAGGCTTCAATATTCCGATACCCAAAATGTTTCTGACACCATAGTCATTGATTCGGCCTTTTTTTTCTCCGGGAGTGGGAGGGTACCTTGAAACTTTTGGTTGGGGGGAGGGGGCGTGGCGGTACTAAATTTTCCAATTTTCCTCGGGGGGGGGGGAGGAGGAATACTGTTAAAAGTATATATATATATATATATATATATATATATATATATATATATATATATATATATATATATATATATATATATATATATATATATATATATATATATTCTATATATTCTATTTCGTTTAGAAGGGGGGGGGGGGTCACTTGCTTCGTCGGAGTGTGGAAGGGGGGGTAGGACCTAAAAGAAGCACTACTCTTACTATCCGGACAAAAAAAATCCCCTCCATAATACTAAAGCATAATAAATTCAAGCATCGACTCAATTAAAATCCTTGTTTGGTCTCTCAGGAATAGAAGTAAAAAATAAGCAACAACAAAAAAAATATCAGTACAGTATTTCATCACCTTTCATACCGAAGAAACACTGAGCAGTTGAAGTAGAGTTCATCTGTTTCGAGACCTCGAAATACATCGAGAGAGTCTGGTGTGCTCTATGCCATGCAATTTTGCTTCCCTAACGTGAGTCAGGTACCCATCATGGCTGAGTGGACTCAGGGACGTTGTACAACCTCGGTAGCCGAACCTGCAAACGTTTTAATACCAAGCTTTTATATAGTTATGCCGTAAAAAGAAGAAATAAATCATTTTTCTTTAAATATAATAATAAACTACTATTTAGACAACTAAAAAGAAATGCGTGAAAGAAATTTTCTACTTAAATATAAGATTTTGTTTTCATGATCCCTTTCAAATTTTGCGTGATTTCCGGTGTAAGGTGTTTCCGATTTATTAGAAAAGATCACTTCTACCTGATAAATTTATTCGAAATTCAAACTTTTCACGTCAGTAAAGACCAGAGGCGTAGCGAAGGGGGGGGGGGGCGGACCGCACCGGGTGACACCATTTAGGGGGGTGACACCAAGGCGAAAAAAAGCAAAATATATAGAGAAAAGAGGGGTGGGGTGCAAATCGAAAGTTTGAGGGGGGGGGGGGGAGTGCAAATCGAAAGTTTGAGGGGAGGGGTGCAAATCGCATTTGAAAGTTTGTCCCCGGGAGTCGCTACGCCTCTGGGGGGTTGTCACCATTAAGTGCCGCACCGGGTGACACCCGACCTCGCTACGCCACTGGTAAAGACTCGCTGGCAGTCCATTAAGACCCAACATTAGTTGTTTACTTAACATGTTAAAAAGTAATCAATGATTTCTTTAGTTGTTCGTCTATTGCAGGGGTTTGCAACCCCGTGCCTGCGGGCGCCAGGGCGCCCGCCGAATGATTCGTATGTGCCCGCCCATCACTATTCTACAGACAAAATTTTTTTCATTAACATTATTGAAAGGTTGGAAGGGATGGAAATCGAAAGTTTTAGGGGGGGGGGGGCAAATCGAAAATTTGAGGGGGGGGGGGGGGGGGGGGTTGCAAATCGAAAATTTGAGGGGGGGGGGGGTGCAGATCGAAAATTTGAGAGGGGGGGGGTGCAAATCGAAAGTTTTTTCCCCGGGTGACGGGAAGGGTCGCTACGCCTCTGGAAGGAGTTTGTCGATTTGAAATAGGTGGTGCCCGCCACCCACTGATATGTTAGAATGTAAAAAAAAAGGTTGGGAACCCCTGGTCTATTGTATACGTTGCTTAAGAACATTTTGTGCGCAATTATTTTGTGTACACGTTAGTATTCTATTCTTTTAATGCAATATAAGAAAAATGTGACTGGGTAGATCGCTGCCGATTTACTTTCAATAATAACACTCACAATACAATGCGGTAAACATCATCACTCAAATGCGTCATCAATCTATGCTGTTTTTTTAAATAACATCAAAATCGTCTTCGTAATTTCACGTCCTGTCTTGTTGCTATACATCTAAGAACAGCGGAAACAAGCTACATCTTTTCCTTTGATTTAGATCTATATTTATATAATCAAAACACTTAGCAACAATGGTGCTTGTCGTACGGATGGCTGCTGTTCCGGCTACATTCCGGCATTTATTTGCCGGATCGAATGCTCTGGTATCAAAGGACATAAGCCGTGGCTTGGCTTCGCTAACCGTTAGTGGTAATGTTAATGGAGGTAAGGGGGCGACAGAGGTGATTTTTTAAAAATCTATTTAGTCTCGATACTAAATCTAGATCTAAATCTGTGTTTATTTTCTTCAAGACTATGCATGCATTTTTAAAAGGGTCACCACGTTATGATGTGTGTGGACAAATATTGTATGTCGACTTGAACCCGTTGCTACTGAACCTATTTTGTTCAAATTTTTACAGAGAAATTGATTGTCTTATAGATCTACGATAAAAGAAAATTGAATTACCCGTATGACAATGCATCGACTTTCAATTATCCAATGGCCCACATTGTCAATTTATACACTGTGCCTTAAATCTGTCGAAACATGTAGGTTGCCCCCCCCCCCCCACCCCCCCCCCCCACCATGTCAATTACCACACTGTCGACAAGAGTATAGATCTAGTTAGCGTTAATGTTAGCATTTGGTTATGATTTTTCTCAATTATCAAAAACGGAATGACCAATTACCCCATTGTTAATTATCTCTATTTTAAGTAAGGCACTGTGAACCTTATGTCGACTGCCCTTAAGTCAATTACCACCGTGTGGATTATAGTTAGCGTTAATGTAAGCATTTGATTAAGGTTTTGTTTTAGGTTTCGGACTACGTCTGTCTGTATCTAATCTACATCCAAATAATCCCCCTCCACACACACCCTTCCATATACACCCCCACATACACCCCATCCACATAACCCCCTCCACATAACTCCCTCCTCTCACACACCTCCATATACACCCCTCTACATACACAACCCCACCCTCTACATATGCACCTCTACATACACCCCCTTCACATATACCCCTCTACATACATCCCCTCTACATATACGTCTACTCTATATATACTCCCTCTATCAATTATTCCTACACCAACTCCCTAACAACATCAACTCGCACTTGCAACACGATTCTCACCTAAACAGTTATACTCCATTGCATGTCGCTATGAAATCAAAACTTATATCAATAGCAATTTTAACAATAATGTCTTAAACACATTTTCCAATGAGTGTATCACAGTGTATTTGTTGCATCTCTTCGCGTGTGTGTGTGTGGGGGGGGGGGGCTGTTAGAGGGGGGCTGTTAGATTTTATAACGACATTAAGTCCCTCCTCTCACACACCTCCATATACACCCCTCTACATACACAACCCCACCCTCTACATATGCACCTCTACATACACCCCCTTCACATATACCCCTCTACATACATCCCCTCTACATATACGTCTACTCTATATACACTCCCTCTATCAATTATTCCTACACCAACTCCCTAACAACATCAACTCGCACTTGCAACACGATTCTCACCTAAACAGTTATACTCCATTGCATGTCGCTATGAAATCAAAACTTATATCAATAGCAATTTTAACAATAATGTCTTAAACACATTTTCCAATGAGTGTATCACAGTGTATTTGTTGCATCTCTTCGCGTGTGTGTGTGTGGGGGGGGGGGCTGTTAGAGGGGGGCTGTTAGATTTTATAACGACATTAAGTCCATCCAGCACCCACTAGTACCTATCAAAGTCCTTGAGCATAAATCTGACCAAAACATATCCCTCTAAACTGAAGTCACAGAAACAGGTGAACTCTACTCCACATGTTAGGTAACAGATATAAAACCATGAAGACCTACAAAGCAGGTAAACATTTGGTACTAAACAACGACAAGAAATCGATCAGTAGACCATCAGCTAACAATATTGTAACGATCAGATTACAAGGAAATAATTATTAGGTTTCAAAACTACCAGCTGATTTGATCTTTTTTTGATAAACAGCGTCTTACAAACAACAAGTAAAATACATACAATAACTATACCTGGCCGTATGTTCATTATATTCATAACGAGAGAACCCACTTTCAGTGGCGTAGGCAGGGGGGGGGTTAGGGGGGTCATAACCCCCCCCCCCCACCATAGACCCCTCGGTATATATATAAAGTATGAGGGGGGTTGCAAATCGAAAGTTTGAGGGGGGGGGGTGCAAATCGAAAGTTTGAGGGGGGGGGGTGCAAAATCAAAAGTTTGAGGTGGGGGGGGGGGGGTGCAATTCGAAAGTTTGTCCCCGGTTAAAAATTTGACCCCCCCCCCCCCCCCCTCATGAGACGATCCTGGCTATGCTACTGCCCACTTTAATTATATCTATCGCTAATGCATTTGATCTAGTCTAGATAAATCAACATGTTTTTTTTTACAGGAAAGCTGCTGGAATCCTCTAGACCAGCTCTACCACTGCAGGTAATATTGGCGTTACTGTGTCCACTAGTACTAGAGTACAGGTGAACTGTTGGTTCTTATAAAAACTTCTCTATCAAACGATTCTGAGAATTACTATACGTAGTATGCTTCTGTCTTGTACCTAGTACGATTGCTTCACCAAAACATTTAAGAGTATATTTAATAACGTTACAATGAACTATTAAGAGTTTCTTCCAGACATTTCTTCGGGGCTGCTCCGTCCCCCCACCCTCCCCCATCAGAAGAAAGTCACCTCCCTTCACCAACCCCCCTTCCCCCCGAACGAAATGGAATTAAGATAGAAGATATACTTTTACCAGTGTCCGCCCTCCCCCACAAAATTTAGTCCGCCTTCCAGAAAATATCAAGTTCTCTCCCTTCCACCCCACCCCCACCCCCGGAGAAAAGTATGAAAGAAAATCTGGTTCTATTACCTTACAAAACTTAGGCTGACGATACACAGTACTATTTTTCATTGCAAACTTTCAACTGAATTTTCATCTTCTTCTTGCACTACCAGAATATCTTCAGACGGGAATATCTTTACACCACTGGTTCTTAACCTGGATTTCATCGAACCCCAAGGGTTTGGTGAGGTAGTCTCAGGGGTTCGGCGGAGGTCAAGACCCACACCTGGCTCGTATTATTGACGGTCAGGTTTTGTTAGTGCGAACCACAGAACTATTAAGATGGGTTCGGTCAATGCGCATGTGAAACGGGTGGGGTTCGGTAGCTAAAATGTTAAGAACCTTTATTCCTTCTACAACTTGTTCTATAACGACTTACAATTCCAGACCAATCATAGACTAACAGACTAACGATAGAACCATCATTCCTTCTACAACCAGAGTTTTTTTCAGGCATCTCCAGGCAGAGCCCCCCCCCTCCCCGAAGAAAGTCTACCCCCCCCCCCACCCCCGAACGAAATGGAATTTTTATAGAAAACATACTTTTATCAGATTCCTCCGCCCCCACCCCCCACCCCGGAAATATCAAGTGTCCCCCCCCCCCCACCGGAGAAAAAAGTCTGGAAGAAACACTGTCTACAACTTGAACTGTATGTTCTAAAACGACTCACAATTCCTGACCCATCATTGACTAACGATAGAACTAGTGTTCCTTCTACATCTTGAACAGTATGCTCTATAAAGTTGTACACAGCAAGCCTGACCTTATGATTGTTTCAGCTTGGGACATCTGCTAAAACCTTGAAGTACTGGAGCGGTGTGCAGTGCCAGACACGAGGCTTGTTCGGTCAGTGCCGGACAGGAGGTTTGGCAGTTACAAAACAAGCGCTGAAGCCTGGTCTGTCCAACCCATTCTGGGTACCATCGGCTGGATACTGTGATTATCCTGATGTGAGTACTTTCTGTTGAAACTTCTTAACGCTAACCCTTTCATAGATATACTGAGTAATGAGTTAGTTTCAGTGGAAATCCTTTCATTTTTGTTTACTTTGTTTAGTGTTTAGGTCAATTAATTACAAAGTTATGGATTAGCTGCCCTGATAATCCTTTTCTAATCCATGCGTATGTAAATTCACGCAGAGACTGTTATAAGTTTGGGACTTTTACCTCTAGAAATGCTCCAACAAGGTTTTAAAGTTATGTTTTCCTTAATATTTCTAAACTTATAAACTCGTTAAAAATGGAATTGCTTTGTAGATGTGCTGAAATATACGAATACGCTTCTTTTTAACCATGAAGTTTTGTAAGATTTAGAACACAAACGAGTGTACATATCGAAAAAAAAGACAATTGTAGTTAAAACAGTCTGGTTTTGGATAAGTTAAATATATATATATATATATATATATATATATATATATATATATATATATATATATATATATATATATATATATATATATATATATATATATATTTAACTTATCGAAAAAAAAGACAATTGTAGTTAAAACAGTCTGGTTTTGGATAAGTTAAATATATATATATATATATATATATATATATATATATATATATATATATACCGTCTGTCCCATGTTTTCTGATTACTCTATTTGCTATGGTTAAGTTTTAAGGCTGTGTTTTTTTGTTGTTTTTTTTTTACTAGCGGATATGTTTAGAGTTCAAGTATCCTTTCTCCCATCTGTCATCTCCCCTCTCCCATCTCCCATTAAAAGCAACCTAAAAGGGTAGCTCCTTTAGCGCTAACAATCCTTTGTTTTGTTCCGTTTGATCCATAGGATATAATTTTGGATTCAAAAATCACGAACGGCATCCACCCTGGAACGACAGTCATCATCCGAGGCAAACCCAGCCCATGCTGCAAACAGTAAGGAAAATAAATGAGTTGTAACTTAATTAATTAGTAATTAATTTTTTTTTTCTCGAGGCAAACCCAGCCCATGCTGCAAACAGTAAGGAAAACAAATGAGTAGTAACTTAAGTATTTAGTAATTTTTTTTCTCTTTAAGTTTTCTAAATAGTTATTTACAATTAAGAAGGAGATTTAGTTAGAACAAATGAGTGATTTAAGTATTGGATAGTAAGTTCAAGAACCAGTACATATTTTTGTACGTTATGTGGTGTGTTATGAGTTATGTTATGTACTGTTTTATTTCGAGATCAATGAGAGAGAAAAGGTAAACAAATAAAGTAAACGACAGCTGACAAAAGGTGATTGATGGAGTAACTATACACTTTATGTGTGATGTTTTAAAATAGGGTCAAAGACATTTCAACTACCGTCAATAACTTGCTTATATTCCGTTTTCTCCACAAAATCCCACGGCCCCCTTACAATAAATGTCCCGCTAATGAAATATCCTCCCTTAGATTACATATTATAACTATTTATATCCGACTCCATAACCAGCTCCATATCCGGCTGCCTTTCTCAAACCATACCTCTAATTTATGGCATATCTATAACCCTATAGCTAACCAGTCCTTAATTAAAAGAACCCTTAAATGTCCTTTAATTCATTTCCGGGGAATAGTTGACCTGGGAGTAATATGCCAATTCGATTTTTTGGGGTGCGGGTTGTGTACGATAATTTTATTTAAAGGGGTTTAAAATATTAGATCCAAGGTAAATATTGGGGGGTTTAAAGGGGGTTTAAAATATTAGATCCGAGGTAAATAACGGGGGGTTTAAATGGGGTTCAACATATTACATCCGAGGTAAATAACGGGGGGGGGGGGGGGGGGTGTGATGGTCGAGAGTTAGTGGTTTGCTTCTGCGCAGATAATATCCGCAGCAGTGTCAATGCAAAAGTCTCTCATTTTGTTTTAAATACCCGTGTTATTACAGGATGTAAGAGAACGATAACTCGTCTTTATATATTTCCTTGAGCGAGGTGTGGCATATGTGTTATGACTAGATTAACTATCTGCGGAAAAAAACAGACGGTATAACTACGATATGCACAAAAAATGGTATAAAAACAAAACATTTTTTACGTGGGATAGTAAACACTTTGTTTACCTAAAAAATCGGGTGAAATATGGTGGGCTTTATTTTTTACATATAAGTAGTTTTATACGTGAAATGTGTGTTGTTAAATAATTATTTTCTGTAAAAATGAACATTACTTTTATAACTAAATCAAATCTATGCCTGAAATGAAAGGTATAACTAAACACCTGTATTTGCGAAATTAACACATGTGTCTTATTAATAATAAAGTAGTTTTTTTTTCAAACCTGGTTATATATAAGACAGATGTAACAGAGTTTATCTCATTCTTCTATACGAGAAAAATGGCCCGTTGAGGAAGGGTACAACGGGCGCTAGGCTGATAGTGCTGTCTCTTTTCTCTAAACTAAAACCAACCCACCACCCCACACACCACCCCCACCCCACCCCCCACCCCCACACACCACCCCCCCACCCCCACCCCCCCACCCCCCCACACACACCACCCATTCCACACACCGCCGCCCCACCCCCCCCCCCCCCACCCCCCCACCCCCTCCACCCCCCCTCCACCCCCCCTCCCCAAAAAAAAACATGTCTACCGTCCCATTCAACGAAATATAATTATATACTTTTTCCAGTGTCCGCCCCCTCCCAGAAAATTCTACCCGCGCCCCCGAAAATTTCAAGTACCCCCACCACTCTCCGGGGAGGAAAAAGTCTGAAAGAAACACTGAAACCAACCCCCCCCCCCCCACCCCCACACCCCCCCACACCCCCCCACCCCTCCAACACCCCCCCCCCCCCCCAAAAAAACATGTCTACCGTCCCATTGCAAGAAAACCACTTTTTAGATTAGACACATTAATTAGGCGGTAATTTTATTATAGAGTATCGATGAGGAAATTTCTTTTGAGTTGGGGAGTGGGGGGGCTCAGACGTTCTTACGCGGGGGTGGGGCTTCGCCCCTACCCGAAGAATTGTATGAAAGAAACTCTTCACGCAAACCACTTAGATTAGACCAAATTGCCTTTGTATTGAATGTTTACTCGATAATCAATGACGTCATATTAATGTGTGCACTATCCGGCTTGAGATTATTTTCTACTCTGTGCTAAATGGGTCGACGTCATACTTCGTTTTTCGAATTACTATGCATGTTTTTATTTTCCTTGTGTTTTCTCTAGAGCGTTCTTGTCAGATAGATACATAGACAGACAGCGAAACTATTAGTATTAATGAGACAGATGTAGCAGAGTTTATCTCATTCTTCCTAGCTACCGTTAGTAAACTTAAAGCGAATGGGAAATGGTGCTGACCAAACCATTCCTTTATTTGCCGAGGTCAAAAACATCAACTCTATTTGATCATGGTACGGAGTGGCCTAGCAGTAGAGCACTAGACTGCTAACACTAAAGTTCAAAACCCTTTTCAAGTCAGTAGACCGGCCCTGAGTTCACTCAGCTGTGATGAGTATCTAACTCACGTTAGAGAAAGTAAAAGCGGCTGGGCATAGTGCTGACCACACTATTCCTTCATATGCCGAGGTCACAGAAACAGATGAACTCTACTTCACTTTCCTCATAGACCGTCAGGTCTGGAAGAGGAAATATCTACTCCATCTGCTCCCTGGATCATCAGGACTTAAAACTGTCATTCTATTTTAACAGGTTTACGGTATCCCTCTATATCTCTCATTGATCACCAGGACTTAAAACTGTCATTCTATTTTAACAGGCTTACGGTATCCCTCTATATCTCTCATTGATCACCAGGACTTAAAACTGTCATTCTATTTTAACAGGTTTACGGTATCCCTCTATATCTCTCATTGATCATCAGGACTTAAAACTGTCATTCTATTTTAACAGGTTTACAGTATCCCTCTATATCTCTCATTGATCACCAGGACTTAAAACTGTCATTATATTTTAACACGTTTACGGTATCCCTCTATATCTCTCATTGATCATCAGGACTTAAAACTGTCATTCTATTTTAACAGGTTTACGGTATCCCTCTATATCTCTCATTGATCATCAGGACTTAAAACTGTCATTCTATTTTAACAGGTTTACGGTATCCCTCTATATCTCTAAATGATCACCAGGACTTAAAACTGTCATTCTATTTTAACAGGTTTACGGTATCCCTCTATATCTCTAAATGATCACCAGGACTTAAAACTGTCATTCTATTTTAACAGGTTTACGGTATCCCTCTATATCTCTCATTGATCATCAGGACTTAAAACTGTCATTCTATTTTAACAGGTTTACGGTATCCCTCTATATCTCTCATTGATCATCAGGACTTAAAACTGTCATTCTATTTTAACAGGTTTACGGTATCCCTCTATATCTCTCATTGATCATCAGGACTTAAAACTGTCATTCTATTTTAACAGGTTTACGGTATCCCTCTATATCTCTCATTGATCACCAGGACTTAAAACTGTCATTCTATTTTAACAGGTTTACGGTATCCCTCTATATCTCTCAATGATCATCAGGACTTAAAACTGTCATTCTATTTTAACAGGTTTACGGTATCTCTCTATATCTGTCATTGATCATCAGGACTTAAAACTGTCATTCTATTTTAACAGGTTTACGGTATCCCTCTATATCTCTCAATGATCACCAGGACTTAAAACTGTCATTCTATTTTAACAGGTTTACGGTATCCCTCTATATCTCTAAATGATCACCAGGACTTAAAACTGTCATTCTATTTTAACAGGTTTACGGTATCCCTCTATATCTCTCATTGATCATCAGGACTTAAAACTGTCATTCTATTTTAACAGGTTTACGGTATCCCTCTATATCTCTCATTGATCATCAGGACTTAAAACTGTCATTCTATTTTAACAGGTTTACGGTATCCCTCTATATCTCTCATTGATCATCAGGACTTAAAACTGTCATTCTATTTTAACAGGTTTACGGTATCCCTCTATATCTCTCATTGATCATCAGGACTTAAAACTGTCATTCTATTTTAACAGGTTTACGGTATCCCTCTATATCTCTCATTGATCACCAGGACTTAAAACTGTCATTCTATTTTAACAGGTTTACGGTATCCCTCTATATCTCTCATTGATCATCAGGACTTAAAACTGTCATTCTATTTTAACAGGTTTACGGTATCCCTCTATATCTCTCATTGATCATCAGGACTTAAAACTGTCATTCTATTTTAACAGGTTTACGGTATCCCTCTATATCTCTCATTGATCACCAGGACTTAAAACTGTCATTCTATTTTAACAGGTTTACGGTATCCCTCTATATCTCTCATTGATCATCAGGACTTAAAACTGTCATTCTATTTTAACAGGTTTACGGTATCCCTCTATATCTCTCATTGATCATCAGGACTTAAAACTGTCATTCTATTTTAACAGGTTTACGGTATCCCTCTATATCTCTCATTGATCACCAGGACTTAAAACTGTCATTCTATTTTAACAGGTTTACGGTCTCGCTGGACAATGGGCGAAAAGAAATGTCAAACGTCCCTTTTAACATGACCGCCTACTTCAAAGAGCAGAAGGAAGCCAACAATGTCGTGTTGAACAGCAAGAAGAAAGGTGTTGTTGATTATAGCAATGAAAAGACCATTTCAACTAAAATCCCGTTTGAGATCAACAAGGACATCAAAATAACTGTGCAACCCGAGGAGAAAGTTTTTAAGGTAAAAGAAAGTTTTAATTTTTTTTTCTGATATGCTACATTGTTTATACATTCTTTCTTCTTCGTTCTGAGTTTTCAATGTTGAAAGGGATTCCTTCATATACAATTATTACGTGTGTGCTTGTTATGCGCCTAATAGATTGTTGACTCCTATTTCAGCTTGTTTTTTCTTTTTGAATTACCTCCATAGCCTTCTTCAGATCATGTATAGAATATAGCGGTCCTAGGACCTTTGACCACAGGTGCTTTGACCATAGGGGGTTTGACCATAGGGGGTTTGACCACAGCGGAGCTTTGACCATAGGGGCTTTGACCATAGGGGGTTTGACAACAGCGGGGCTTTGACCATAGCGGTGCTTTGACCATAGGGGGTTTGATCATAGGGGATTTGACCATAGGGGGTTTGACCACAGGTGTTTTCTCAGATGAGGGTCTTTGATCACAGGTGGTCTATCAACTGGTGTTTGATCAAATGCGTTGTGTCCGGCTTTGATCATAGGTGTTTTGTCCAAGCGATATAAGATGCTGCACGAAAAAGTACAACGTGCTGTCCAGACACATGGTCAAACAGATGTACTGACATATTTGCGTGCTATAGCACATCTGTCATTTAGTTAACCATTTTATGTATTACATCTTTGACTATATTGTTGGCAAGTTTTGTATCATTTTTTATCCTTTATACATGCTATGTATTTTCAAGTACATCTACATTATTTATTTGTGAAACTTGTTATATGTCGCATTATTTGTGTTTCATTTATATTTAAAATAAATCTATGAGGCCTAACGCCAGCCTTTATGTGGAGAATAAAAAATAGTTCTTGGCTTTTTTTAAATACATGTTATTTTCTATTAACGTACTGTCAGGAAACATGTATAAAATCGTGTTAATTCTATCACACCTATGATCAAAGCCGGACACAGCGCTTGTGATCAAACACCCGTTGATAGATCACCTGTGATCAAAGACCCTCTCCTGAGAAAACACATGTGGTCAAACCCCCTATGGTCAAACCCCCTATGATCAAACCCCTATGGTCAAAGCACCGCTATGGTCAAAGCTCCGCTGTGGTCAAACCCCCTATGGTCAAAGCACCTGTGGTCAAAGGTCCGCGCACCAGTATAGCAGATCATGTTACTAGATCATGTTTATAGTCTAGGCGTAAACAGATCATGTATGAATGGGAAGATGTAGGCTACATTGTAGCATACTAAAACTTTTTTCCATTCAATATAAGTAAATGAAAATGTATATCTTGTTTGTATTAACTAATTTAAATCGATGATTTATAGACGTTAGTAGAAAATGAAAAGAAGAATTAGGCCCTTTATAGCATAATAAAACATCTTTCCATTAATTATGACCCAATGAAAATGTAGGCTCTTTATTTAGTTTGTATTAACGCATTTATACCGATTACTTATAGACATTAGCAGAGAATCGGAAGATGAAAGTTACAGTGTAGCATAATAAATCATATTTAAATTAAATTCGACGAAATGAAAATGTATACCTAGTTTTTATAATCGCATTTTAAAAAAAAAAATATTTCCACAATTTTCACTGCGCATTTATATCAATTAAATTTGACGAAATTAAAATGTATGTCTAGTTTTTATAATCGCATGGAAAAAAAATATTTCCGTAATTTAACACTATTTGTTTCTAGGAACCGTTATCAAAGGAATGTGATACTGACCAGTGGCGTAGCCAGCTCGGGTGTCACTCGGTGCGGCACGTAATGGTTTCACCCCCCCCCCCCCAGCGGCGTAGCGAGCTCGGGTGTCACCCGGTGCGGCACTTAATGGTTTTAACCCCCCCCCCAGCGGCGTAGCGAGCTCGGGTGTCACCCGGTGCGGCACTTAATGGTTTCACCCCCCCCCCCCCCCAGCGGCGTAGCGAGCTCGGGTATCACCCGGTGCGGCACTTAATGGTTTCACCCCCCCCCCCCAGCGGCGTAGCGACCCTTCCCGGGGACAAACTTTCAAATTTTCAATTTGCACCCCCCTAAAACTTTCGATTTGCACCCCCTCCCCCCTCAAGTTTTCGATTTGCACCCCCCCCCCCCCCTCAAACTTTTGATTTGCACCCCCCTCAAACTTTCGATTTGCACCCCTCTCTCAAGTTTTTCTCTATATATTTTGCTATTTTTCGCCTTGGTGTCACCCCCCTAAATGGTATCACCCGGTGCGGTCCGCACCCCCCGCCCCCCCCCCACTCGCTACGCCCCTGATTCTGACATGATTTTAGTTTTTTAATTAATTGATTTTATTCTCCAGGTACTCGTCAATGACAGAAGCTTTGATTTCCTGCCTCATACGATCAAAGATTTCAACAAACTCAGACATGTGAAAGTTTACGGCGGGTTTAAAGTCACTGAGTACCAGATTACTGAACCTAACCCACATTCCTACCGACCAAAATAAGGTTATTAATACATTTGGGGGACATCACTGTTTTCTCGATAGGACGTTTATGTCATGATGTCACCTCCCCCACCCATGTCGGGATTTTTCAATTTTTATTTAAATGACTATTTTACTCTAATTGAGCATAATTGAACAATTTTTCATCAATATATTTTAAAATTATTTTGTCTTGGTGCCACTCTTTAAATGACGTCACCCGGTGTGGTTCGCACCACTTACCCCACCTAGCGACGCCTCTGCATACGTTAAAAGTTGATCATGAGTCCGTCCATTAACAGTGAACAAGTCAGTAAACAAATGTTCAAGTTGAATCTGAAGTGAACCAATCTAGACAATATTGAAGTAATTTGAATCAATCAGTACTTGAATAAAAACATCATTTTTTGCATTTGCAAGTGTCATTTTTAAAAAAATATATTTGTTTTATGTTGTCCAAAACACTACGAACTAAATAGACTCCTCTAGATATAGCTAAGATATAAAAAAAGAAGTAATTGGAATTTCGGGTATTCAAGATCTTGTCCATAAAGCTCCAAATTACACAGTATATTTCTGAATATAAGTCCACCATTCGGTACAAAAAAAGAATAGTGGGTAGTGGCGTAGGCAGGGAGGGTTAGGGGGGGTCATAACCCCCCCCCCCCATAGACCCCTCGGTATATATAAAAAGTATGAGGGGGGGTGCAAATTGAAAGTTTGATGGGGGGGGGGGTGCAAATCGAAAGTTTGAGGGGGGGTGCAAATCGAAAGTTTGTCCCCGGGTAAAAATTGGAACCCCCCCCCCCCCCTTGAGACGATCCTGGCTACGCCACTGAGGGTGGGTGTGGTCGAGTCGGTCGCAAACAGATTCTTTTTTAACTTTTAATTATGCTTTGGTGTTGGTGTGATTGGGGTTTTCGGCTTGTTGGGGTGGTTTGGGTGTTGGGTTGGTTGGGGGTGGTTGGGGTGGTTCGGGTTTGGGGTGTTGGTGTGATTGAAGTTGTTGGCTTGTTGGGGTGGTTTAAGTGGTGGGGTGGTTGGAGTTAAGGGGTAGTTAGGGTGGTTGGGTAGTCTGAGTGTTAGGGTATTGGTGCGGTTGGGATGGTTGGGGTGGTTGGGGTATTGGGTGTACCAGGGGTGTTGTGTTGGTTGGGATGATTTAAGTGGTTGGGGTGATTTGAGTGGTTGGGGTGTTGGGGTGTTGGGTGTACCAGGGGTGTTGGGGTGCTTGGGGTGCAATTATTATTTTACTCGATCTAATATAGACAAACTTATCAACATCTATTAAAAGAAATAAATCTTTTAACTTAATCATCACAGAACGAGGTGGATCTTAATTACATTAAGATTTAATAAGCAATTAATTATTTTCTCATAATCCTTCTAATTGTAATAGGGAAATGTGTGACCCCCAAGCTGATTTAAACCCAAACTTTCAAACTGATTTCAAACTTTCCTTATCTCAGACTTTCCTTACAATACCATCACACAATCACTGATTACAGTTATCGAACATCTTCTCTTCAGTAATATCAAGACAGCTCTTACATAACAACACAAAATACACGAAAATACATAATACATGATAATGCAAACTACATAATAATATCATGGGATGGTGAGGTGAAAAATATAATTAAATTAACACATGATTTTTTAAAAAGTAAAATTTAAATATCTAAGAATCTACCCACATAAAGAGAAAAAAAGCCTTAACAGAAATAAAAAGTTAACATTTCTGCAAGTAAGTCATTCTTTGACACATCAGGAATCAAAAGCAGGATGTACAACAATGATATGTCCCAATGTTCGTGAATACCAATATAAAACAGAAGATAACAAGCAGCGAAAACTAACATAGTGATACAAAGTTATTGTTTTAAATATCAGTACAGTCTGTATCATCCACTGTTACCAACAATGTTTCTACCAGACTATTTTCTCCGGGGGTGGGGGGGGGGGCACTTGAAATTTTCTTGGGAGGGCGGACTAATCTTTTCAGGGGAGGGAGGGGGTGGGCGGACACTGTTAAAAGTATATATTTTCTATAAAAATTCCATTTCGTTCGGGGGGTGGTAGACTTTTTTTTCGAGGGGGCGGACTCCCCCCCCCCACCCTTTACCCCCATCCCCCGAGGAGATGCTTGGAAGAAACTCTGGTTACCAATTGTATCCATTCTTCTTGGTATCGTCTTCCATGGCGAACCTCCATGCCATCTGTGGTCGGTCTCTTTTCATTTTGCCCTGTGTATTCCAGGAGAGGGCTTGTCTTGTTATACTGGATACAGGCTTTCTGATTGTGCGGTCAGTCTATCTAACTTTCTCTGCAGGATCTCTTCCTTAGCTGGATCTTTCACGGAAGTGATACTTAAGTTTTGATTTACCGATAATTTGAATACCGTTTCAGTTTGGTGGATGAAATTTCATATCTAGGTATTACCTACTGTAGATATCTCAACTTTCGAACGATTTTAGAAAACGGGAAGGGGTATTTGATTCAACTTACGATGTATCATAAACCTGAACAAAAATTTATATTTCTATATTATATAATCATAAAACACATTCATAACAATACATGTTTATAAAATAATTATTTATTGTAAAATAAACAAACAAAATAAAGTTGTAAGGAATATCATTATCCTCATCTATCATGTGGACCCCTAGTGGAGTATAAGGACGAAACGACACCTCTTCATCGTAGTCGGTTTTGGGCGATTCCTCCAATTTGGCTCCACGCCATTCCGGCTGCTTCTTCTTCACTGACTCTGACATATAAAGCAGTGGCGTAGGCAGGGGGGGGGGGGGGGGGTTAGGGGGGGGGTCATAATCCCCCCCCCCATAGAACCCTCGGTATATATATAAAAAGTATGAGGGGGTGCAAATTGAAAGATTGAGGGGGGGGGTGGGTGCAAATCGAAATTTTGAGGGGGGGGGGGGGGGGGTTGCAAATCGAGAGGGGGGTGCAAATCGAAAGTTTGAGGGGGTGGGTGCAAATCGAAAGTTTGTCCCTGGGTAAAAATTGGAACACCCCCCCCCCTTGAGACGATCCTGACTACGCCACTGATATAGAGTAATTGAAACGTGGAACTTGATGATTTACCTGAAGGATGCTAGTAGGACAATTACTGCAGCGTTTTTTCCAAATCGTTTTTTCTGGTTACGATAATAGACTAGAAAAGCTGGTTCCAAAGCTAGTTTTTCAGCCAAAAGTGAATACTTTATAACTTTATCGTTTACGTAAAGGATACTATTTAAAAAATTACCGTACCATGGACTGTTTCTTCTTAAAAATTGAGTAAAATTGATTCGTAAAGTTAGCATTGAGTGTGAGGTAGACCACGATATTACCCACACAGCTCACCGTACCGAACAAGTTGGCGACCTCCCACATGAGTATGCCCAGGTTGTTGTAGGTCCCCAGCTGTACACCACGAAGGACGTGATGGACCACGATGGTCACGAAAAATCTGGGGATGCTGCCCACAGTCTGGATAATGGCCAACATGATGACAATTTTGACCAGGCGTTTCTCCCGTGGCGAAAGATTATCCGCACGTTCACGGTGCCGGGATATGGCTGATTTCCGTATTCTCGAGGACGATTTTAATGAGTAGATCATCCAGACGGTGCAGAGGATGATTAAAACTTGTGACGTCACGGACAAGACCACGCCCACCACGATATTCATGTTGAACTGCGCTTGCGCTGTTTCGACGGTCATTTGGAGTTTCATTTGCATGAAGTAAATATCCGACCCGTTTGTGTCTTTTTGGTCAGTGCTATACCGGCCCCATTGGAAAAACGGGTACACGTATATTTGAATAAGCATCGCGATATGGATAGCACACATGACAAGGATGAATGCTACACATTTTGTTTTTGTGAACACTTGCTTCACTTTGAAAGGGGAGACAACACAGTAGCATCTTTCTAAAGCGATAAGGGTAGTTATCCAGCATGATATGAAGTAACACACGTACCTTGCCCAGCCGAAATAAAACCTACCGATAATCCAATAATCCACTTGACTGAATGGATACATTATAGCGAACAGATACGACGTACACCTGCACAAATGTAACACAGATACCACCAGATCTGTGAAAGATAACGCCCAAAGCCCAACACTCATGCTGTCCTTGAGACCAAGTCTAATGAAGACGAGCACGTTGACGCTGTTGGACAAGACGCCTGCTATCGCTATAATCCCATTGAGTATGACGCTTAAGCCTATCATGATAGTGTTTAACATGGCGTTTGATATCACGAACTCTCTCGTGTCCTCTACCCATTTCTTGACGTGGTCATTGAACTCCTCTAAAGAACTGTTTGGCCCTTCGTCCATTGTTGTCAGTAGTAAGATAATTCAAAACTAAAAACAAACAAAAAACGAAAAATATGTATAACTTAAATAAATTAATATGAATAGTTTATATTACCACAAGTATAAACTAGAACATTAAGGTAATAAAAGAAATTAATGTTTTAATTTACCACAAGCATAAACTAAATCATTAAGTAATTAAATAAATTAATATTCAAACTTACCACAAGTAGAAACTAAAACATTAAGGGTCTAAAAAAATTTTTTGATATAAACAGATACTATTGTGATAGAGGTACGGTTCGTGGGTTTACAAATCATACGTGAAGATACATTTATTAATTCTCGAGTCTAAAAATCACAACCGATTTAAAAACATGTAGCAAGTTGTTAATATTTCTGAATTCTGATGTCACAAAAAAACTGACGCGCTCAAAATTATCTGCCACTAAAAAATTAATCCGATTTTAATTATGTTTTAACACCCTTTAATCTACAAAAAATATACAATGGTAAAGGGATAGTGTGTTCAAATATATGCTCAGCCGAATTTATATTCTGCAATGAGTTACCAGCTTCTGATATTTACACAAACATCAGAAAGGTACACATTATAGCTGGGAGTTAGCATTCTTGCACTCTACGGTATGATCGTGTCTTTAATCGTTTAAGAAACTTTGAAATAATATTATTCTTATTTAGATTTGTAATGAAACTATCTTTTAAAAGTTATCAATGACATATATCACCTTTTTAATATTAGGAACACAATATTTTAAAAATAGAAAAGATATATTTTCACCTTTTAAAATGTTTTTAATTAAATGTTATTTTCTTTTAAAAATCAGAAATAATAATTAGTAATTGCTTTATTTTAAATACATTCAAAACCGTTTTTTTAGTTTTACCATTGCTTATAGCATTTGTACGCTGACATATAAAAACATCAAGTCTATCACATAAAGTGCAAGGCAGTTGTAAACCACATTTTCGTATTTATGTCACAGTCATATTTGTACACACTATTTAGGATTTAGGTACTTTAAACTTTAATAATAAAAGACGCTTTAATGTTTTTTGTTGCTTAATTATTTACACAGTTATAAAGAAGAACATTTCTGATTTATCAAAGGAATTTAAAAAAATACATTTTCGAATGGTTATCTGCTGGTAAGTCATCGTGATAGAAACTACAGGGTATTGAGGTATTAAGCTAGGTACAGTGGGTAAATTTGGTTTCAGTTATGTTTAGAAGATTTGTATGCTAGAGGGTATGCAGATATGTGATTATCTGTGTTCGTAAGTGACGGCGATAGACTGCGGGCTTGTTAACGCAAAAGTCACGGGTTCGGATCCTAGGGTGTAGACCATAGGTCGTTGCCTGGCCAAATTGGCCACAGCTGGGTGGGGTGTTGGCAAAACAAAGTGTTGAGGGGCTGGTAACCTTGGAAACCAGAAATGTGGGAATCTTAACGCTAATCCAGTCAGTCTTGCTAATGAGCAATAAATTGGGTCGGTAAGGGCTTTATAAGAGAGAGAGAAAATAAGAGAGAGAGAAAGAGAGACAAAATGAGAGAGAGCAAGAGAAAGAGAGAGAGAGAGAGTGAAAGAGAATGAGAGAGAGAGAGAGAGAGAGAGAGAGAGAAAGAGAAAGATAGAGAAGAGAAAGAGAGAGAGAGTGAAAAAGAGAGAGACTGTGTGTTCAAGGTTCTAGATTTAAGGTTATAAAACAGTAATGCTAGTGTGAGCGGCTGGAGTGTTGTTATTATTATTTATATGTAACATAAAAAGGCGAATGTATCGTTTCGTTTCGTGTTCGTACTTTATAGTTGTGTTGTCCGGGGCCGCTGTGTAACAGTTTTTGTCCCTGTTTACGGCTACTTTGTATATATTTCGTTTATATTGTTGTCAATGTTTATATTACGTGTCTTTTTTATAATTCTGTCGTATGTTATCTGGCGTGTTGTTTGTTATCTGTGAATTAGGGACTATTTGTTTACGTGTAGTGTGCGAGGTGTGTGGAAGTCAGTTTCTGGAGTGGTTGCTGATCACGTTTGGATATTGTGCGGGTGAAGGGAGGCTCTTGTTCGCGCAGAGCCTGGACCATCCGGTACATCAAGAGTCTGAGTAGCACCATCAAATAGTCAAACTTCGTAAAACTATTTCTTTTAAGTTTTAAGCCTGTACGATAGTCCGAAATTGGGTGTTTGTCCCTTTGTGTTTTGTTCGGTTGTGTTATGTTTTGTACGTTTCGTTTTGTATGTTTTTAGCCTAGATGTTTTGTCTGGTAGATTTTGTTTTTTGTTTATATTCCTTTTCATTTAAATTGTTGGTTCCATTTCTTTCATGTAATAAATTCTAAAAACTTAAAGTTTTTTTTTGTTTTTTTAGTAGTGTCTTAGAATAAGGTAAAGGATAAGATTTAACCAACCATGAGTTTTACAACAGTTGCACTGACCGGATAAGTTATTAGTTAAGCCTAGTGACGTAGTAGTAGCTATCCCTACCTCATAAGCAGGGCTTACACTAGTAATAAACATAGATACCAATATTTACACTGTACTATGAATGTTATACTTTATTAGACGATTCGAATTCTCAATAATAATGGCCAAAAGAATAGTATTCGTAGTTCATTTTCTTATTTAAGAAACATAGTTTTTTTGTTTTATTTTGTTGTTTTTTTTTCATTTTGTATGCAGATTATTTTAAGACTCGTATAAAAATAAAAATGTTGAAATGTTGATCAGATTGTAGTTGTGCGCAGTTTGTAAACAAAAATAAGAGATTTTTAAATTTCAAAAACGTTTGTCAATTATTTACAGTGACAAACGTTTATACCACTGTACCTTATGAAAATTCTTGTTTATTTCTTTTAGCAGTTGTCTCTGATACTCTTTTTATTCATTTATTTCCTTTCAAACTATATTTGGGTCAATGTAAGAATAAACTAGGTTGTCTACTTTTGTCACATATAATAACTTAGACAGGAAAATTGACCTGATTGTCTAAAAAAAAATAAACTTCAAATAACTATTTCTGAAACAGACTCTACATAATTTTTCTTTCTTCCACAAGAAGTTTTAATATTATCTGTTCTCGTGTTTCTTATAGTAAAGGCAAAGCTGGTTTTATCTGAAACAAATATTATCCTATATTTTAAAGCAAAAATACACTCAAATTGTTATAATGCATTTCATCATATTATAACGATTTTTAAATCAACTCCGGCCAAAAAGATGTTCGTCTTTACCCCGCTGTGGGCTAAACATTACTCATAGTATAATCTAACGCAAACTGTTAAGATAATTTCCCTTGATTTCAGTAAAACGATTAGAATACGACATAAACTTTTATTTTTAAAATTGTTAAAATTCAACCAGTCTAAATTAAAAAATCCATTGAATCGATAATAGCGCACTGTAATTCAAAACCAAACGAAATTGAGCGAGAAACAAGAAATAATTACACAATTTCGCTACGTCTCCGAACAAGTAATTTACATTTTTTTCCAGGCAGTCAAGTTTCAATTACTTCAGAAGAAAATAAAAAATAATAATTTTACAATTATCTTTCTGACTCCGATGGTAATGTTTCGACCTTTACTTGATGATTGAATAAACGATGCCAGTGCTTAAGTTAGCTAGTCTTGTATCGATGGTATGTGGATAGGATAGCCTAAGCTCACCTTTTAGATGGGGAAAAAAATTATTAGGAAAAAAGAGTTTCTATAGTTTTCGAGCTCCGCTTTCAAATTCCATTTTTGTAGTGCAGCTCTACCTGATATACAATTTAAAAAAAAGGTTGATTAAATAGATATATTATGATAATATTAGTGTGAATTTATAAAATACTGGCAAGGTATACCAATCTCTGCCCGGGAGGATGTTGTTATATATTATTTTAATTCTAGTTTTATACATGGAACGGCGTGACCAAGCGGTAGAGCCCTAGAATGCTTACCCGAATGTCTTGAATTCGAGTTCATGTCCGAAGAACGTCCCTGAGTCCACCCAGCTCTGATGGGTACCTAACTCATGTTAGGGAAAGTGATCTCGGCTGGGCATAGTGTTGACCAAGGTCACCGAAATAGGTGGGCTCTATTTCACCGTCAGAAAATTTACTAATTTTAAATTTATATTCAAAATGTTGTTTTATGAGAAAATATGCATACATTTATATAATACATTTTATGAACTAAGATGAAGTCGATTCAGGTAATGAATGTTATCTCGAATCCACCTACCAATGCCATGCTTATTCGTTGAACAGAAGTTAAAACTTAATACTAAAAATAACTTTCGGACCTACATTTCAATCAAACATGGGCTATCTAGGTCAGCTACTACCCACTTTAAGTAGTGTATCACTTCCTTAAAGGTTATGTAAGTGATGGTCGCCCATTTGGTGCTAGTAATCATGAGAGAGTGAAAACAAAACAGATTTAGTTCTGAGACTACAACGGACTAGAGTTTTCACACTACTGTATAGCTGACTTGTTGAATATCACAATAGACGGCATAACACGTCATTTAAGTGTTTACTTGTTGCTGGATGGTAAAAAAAATGTTATGTAGGCTCATGCCCAGTGTTCCTCGTGTGCTAAGAGTGTCATGTAATTCTCAATGTCATGATCACAACCCTCAGATGTCACATAACATGCAGAGTTAACTCTCACAACAAAACAAAACAGTGTTTTAAAATAAAACAGGTTTATGTTAGGACTGAAAGGTTAGTGTGGACGAGTCGGTAAAGCTCATGGTTGCTAAAACGAAAAGTCTCGAGTTCAAACCCTCGGGCAGATGAGGCTCGTTAGCTGGGGACCGCCACTCTTCAAGCAGAGACAACTCCAAAATCAAACACCTGCTGCCTTGTAGTTTGTTCTTGGTTGGACAAAGGTTATGGAAGCAAATCCAAAAAGAAAAGCAGGCTGAAATCGGAGTCAATGGCCTCTAACCAGTTGATAATTAGGCCTATATTTAATGGTGTTGAAAGGGATCCCTTCAAATACTAAAATTAAGAACGAAGAAGAAGTTTGCAAGAGTATTGTGACCTACTTAGGTCGAGTCATTTTTATTTTGACATTGTATAATTCCTTATATGGAATGATGGTGTAACACCTGGGGTTTTTCCACTGACTTATTAAGGTGTTTGAGACATAGAAATTTTCCATTAAGATCTGATTGAATGATTCTGATCAGATGATTATCCCAACCAATGGCGACATGAGTTGAGGATAACCTCCCCTGTCACAGAAGTCTTTAATTGCACTGCACACTCGCAACACGAGGCAGTTTTATCTTGACCTGGCAGTCTACGGGGCAGTTTTACCTTGATCAGGCAGCCGTCCATATTGTCCGGCTATAGACTCTGACCATTTGAACGTGAGAGTACTTAAGACCTGTGTGTGCCTTGCTTTCTTAAGTTGATTTAGTCTTCTAGTTTAATATTACTTGTCGTTAAGTAATTCCTGAAGCTACAGCAGTGTTGTGTGGCCTGTGGCTATTTTTAGACAGTGTAGAAATCTGTGATAGTGTTTTTTCCTGCATTTTGTAAGTTGGGTTTTTGATATTTTATACATTAAATATTTTATCTAGTTCATCTTTGTGTTCTGCCACAACTGTGTTCGCTGATTAAAAGGTCGTATGTAGATTGGATGAGTGTTAATTACAATAGTATCACTAGCTTCCCTAGACATTAAATTCGAGCCCTAGTGGGTCGTTGTGTTAAGTGTTCATCCACTTAGGCCGTAAGGCATTTGCATATGACCCCGAAAAAAGAATCCGGGGACGTTCTCCTTCTATTTGGCTGATAGATAGGTTAACGTTACAAAGTGGGAGCTCGCCGAGATTTAATCTGTCGTTCCAGTTGTTGGTTATATCAGTTGAATACTAAGGTTAGTTGGATTTAGTTGTTTTAATATCCAGTAGCGCAGTGTTCTTACAACGCGCGCTCAGGCTAGAGTATCTAGGTCAAATAAGCAGACGTGTCACGTCCTACATTTAGAGGTCAAGTACACGGCCCAACTCACCGTGTTAAGTTAGTGAACCTAGGCTTGTTGTGATTTGAAAGTTAGTGTTATGGAGTCTTTTTTGGCTAATCCTACTTTTGAAGAGGTCGAGAAGTTGAGTAGAAAAACTTTGATTAGTGTTGTTAAGGAATTGAAATTGGATTATTCTGTTACGCAGAAGTCAGAGGTGTTGAGAGATAAAATTTTGTTCATTTCATTAATGAAGGAGTATTTGATGAAAGTTTGTTGGCTGGTGTGTTGCTCCGCGAGGAGAAACCTCTAGAGAAGGTAGAATTAGAAGCTAGAATTACTTTAGAGAAGGAGAAAGTTGCTTTAGAGAAGGCTTTAAAAGAAAAGGAGTTTGAAACTAAAAGTGCTCTAGAGAAACAGGAGTTAGAGGCCAAAATTGCTTTAGATAAGAGGAGGTTGGAATTAGAGTTTGGTCAAGTTAGTGATGTCACTTCTCCGGTAGATCCAAAAAAGTTGTCGGTAGGGCAAGTGATTGCCAAATTTGGGAAATTAGTTCCTAAATTTGATGAAACAGATTTGGTCGTTTTCTTTAACTCATTTGAGAGTTTAGCGAAGACATGTGAATGGCCGGAAACTTCCATTACTGCTTTATTGAGCTCTGTCCTTACTGGGAAAGCTGCAAAAACATACCAGGCACTCTCTCACGACGTTCAAAATAACTATAGTTTGGTCAAGACTGCCATTTTAAAGGCCTACGCACTGACGCCCGAGGCCTATCGGACAAAATTCCGAACACTCCGCAAGTTACCCACACAATCATATGTGGAATTTCTCTTTGAAAAGGAGAAAATATTTTCAAGGTGGCTACACTCGGAGGAAGTTTCTGAGTTTGAGAAACTCAGGTCACTTATCCTAAGGGAAGAATTCCTATCGTCCCTGCCTGAAGAGATACGACTACACATACTGGATAACAAGATAACTGACATCCAGAAGGCTGCTGAGTCGGCTGACACATATATGTTGGTGCATAAGAAACCACCAGTGTCAGGAAACCGCCTCAACCCCGTGCTTCCCCTTTTTGGCAGCAATCATCCTGTTGGCCAACATTTGAAGGCATCACAGTCCAGAGAGAAACCAAGATCAACTCTCAATCGTCGAGCAGTATGCCAGTTCTGCAAAAGGTCTGGGCATCTTGTCAAGGACTGTTACAAACGTCTTCAGAATAACAGAGAGGTGGTGCGTACTTCCGCGCACTATGCTCTATCCCCTCAAGCAGCCAGTTCAACTATGAACTCTAGAATTCAAAAGGACTCTAACCCTAAGTGTCCGCAAGAAGGTAGTCAAGTCTCCACACATTATGTGCAGTCACATTTTGACTGTTCTCGCCACCATCCAGTTTCTTCCGAGTCTACCGATCTCGAGGGATCGAGAAAAGTTGACTTTTCATCTTTTATTGCCGAAGCCATCATTAGCAAACCAGGTGATCCGTTGTCTCAGCGGAATATCACCGTCCTAAGAGACACCGGAGCGTCACAATCACTCCTTTTGAAAAGTTCAATGGACTTTTCACCAGAGACGAACACCGGAAGGATTTCCATTATCCGGGGAGTGGGGACAGAATCTACTGTCGTCCCTCTACACAAGTTCGCCTTGAAACATCATCTCGTCGAAGGTGAGGTCATTTTAGGTGTGATAGATAGTATTCCTGTCCCAGGAGTACACCTACTTCTAGGGAATGACCTTGCGGGAAGCAAAGTATACCCCTGTACGGTTTCAGACCCTTTGTCAACAGTTCCAGATAATGATTATGAACTGTATCCTGCATGTGCGGTGACAAGAAGCCAGACCAAACAATTGGCTGACACAACGTCTGAACCACATCTACCATCATCGTCAAGAAATTCGACTCCCAAACTGGAGTCTATGCTTCCAGAAAACACAAGTCTGGGCTTACCCCTGAGGATATCTCAGGAAGACATCATTAAAGCTCAACAAGTCGACGCGGAACTCAAAGCAACGGTCGAAAAATCTCTATCATCTGACGATGGAGAATATTTCTCCGAGAACGGCCTCTTCTTTCGTCGCGCTATACCAGTGAATGCCTCACCAGCCGAACCATGGTTGAGTAAAAACCAGCTGTGGATCCCTCCACCTTATCGGCATGAAATACTTAAGCTGGCACATGACCATCCAATGTCAGCGCACCCAGGTGTCACTAAAACGACGGCGAAGATCAAAGAACTGTTCTTTTGGCCCAAAATGAGAAAAGAGGTGTCGCGTTACTGTAGAAGTTGCACGAACTGTCAGTTGGCCGGAAAGCCAAACCAGACAATTCCTAAGGCCCCTTTGAGTCCGATTCCTGTATTAGAAGAACCCTTTTCAAAAATCGTCATGGACTGTGTAGGTCCCTTGCCTAAAACCAAGGCGGGCAACGAGTACCTACTTACCTTTATGTGTTCAAGTACCCGTTTTCCCGAGGCGATTCCCTTACGGAACATTAAGGCAAAGACTGTAGTCAGAGCCATGACCCGGTTCTTCACTACCTTTGGATTACCTAGAATCGTGCAAACAGATCAAGGCAGCAACTTCACCAGTCACCATTTTCAGGAAGCGCTAGCCAAGCTAGGCGTTACCCACATCACCAGCTCAGCCTACCACCCTCAGTCTCAAGGCGTACTTGAGAGGTTCCACCAAACCCTCAAAACCATGCTAAGGACATTCGCTAATAGTAACACCCAATGGGATGAGTCTGTTCCTTGGATTATTTTCGCCGCGAGGGACTGTGTCCAAGACTCTTTAGGCTACTCTCCTTTTCAACTTGTGTTTGGACATTCTGTCCGTGGCCCCCTGAAGCTGATACACGAACGTTGGACAGGTACCAGTGATCATCCAGTGGAAAACTTCGACGATTTTCACGTTCGACTGAAAGCCGTGTGCGAAATGGCTCACAAGAACTTAAGAAAGGCCCAAGTGAGAATGAAAGGACTGTATGATAAGAGTTCTTGTAAACGAACATTCAATCCAGGCGACAAAGTTCTTGTGCTAGTGCCTAATCTGAACAATGCGTTATCCTTGAGATATTGTGGACCCTTTACAGTGCATTCAAAATTAAGTGATTTGAACTATGTTGTCAATACGCCCGACAGAAGAAAGAAACAGACAGTGTATCATGTCAACTCACTGAAAAAATATTATGATAATTGTAACAATTTTCATTCCACAGCTAAAATTACTTTACCTGTATGTTCAAATGTTTCTGATGATGTGATACATGATAAATTGAAACCCCCAAAATTGGTAAATTCTTCCTTTTTAGATAATTTGAATGTCCACCTTATGCATTTGTCCACAGAGGAAAGCCAGAGATTGTCTCAGTCATTTGAGACATTTCCCTCTATTTTTGGGGATGTCCCCAAAGAAGCGAAAGTACCACCTCATGATGTAGACGTAGGTGACGCAAAACCCATTAAACAACACCCCTATAGAGTTAACCCGGAAAAAGCTGCTTTGATAAAAGATGAAATTGATTATATGCTCAAGAATGATATCATTGAGCCCAGTTTCAGCAACTGGAGTTCCCCATGTCTCCTAGTCCCGAAAGACGGTGGATCTTTCAGGTTTGTGACCGACTTTAGGAAGGTGAATGCGCTCACCAAAGCTGATTCCTATCCTTTACCTCGGATAGAAGACGTTATTGATAAAGTTGGTCAGGCTAAGATAATTTCCAAAATTGATTTACTTTCAGGATACTGGCAAATCCCCTTATCTGACCGTGCAAAAGAAATATCTGCTTTTGTAACCCCTAATGGTTTTTATAGATACAAACGTATGCCCTTTGGTATGCGAAATGCTGGTCAAACTTTCCAGAGGGTCATTAACTCTGTCATTGCTGACGTAGACCAATGTGAGGCCTACATAGATGATATAGTTGTATTTTCTAATACTTTTGAAGAACATATTGTTCAATTGACTAACCTTTTTAGAAAATTGTCTGAAGTTAATTTTACTGTAAACTTACATAAAAGTGATTTCTGTAAAGCTTCAATTACCTATTTGGGTTATCAAGTGGGAACGAACCAAGTTCGGCCCATTGAAGCTAAAGTAGATGCTATTGTAAGGTTACCACCTCCCAAAAATTGTAAAGAGATCAAAAAGTTCCTTGGGATGGCTGGTTACTATAGGCGGTTCTGTCAAAACTTTTCAGCTATTGCTGAACCTCTTACTGCATTATTGAAAAAGGGTGTTAAGTTTGAATGGTCAAATAATTGTCAGGAAGCCTTTTTAACCATTAAGTCATTTTTATCAAATGCTCCTGTTATGGCTGCACCAAATTTTAGCAAGCCCTTTAAACTTGCCATTGATGCTAGCAACTTAGCCATTGGCTCAGTCCTATTTCAAGAAGACAACATGGGAATTGACCATCCCATTGCCTTTTTTTCCAGGAAGTTAAATGAGAACCAAAAGAATTATTCTACTATTGAAAAAGAAGCTTTAGCTTTGGTTTTATCATTACAACATTTTGAAGTCTATGTCTCTTCTTCAACCAATCCAGTCAGAGTGTTTTCTGACCATGATCCCCTGAAATTTACCTCTAAGTTAGGACAGACAAATCAAAGAATATTAAGATGGTGCTTATATTTCCAAAATTTTAATCTGGAAATTTCACACATTAAGGGTAGTGATAATGTTGTGGCTGATTGTTTGTCAAGGATGTAAAATCTTGTTACACACATTGATCATATGACATGCTTTGTGGTTCATTAGGACCATAAACAGGTTTTGTTTGAGTGTCACTCATATGAAAATGAGTGGTGTGAGTTTTGAATTTTTTTCAAAATTCCAATCCTGTTGAATATTTTGTTTATTTTCAGGTGAACCTTAATTAAAGGTGGTTTTTGATTATATGTAATCTTTTATAATAATATGTCTCACATGACTCAGTTGATATTGTAGCTAGTCATTGAAATAAAGGTCTTACCCTGGCGGGTTTACCACTTTTAATATCCTCATGGAAATATTGTAATACTCTTTTTTGAGGGATTTTGATGTATAATTACTTTTTGAAGGGTTACTCCCCTTTCACCAATTGTAAAAGTTGGAGTTACTTCCCTTTTATGTTTAGGGATATTTTCATCTGGTATTATGATTTTGATTGCCTACATTTGTAAAACATTTTTGTTATTTCATTGCCAGATTGGTCCCTTATGTATGTTTTTGTGGAACCTATCTGTCACTTCCAAAAAGGGAGGGGATGTGACCTACTTAGGTCGAGTCATTTTTATTTTGACATTGTATAATTCCTTATATGGAATGATGGTGTAACACCTGGGGTTTTTCCACTGACTTATTAAGGTGTTTGAGACATAGAAATTTTCCATTAAGATCTGATTGAATGATTCTGATCAGATGATTATCCCAACCAATGGCGACATGAGTTGAGGATAACCTCCCCTGTCACAGAAGTCTTTAATTGCACTGCACACTCGCAACACGAGGCAGTTTTATCTTGACCTGGCAGTCTACGGGGCAGTTTTACCTTGATCAGGCAGCCGTCCATATTGTCCGGCTATAGACTCTGACCATTTGAACGTGAGAGTACTTAAGACCTGTGTGTGCCTTGCTTTCTTAAGTTGATTTAGTCTTCTAGTTTAATATTACTTGTCGTTAAGTAATTCCTGAAGCTACAGCAGTGTTGTGTGGCCTGTGGCTATTTTTAGACAGTGTAGAAATCTGTGATAGTGTTTTTTCCTGCATTTTGTAAGTTGGGTTTTTGATATTTTATACATTAAATATTTTATCTAGTTCATCTTTGTGTTCTGCCACAACTGTGTTCGCTGATTAAAAGGTCGTATGTAGATTGGATGAGTGTTAATTACAATAGTATCACTAGCTTCCCTAGACATTAAATTCGAGCCCTAGTGGGTCGTTGTGTTAAGTGTTCACCCACTTAGGCCGTAAGGCATTTGCATATGACCCCGAAAAAAGAATCCGGGGACGTTCTCCTTCTATTTGGCTGATAGATAGGTTAACGTTACAGTATGGATTCACATAGTCAGACATTCATTGAGAGTAAACATCTGGTAAGACGCGTATGGGCTTACACATTTGATACAAATGCCGAGCCTATGCCTTTATTCGTGCTTACACATTTGGTACAATCACCGAGCTTATTTAAGGTATGGGACGGAGTAGGTTAAGCGGTAGAGCGCTGGGTTGCTAACACGTAAGTTTTGTGTTCGAGTCCGAGTTCAATTCTCTAGAACGTCTCTAAGTCCAACCAACTCTGATGGGTATCTAATTCGTGTAAGGGAAAGTAGCAGCGCTTGTTCAAAGTGCTGACATTACTGTCTCTTCATGTGTCGAGGTTAACAAACATCAAATGTCTTTCATCTGCCCACTAGATCGCTAGTTCTAAAAAGGATTCTTTACTCTTTTTCCGACCTTATTTGATATTACAATGTTACATACACCTGATGTCACATGACATGTCGAATTTTCTCGCGTTCACACAGATTTATTGTTGCAATAGAAAACTAAGATAAAGCAACAGTAGTAGTAGAGGCGTAGCGAGGTTGGGCGGGGGGTGACACCAAGGCGAAAAATAGTAAAATATATAGAGAAAAACTTAAGGGGGTGCAAATCAAAAGTTTGAGAGGGGGGGGGGGGTTACACCATTAAGTGCTGCACCGGGTGAAACCCGACCTCGCTACGCCACACTGAGTTGTAGTATCCGAGAACTCACTTGGGCCGTATTCAAGCAAGATCACATAAAAAGGATTATAATCCTAGCGACGCTAATGATCAGTTTTTGGTATAAGCCTTTGTTTATTTCGCAACGTCTATTGTTTGGGTTGTGGGATATGTTGTAACTCAATTTTAAACAACTTATAATGCAAACATTGTATTTATTTAATTTTTCTGCGATTAAAACGCTCAACTACTTATTTTTTAATCTTTTATAAGTTTTTCTACGATGAAAATGCAATAGTATTTAATTTTTAATCTAATTAAACATTAGGTTCGTCATTAAACGTTAAATAAAACATAGAAACATTTCATTAATAAAGGGGAGATAACGACATTAAATACTAGTGTTAACAGTGTTGACAGGCCTTTGAAGATGAACTGTTGGTCAAGGTTAGGTGGTTTCAAGCCTGAGAATCGACCACGGTCCGTGAAAGGGCAGATCATTTGTCTTTTAGAGATGGCAAGTTACACCACAACCACAACCACAACCACAACCACCACTACCTACACCATCACCACCACCATCACCACCATCACCACCAACACCATCACCCCGTTTACCACCACCAAACTCTCATACCCCTATCTCCACACCCTACATTAAAAACCAACCCCGCAACATTTCTGTCGGCTTGTTTGCAATACCAACACTTTAGATAAATGGCAACTGATATTCTAAAAACATAAATAACGTATACAAAACTTGTTGATAATATGTCCAAGTTAGAATCGGCGTGGTCGAGTCGGTAAAGCTCATGGCTACTAAACTGAAAAGTCTCGAGCTCGAATCCTAAGGGCAGATGAGGCTCGTTAGGTGGGGTCTCTCCACTCTTCTAGGAGAAACAACTCCAAAATCAAACATGCTTTGTAGTTTGTTCTTGGTTGAACAAAGGCTATGGAAGCAAATCCACAAAAAGAAAAGCAGGAGACAATGGCCTCAATGGCGCATAACCAGTAGACACGTATCCTTAATTGTGTTGAAGGGGATCCACGAACAAATTAAGAACGAAGAAGAGGAAGAAAACGAATCTATAAACACATTTTATTTACACAGTTAATAATATGAACATTGAATTCGCAACCTAAATCAAATCTATAGTAAAAATTCTTCTTTAGACCCAATGTAGGTTGAGTTTCCGAAAAATAATAATGAGGTGGTGTTCCTAATCAAGATGTGTCTTGAATTCTGTGTGTTTGTATCTGTCTCAGCTATTAAAAAGATACATCTTGAATACTGTGTGTGCTTGGATCTATATGTCGTGCAGAGGTTTTTCCAGAGCATCTCTTCAGGGGGGAGGGGGGGGGGGGGGGGTTCTCTGACCCCCCCCCCCCCCCCCGAAGAAAGTCTACCCCCCCCCCTAACCCTATTCCGAATGAAATGGAGTGTGCATAGAAAACATGAAAACATACTTTTACCAGTATACCCCCCCCCAGGAAAATGTTGTCCGGCCCCCCCCCCCCCCCGCGAAAATATCAAGTGCCTCCCCCCCCCCCCTTTCCAGGAAGATACACTGCTGTCTTGACAATATGCTAAATTTAAAGCAGTTTTCTTAGAAAAGTATCATTTTTCATAAAAATAGCTATATGTGTTATAAAATGAAAGTAGATGTGCAAATTGATCAGTACATAAAACTTGAAAAGGTCATATCATAACATATTTGTAACACTGCCTCAGTAGCGATGTGGTGTGATGTCACCCACTGAGGTGGAGTGTTTTAAGGCCTGACCTTGAGAGACAATAAGGATCTGTATCCGTAGCAGGCTCTTCTGACCGTTGTTTCCGGGCTAGGAAAGCTGCCATCTTCTCCACTAGATGATCGAGTTGCTCCTTCGTGAGCGTCAGCGGCGTCTCCTGGCGAACAGCTGCCGTTAGCGCGTCAACTTTGAGAGTCCTGTTAGCTGTTGCAGTGATGCGACTGGGGACTCAGTTGTCCCGTCCAGCATTTTAACAGCTTTCAGGACGTCCCCCGACTTCCGGCTGGCTTCCCTGGGATTAGTCGTCACGTGTGTTGTCTGGATGAGTAATTAATTAATGCTTGCATACGATTACAATATTTTCAAACTAGCTGCATACCCGTGCTCCGCCACGGTAAATCATTTTAAAATGTACCAACTTGGGAACATGACAAAGCAAAGAAAAACATAACCACAACACAACCACAACACAACCACAACACAACCACAACACAACCACAACCACAACACAGCCACAACCAAAACACAACCACAACACAACCACAACATAACCACAACACAACCACAACACAACCACAACACAACCACAACACAACCACAACCACAACCACAACCACAACACAACTACAACCAAAACACAACCACAACACAACCACAACACAACCACAACACAACCACAACACAACCACAACCACAACCACAACCAAAACACAACCAAAACACATCCAAAACACAACCAAAACACAACCAAAACACAACCAAAACACAACCAAAACACAACCAAAACACCACAACACAGCCACAACACAGCCACAACAGAACCACAACACAACCACAACACAACCACAACACAATTCGAATGGTATTGAATCGGACAACTCAAACCTCTTACATAGCGTAAGCTAGTACAAGTACATGTACTAGTACTAAAACCAGGCCTTTGACAAGTCCAATAACAAATCTATGGCATATAGCCCTAAAACAAATGTAAACAAACGATAGGTTACATCTCTGAATACACTAACACATGTAGGATATAACATAAATACACGGGTGTCATGTAATAGAAGGTTACGGCCAGTATACAATACTGACAACAAGTATTATAATCTATATATATATATATATATATATATATATATATATATATATATATATATATATATATATATATATATATATATATATATATATATATATATAATTCTCTTCTTGGATACCCTAGAAAACACCAAGCTGTAAGCGCGCCTAGCAGCCCCCTCTCTTCCTCTCTAGGCATATCTCTACCACCCCCACCCTCACATGGTCTGGTGAGCTGCGGTTCACGCTAAATGTTTACAATCGTAGAGCCGGGTTTAGTGACGGCTATTAGGGGCAGATATTTTAGTTTGAAACGATTTTAAACTTAGGGGAGGTAACTAAGAGGAGGCTGCTTTCACGGTGGGGAGGGGGGGGGCTGTAGGGTAGGGGTTGTGGGAAAGGAGGGTGGGGGTAGTATCGTCCTTAACGACCAACTGATAGTGTTTTAAAGCAAATATTTTCATTGGCAGCAACTAAATAGCGGCATATGATACGCCGCGGGTCGGCTCGTTATAAATACTCCACCTATCTAGTCCATTACATGCAGAACTAGTAGGAAAATATAAACACACGTAATATAAATATAATTAACTCTCCATATCTAGTCCGCACAGTGCGGCACTAGTATGATAAAAAAAGCAAGTAATATAAAAGTACAATACCCTCATTATGTCTATATAACTAAGTTTACCTATGCCCAAGTCAGCAACTCAACGGTCCTAGTCTTTCGCAGCCTGGGGTTTGAATGCCGCAGACACAGGCGCGACTACCCAGAGTTCCAGAGGTCACATGACATGGGAACACAGGGAAACATCGCTCACCGAAGAGCATACAAAATAACAGTTAATTGTAAATTATCTCCCCCACCCCTCACTTGACAGGTAACCCGTGGTATGTGTTACATATTATATTGAACAATTAAACAAAATACAAGCAATCGACACTATAGATAAATCTAGCTAAGTCTAAATCGAAACCAGTATAAATTTAATTAAGGTTAATGCAAAGGAAAGGGCTGGATTAGGGTTAGGGCTAGGATTTGGATTTGGATGAAGGGTCACTTCCCTCCCTCCATCCCAAAAAACTGCCATCCTCTGACTAAGTAATACTCGTTTGAAAAAGACATGAAAACGAATTCTGTCAAGATAAAATAAATACGAAAACATCTTCAAAAACAGTGAAAGATTAGAAAAAAAAATTGATACGGTAATAAACGCAATTCTTAAATATTTAGATACATTGCACAATAAAATAAATACCTTGAGAATTTAAATTTAGCATGAACGTCCTAAAAACTATAACCTTTAATGTTGCTGAGAGTACAACCTTTTCTTGAAAACTGAGCAAAATTGATTGATAAAATTAGCATTGAGTGTGAGGTACACAAAGATATTGATGACACAACACGTTGTACTGAAGACATTGGCGACCTCCCACATGAGAATACCGAGGTTGTTGTAGGTTCCCAGCTGTACACCAGGAAGAACGTGATGGACCACGATGGTGACGAAAAATCTGGGAATGTTGCAGGCGGTTTGGATGATAGCCAGTAGAATCACGACTTTAACTAGGCGTTTCTCCCGTGCTGAGAGATTGTTGACATTCTTGCAATCTTGAGAACTCCGGATTCTTGATGACGACTTCAAGGAATAGATCATCCAAACAGTGCAGAGGATGATCAAAACTTGGGACGTCACGGACAAGACCACGCCTTCCATGATGTTTATGATGAATTGCGACTTCGCTGATTCGACAGTAAGATGCAGTTTTATTTGCATGTAGTAAGTATCCGTCCCGTTTTCGTCCTTTTCGCCAGTGCTGTAGCGGCCCCATTCAAAATGGGGGAATGTGTATACTGGAACAAGCATTGCGATGTGTACGACACAAATTGCGATGATGAACATGACACATTTTGTTTTTGTAAACACCTGCCTTACACGAAACGGTGAGACGACACAGTAGCATCTTTCTAAAACAATGATGGTAGTTATCCAGCAGGATATGAAGTAGCCCACATACCTCGCCCAGCTAAAATAAAATCTACCGATATACCAAATATCGATAAGATTTCGTGGGTATATTATAGCGACTAAATATGAGATACACCCACCCAGTTGTAAAGCCGATACCACAAGATCTGTAAAAGATAGCGCCCAAAGTCCAACACTCATGCTGTCCTTGAGACCAAGTCGAATGAAGACGAGCACGTTGACGCTGTTGGACAAGACGCCTGCTAGAGATAGCACACCATGGAGGATGACGCTGAGTGCTAGCATTATGACATTTAACATGGAGTTGGATATCATGAATTCTCTTGTCTCATCCACCCATTGCCTTACTTGCTCATTAAAGTCCAAGGATTTATTGGCCATGTCAGCCATTGGTGTCATCGTATAGCACATTTAAGCTACAACTTTATAAAATAAAATAAAATTAGTTATATTTCGTGAGAAGTACGATTAGAAATTAAAAAAAAAAATTTTTAAACATTTTCTTAATATACATGAAATAAAAATATTCAAAAATTTTATATATTAACTAGCCGTCCCGGTCAGGCCCTGCTTATGTCAAAAACCTTTCTGTTAAAGACCATTACCTGTGTGTTTATTAATCATCATAAACCCGGAATAGCCCACCCAAACCACAACCAACCAAAACCTAAACAACAAAACGTAAACATAACGCTAACACAATTACAAATACAAACGAAAACAAAAACCTAACAACAAACCCAACCACAACCACAAACACCAATAAGAACACAAAGAAAAAAAACAAAAAAGCAAACGAAAACAAACCAAATCCAAACGCAAAACCAACCACAAACACAAATACAAACCCAAAAAAAACACAAACGAAAACGAAAAAAGAAAGAACAAAAACGAACCAAATCAAAACGCAACCACTAACGCAAACCCAACCTAAACACAAAGAAAACACTAACGCGAACATAAACGCAAAGTGCTCACAGTCTAGCCCGGGGCAGAATCGCCTGTTTCGGCTTAATAATCGACTATGGTACCCCAACTTATTCATAGTCTTTTGCACTCACTTAAACGAACGTAGGTGCCAAACCAAACCAAATGAACAATTATAATACTCCAAGCTTATTCGTAAAATACCTACAACATTTGCACTTGATCAATCCCCGCTAATTATGTAATTATTTTTCCCAACACCAAAACAAAGTAATAAAAAATAAATTCTTTTCCACTAATGCAATGTTTTATAAAGGGAAGTAATTGTGTTTTCCTAATTTATTTAAGGGAATTAAGTGCTAAAGGACTAAATATAAATAATTTTCAGACATAATTTGAATTTTTGTAAAAGATGATAATTTTTTAAAATTGTCTTTAATGAACATGCCGATAATTATTACTATCAGTTTGAAAATTGAAACTTTTTTCCCAACACTTTCAATAGTAATTTTTTAACTTATAAATTTAGACTATGAGCACGATAATAATATAACACCTAAATCCATCGAAGTATGTCAACGACAAACTTATTACAAACATACAGAATTGTGCTTTATTTATTAGATAAACATTCGATTTCAGTTTGTTATCGTAAATGGTAAAACAAATTTATTATAAAACCAAAATGAAATCTAAATAGTAAAAAATATGTTTAGCTTGTAAAGATATCTGGCGCTAATTGTAGATAGCAATGGTAAACAGCCTAATATTGATACGACACGCAGTGATTTATAAGTATAACTAACTACCTATTTTTTGGTACTTTGTCCACATATATTGATAATGTATAACGCCTAGGGTCTCACCTCAAACCAATACGGTTAACGATTACAACAATGTGTTATATGAGCATCATCCCTATCAATTCTTGTATTGAAAATATTGACGCGTAAAGACATATCTCCATATAGCCGCCAGTCTGCTTAATGTAATTAATGTCTCATCGTAATAAAAAGGCCCTATGTTGTATTTGTTGAACATGTTGTTTTTTTTGAGAGAATTACTTCGTCTAAGTTAATTAATTGCATTTACAGAGGCATACAGGTGTATAGTAAATGGTATTGATTATATAACTTGAATTGTTTTAAAGTAGTCAGTTTATTTAGGTGCCGCCTCTTGGAATAAAGTCATTATAGTTTTCGTGGCAAGATATAAAATTAAAAATTACATTTCATAATGATACATGTATTGATTATATAGGTAGATTGTGTTAAGGTGTAGAAAATTCGTTTTATATTATTTTAACGTTAACGAACAATAGCCGGCGTATACTTGTTTAGAGGTTTTAAACATTTGTAATTAAAGACGCATGATTTTAGCGCGTGAATTGTATTTGTGTTTGATAATTAATGATGTAAGAAGGAAGTAAACATTTTAGCTGTTAAACAAATAAAAAAACTAGGTTTTAGAATGAGTATCTTCTATAACGTACGTGTTGTTAGAAACACGTATTTAACGAAATAATGCTTCTATTAGTCAAATTTCATATCTTATAAAGTTCGACAAATAAACTGCAACTAATTATTTAGATATATATCCAGCTAATCACAAGCATATAACGTATGTATGTAATCTCAGATAATAGATACCAGAAATAAAATTAGAAATAGTGACTTGAATATTTACACGACATGAAGAATATCCAAATATCTTAAGAATATTCAAGTATCGATAACGTTCACAGATAGCCTAGTTAAAAAGCATATTTCTTTTTTAAAAATTCTGACTGCTTTAAAGTTCCGATGAAAAATGACAAAATATAACCTAGAGCTTCAATATTTATAATAAATACTGGTATTTTCAAATAACAAGAAATTTATAATAATAAAAGTATCAATTTTAAATAACTTGAAAAATTCATAACACATAAATTATAACAATCTAATACCTTAAAGAATATGTTTCTGTTCGTACGTGTAAGAAATGCGTTAACTTATATACTTTAATAAAATTCTTGACTGTTTTTTAACAGCATTTATAGGTTTGTCTTAATAAAGTTAAGCTTTTCTTTTTTTTTACAATAACTATCCAAACCTAACATTAGACTATTCAGTAAGCCTTTGACGTTAAAACGCAAATGAAAAGGCCAGTAGCACTTGTAACACATAAAAATGTCTCAATTCATCTACAAGTAGAGCTTTTAAAGTAGCGTTTGACGTATTGTATATTGTAATTTTAAAACCAAATTTATCAAAACAAATATTTCTCCGCAAATTAAAAAAAAAATATAAAAACAACAATTTTTGTTTAAATTATTTTCGATTATTATGTTTTGTGATATTTCGGCGTAGAATGATTTGTAAAATAAAATCTAAAATAAAGCTTTCTTTTCTGCTACGCCTGTAGCTGTATAAAATACGAGGTATAATTTATAACAGGTAGTTAAGTAAATTGAGATAGTTTACCAAGACTACACAATAGACGGAGAAATGGTCTTTTTCCGAAAATAGCAAGATAGTCGGGTATCAACGACTTTAAATTAACCAATCTCTTTAATCGATCACCGGGCATTTTCGGATCGCGTTCAAAGAAAATGATTAAACAGGAATCACGAAATTGCCTTTCCTACCCGAAACTTTCTAGACTGGCTTTGAATTTTCTTGGACTGCGAAGACGAAATAGCTTCAAAAAAAAAAAGTAAAATTGCATGCAATTATGTTTCACCGATGATGGTAGCATTTCGATCTTGTATGAATTACAGCGTCAAAGATCTAAGGTTCTGCGCTTGTTTAGTATTGATCGAGAGGCACTAGATATTATAGTCTGGGAAGTCGAGAACTTACGCACTGGTCACTCTACAAAACAAATAGAATCTTCTTTCTAAAACGTGATGTATCATAAGATTTCAGATTGACTCAACAATAACCATCACGTATTTATCTTTTGATTCATCGCTGTGAATTATAATGTGGTGCGGGATTCCCTTCAAGACAAGGAAGTATTACGTGTCAACATGAATGCGAAATCTAGACCGTTGACTTCGATTTCAGCCTGCTTTTAGTTTTGGGTTTGCTTCCATAGCCTTTGTCCGACCAAGAACAAACTACAAAGCAGCAGTTATTTGTTTGTTTTTAATTTGGAGTTGTCTCTCCTAGATGTGCTGTTGTCCCCCAACTATCCAGCCTCATCTGCCCAGGGTTTCGAACTTGGGACTTTTCGGCTTAGCAACTATCGACTCCGCCTATCAGACACGTCTACCGAAATGGAAATTTTCATTCAATTAACAGATGTTCACATAATATATCTAGCAAGAAATAGCGATTACTGCTACAGCTTGCCATGATTTGTATCATGTTTAACATTACTCGTCGTTATAAAACATGGGAATGTTATCCACAATTTTGACTTCAAAGAAGAAGATGTGCTTGTTTTGTTTCCATTTTTGCTTGACTAAAAAAATGTGTACATCTTTAAAACTTTACCTCTTTCTTATAAAATGTGGGTGGCTTGCATGAGCAAAAAGATGAATCAAATTTAATGCAATTACAAGTGAAAAAACTTGAAACATTTTTATACAAAAAAATTCAGTAATCTAACAAAATATAATCATTTAAAATAAAAAAGAATTAATACATTTCTAAATATTGAAAAAAAATGATTGACTAATTTTATTTTTTAAAAAATTTTACAATCTTTGAAAAGGAAACCCAATACAATTTGGAAAAAGAAATCAAGTTAAAAATCTTGAATATAACTTCCAAATATAATAAAGAAATCAAAGATCACAATTGGAAAACAGCCCCCCAACATGAAAAACATCTAAATACGTAATCTTAAAACAAATCTTCAATTCCAAAATGAAATCAAATTTTACAACACTGAAAAAAAAAACCATAAAAAATTTCAAAACGAAATCAAAGACAAGCATCAGATGCCGAGTTCTTTGAAATAGACGAACTCTACTTTATCTACTATATGTCTTGTCTACAAACGTGAAATGATGATGATGAGAAATTAAAGACAGCCAAAAATACTAAGCAAGACTTTAGCCAGGAGATGTCTGAACTAACAGAACTAACCAAATTTCATCCACAAACGAAGACTGATAAAAAAAGTAAATGGAAGTTAACAAAGAAAAGCAGACACCATTCATTTTATTGGCTAAAATTACATGATCGTAAGACACAGTGATGCTAAAATTATCTCAAGACCTCCGCCATTGGAAGGCCGATATTTTAGAAACAATCAGATGCATGATGGAATTTACTTAAGAACAAACAAGGTGTATACACTGGTGCATGATGGAATTTACTTAAGAACAACAAGGTGTATACACAGGTGCGTGGTGAAATTTACTTAAGAACAACAAGGTGTATACACAGGTGCGTGGTGAAATTTACTTAAGAACAACCAGGTGTATACACAGATGCATCATGGAATTTACTTAAGAACAACAAGGTGTATACACAGGTGCATGATGGAATTTACTTAAGAACAACCAGGTGTATACACAGGTGCATGATGGAATTTCCTTAAGAACAACAAGGTGTATACACAGGAAAAAGGAAAATACATATGGTACGATGCCTTAATTTTGTATTGGAATAAATGACACGTTCATAAACAAATCAAGACGCTTTATTGGAGCACTTAAACTCAAAGTAAAATCAATCATAGGCCTACCTAATAATCGCTAAGATTTTAGTTCGCAGTTATAAGAAAAACAAAACTTTTAGGCTAATTTTGTTTAAACCAAGACGTTTAGATTAATTTTGTTTAGACCAAGATGTTTAGATCAATTTTGTTTTAGAAACAAGACGTTAAGATTAATTTTGTTTACACCAAGACGTTTAGATTATTTTTGATGAAAGAAAGGACTAGCGAAGTGAAACGAATCTAACAATGAAGGTGGATCACACAAAACTAACGAACTTTTCTCGCGCTTAAATAATATCTACTTTTTTCTAGTTAAGTAAAGAATAACTTGCAAGCTAAGTGTGATGTATTTGTTTATATAAAGTGTGTGTGAGAGTGGCCTCCCCTTTGTAAGTGGTGTGCCAGCGAGAGAAAGACGTGTGTAAGCAGTGTGTGATATGGTCAGCAGAGGGTAACCTGAGTTTGTCTTAAGAAGGAGGAGTGTTTTGTAGTTGAAGGTTATCTGTGTTTCTCGGTTGTACTTGAAAAGATTATATTTTATTGTGATCAATGAACGTTGGACTCTGTGTTTAATTGTGTTATGGCTAGTTCCCAACAGAAAGACGTCAACTGAGCATAACACTAAGGCATAGCCCCTTTTAGGTAACAAATGCAATTATTTATTTCTATTTACATTAAACACTGAGTTCCAAGGTGAACCTTTAAAACATTTGATGCTCCTGATTCATGGAATTATCAAACGATCGATGGCAATGTTTCCCCCAATCAATCGACGGCTAGAGAATCTTCTCCACTGCAGATCATTTAAGTACAGATTCGCTTGGTCAGGTAGGAGGCGACTAGTACACTAGCAACAACCAGTTCCAAATCTGGAATAAACAGGATCAAATTATTGCAAGTCCATATTGAAACTAAATCTATATAATACAAATCATTATAAAAATACAAAATAGCCAGTTTAAATTAAAAAAAAACTAGTTCGACAAAATCATGTACCTACTATAGCATCTACTTTATGCTAATAAACTGCATTTATTTCTGTATTTAAATTACCTAGCCAGTATACAGCAAGGTCAGCCAACTTACCTCCCCCACCCGGAAATAAATTAAAGAAAATCGTTGTGGACATACCAAAACGCAACTGATTCGATCCATCGAGTTTTTGTCTTTGAGAATGTTCAGGATCTGTTGATAGAGTCATCATATATATATATATATATATATATATATATATATATATATATATATATATATATATATATATATATATATATATATATATATATATATATATATATATATATATATATATGAAGAGTTGATTTTCAAAACGCGATAAGCGCCATTTTTGAAAAAAATGAGATAACGTGCCCATATTGTAAAGCTAGTCAGTTACTATTAGGAAAACTTAATTTTAATCTTCACGGCGCAAAATTTTCATTTTATTTCTATTTTGTAGCTTAACAAAAGCTGGATATACCTCATTTTGCAACGAAACGCAAATTTTGGGACAAAAAAAAAAGCATCTTTTTATGCAGTTTCATTTCAAAAACCATTCTAGTCCTATTTATATGAGGGTTATGAACCTAAAGACAAGCTGTACTCTTCAAATTAAAGTCTCTCGTTAGAGACTTGCATCATTTTGAAAATTGTTCAAATAACCGAAATTACTCACTAAAAACACTTTAAAGTAACAGAAAAACATGGTACAATTGTAGTGAGATGATAACACTGGGAATATAAGTGGGTCTTAATAAAATAATAAACTAAAATATTGGACATCAGATGTATTATTAGAAAAAAAATGGATATACAGCGTTTTGTAGCTTAACAAAAGCTGGATATACCTCATTTTGCAACGAAACGCAAATTTTGGGACCAAAAAAAAGCATCTTTTTATGCAGGTACATTTCAAAAACCATTCTAGTCCTATTTATATGAGGGTTATGAACCTATATTGACAAACAGTTTTAGCAAATTGTACAATGGCTTCGTGTAGGAGAAAAGTTCGATTTTCTAGAAACCCAAATTTTGGATATATTGCATTTTGAAAATCAACTCTTCATATATATATATATATATATATATATATATATGGTTCCATGACAAATGATCTCAGGACAAATGATCTCAGGACAAATGATCTCAAGGACAAATGATCTCAAGGACAAAAGATACCAGGACAAAATATATCAGGACAAATGATATCATGGACAAGATATTTTGTCTGAGATCATTTGTCCTGAGATCATTTTTCCTGTCACCATATATATATATATATATATATATATATATATATATATATATATATATATATATATATATATATATATATATATATATATATATGTATGATATACTATATATATGTGTGGGTGTGTGTGGGTGTGGGTGTGTTTGGGCGTGCGTGCGTGTGTGCGTGTGTGTGGGTGTATGTGTGTGTATGTGTGTGTGTGTGTGTGTGTGTGTGTATGTGTGTGTGTGCGCGCACAAAACCAATGTAATCAGCACATACTATAACTGCAGGCTACCCTTGACGTCACGGATGATCTAAAAAACGATACGAGACTTTTCAGTCTCACAATGTCTTGTATATGGTAACATCTATTTATAAAACTTTCTCAACAAGATATATGGAATTATCTGAATACATCGGGCACTGTCTACTTTCATTAAAATATTTATTGTTCTTATATATTACTTGACATCCATATAAATATGTAGAGGCAAAGAGAAGATTGATCTAAACTCCACTTTATATTGAATAAAAATTGTTAATTATATTAAATATGGTTCTGTAAATAAATCGTAATGTTAATAAATATGGATATATAGTAATACATAGTAATATTAATATCATTGATTTTTCTCTAAGAGAGGTAACATTTGCTGAACTCCGAAAGATAATAGTCTCATGTTTGTTTCCCCTTGACCACAAACAGACTTTTCAAAAAGGTAATTTATGAAACAATAAAAAATTTTTTTTTTTAAATTAGAGTTTAAAATTAAAATGTATATTAATTAACTGCTATTAAGAATATTTCTCCTCTAGTTTTATTAATAATGATAAACTTTATGTAACTATAAACCAAATAAGATTACGATAATATTTGCAGCAAGCCTGGAGAATGGCATAAAAACTACACTCTATGAAATGTTCAAATATAAAATGTGACTATCCAATTGGCTCATCCTTTTTTCAAATTTCGGTATTTTTCTGTTTTTTCCCCTTTTGTTATTTGGGCAAACGAACTTAGCTGATGATGATATTAATGTGATGTTTATCTCAGTGGCGTAGCGAGGTCGGGTGTCACTCGGTGCGGCACTTAATGGTGTCACCCCCCCCCCCAGAGGCGTCCCGGGGACAAACTTTCAAGTTTTTGATTTGCACCCCCCCCCCTCAAACTTTCGATTTGCACCCCCCCCCTCAAGTTTTTGATTTGCACCCCCCCTCAAACTTTCGATTTGCACCCCCCCCCCCCCCATCACATTTTTCTCTATATATTTTTACTACTTTTTGCCTTGGTGTCACCCCCCCCCCCCTAAATTGTGTCACCCGGTGCGGTCCGCACCCCCTGCCCCCCCCCCCCCTCGCTACGCCCCTTGTTTATCTGATGATGATGATAATATGATGTTACCCACATCCTGCCTGGGGATCGGCTAGCTTCAAGTATTTGGTAGTCAAGGAAATTATAAACATTTTTTTCGTTGAATAAATTAAGATTTCAATAGCAACTTCTAGTCCGCCTATGTTAACGATGTGGGTTATTTGTTTTAGTAACAAACACACATCAAAAGAGTGGCAAGGATAACTTCTTATTGGAGAAACAATAATAGAATTCATAGTTGACTTTCAAATGTAGTGTCAAAAAGTGTGATTTAAATTTTAATGTGTTCTTGTACATTGACAATTGTGTTATCAAATACCATACATTTTTTAAAGCGAGGTAGCCTCGGCTAAACTGCGAAACAAAGTGATTTCGTTTGTGTTACCCTTTGACAATAATTTACCAAAACGAAATACTCCTGACAACTGAATCAAGTAGAAACTCCTGACAATTGAATCAAGTAGAAACTCCTGACTATTGAATCAAGTAGAAACTCCTGACAATTGAATCAAGTAGAAACTCCTGACTATTGAATCAAGTAGAAACTCCTCACAACTGAATCAAGTAGAAACTCCTGACTATTGAATAAAGTAGAAAATCATGACAATTGAAACAAGTAGAAAATCCTGACAATTGAATCAAGTAGAAACTCCTGACAATTGAATCAAGTAGAAACTCCTGAGAATTGAATCAAGTAGAAACTCCTGACAATTGAATCAAGTAAAAACTCCTGACAACTGAATCAAGTAGAAACACCTGACAATTGAAACAAGTTGAAACTCCTGACCTCTGTGCAGTTGGCTCCGTTTAACAGATCCTGATGCTTAAGTATTTAAAAAAAACTGCTTTCAATTTAAATATAACTATTATAACCCTATACATAACCCCTAGTTTTACCCAAGCTATACTATAAGTAATACGTAAGACAATGCTAACTGTTCCATACCATCAGGATCGTGAGCCTCAAAGACGTTGCTAACCACTTGCCCGATCTCTTGACCATTATCCATGATTTTGGCAGTGAGGCGAAAGTTTAGGGTAGGTACGGCAGGGAACCAGATCTTGATATGGTGACCGGTGGAGCAGTAGCACTTCGGCTCTGTACGTGAGCCGTTCCCACAGGTGCTCATCTGGCATGGGTACGCGAACAGTTGGCACTTCTGTGGAGACAAGGGGCGTGTTTACATAAAGTATATTTTGGATAGTCTTTGGATCATATAGAGAGCAAAGTATACGCATGACATTTTTTTTTTTAGCTTTGGGATCATGAAGAATTTTCGAGAGCAAAAAGCATTAGCTAAACACACTAACTAGAAATGTCACAAACACACTAATTAGACATGTCACAAATACGCCAACTAGAAATGTCACAAACGCGCCAACTAGAAAAATCACAAACACACTAACTAGAAATGTCACAAACACACTAACTAGAAATGTCACAAACACACTAACTAGAAATATCACAAACACACTAACTAGAATTGTCACAAACACACTTACTAGAAATGTCACAAACACGCCAACTAGAAATGTCACAAACACACTGACTAGAAATGTCACAAACACGCAAACTAGAAATGTCACAAACACACTAACTAGAAATGTCACAAACACACTAACTAGAATTGTCACAAACACACTTACTAGAAATGTCACAAACACACTGACTAGAAATATCACAAACACGCAAACTAGAAATGTCACAAACACGCCAATTAGAAATGTCGCAAACACACTAACTAGAAATGTCACAAACACACTAACTAGAAATGTCACAAATGTCTACCCACCTCTTGCCAGGATGACGATTGGCTACAGTCCGCACTTGATTCACATTGAAACAAAGTGACGTGGGTGCACGCACTCTCTGGGCGTTCAGCTTTGTCTTCAAAGGTCCCAAACACATAGCCAGTAATCTTGCAAATGGCGTCGCTGTTGCATTCTTTCTCAAAGCCTAAAATACTCATTTCAAGGGAACCAGTGCTATGCATGGGAGCTGGGTAAAACAACATCAAATACTCAGTTCAAGTGAACCGTGCTAAGTACGGCATTTGGGTAAAACAACATCAAATATTTAGTTCAAGTGAACCATTGCTACAGCATTTGGGTAAATAAACATCAAATACTTAGATCAAGTGAACCGTGCTAAGTAAGGCATTTGGGTAAAACAACATCAAATACTTAGTTCAAGTGAACCATTGCTACAGCATTTGGGTAAATAAACATCAAATACTTAGATCAAGTGAACCGTGCTAAGTAAGGCATTTTGGGTAAAACAACATCAAATACTCAGTTCAAGTGAACCGTGCTAAGTACGGCATTTGGGTAAAAAAAACTTCAATTACTTAGTTCAAGTGAAACAGTGCTATTGAATTTGGGTAAAACAACATCAAATACTTAGTTCAAGTGAAACAGTGCTACTGTATTTGGGTAAAACAACATCAAATACTTAGTTCAAGTGAAACAGTGCTATTGAATTTGGGTAAAACAACATCAAATACTTAGTTCAAGTGAACCGTGCTAAGTAAGGCATCTGGATAAAACAACATCAAATACTCAGTTCAAGTAAACAGTGCAACAGCATTTGGATGAAACAACATCAAATACTTAGTTCAAGTGAACCGTGCTAAGTACGGTATTTGGGTAAAACAACATCAAATACTTAGTTCAAGTGAAACAGTGCTATTGAATTTGGGTAAAACAACATCAAATACTTAGTTCAAGTGAACCGTGCTAAGTACGGCATTTGGGTAAAACAACATCAAATACTCAGTTCAAGTGAACCGTGCTAAGTACGGCATTTGGGTAGAACAACAGCAAATACTTAGTTCAAGTGAAACAGTGCTATTGAATTTGGGTAAAACAACATCAAATACTTAGTTCAAGTGAAACAGTGCTACTGTATTTGGGTAAAACAACATCAAATACTTAGTTCAAGTGAACCGTGCTAAGTACGGCATTTGGGTAAAAAAAACTTCAATTACTTAGTTCAAGTGAAACAGTGCTATTGAATTTGGGTAAAACAACATCAAATACTTAGTTCAAGTGAAACAGTGCTACTGTATTTGGGTAAAACAACATCAAATACTTAGTTCAAGTGAAACAGTGCTATTGAATTTGGGTAAAACAACATCAAATACTTAGTTCAAGTGAACCGTGCTAAGTAAGGCATCTGGATAAAACAACATCAAATACTCAGTTCAAGTGAACAGTGCAACAGCATTTGGATGAAACAACATCAAATACTTAGTTCAAGTGAACCGTGCTAAGTACGGTATTTGGGTAAAACAACATCAAATACTTAGTTCAAGTGAAACAGTTTTATTGAATTTGGGTAAAACAACATCAAATACTTAGTTCAAGTGAACCGTGCTAAGTACGGCATTTGGGTAAAACAACATCAAATACTCAGTTCAAGTGAACCGTGCTAAGTAAGGCATTTGGGTAAAACAACATCAAATACTTAGTTCAAGTGAACCGTGCTATTGAATTTGGGTAAAACAACATCAAATACTTAGTTCAAGTGAACAGTGCTACAGCATTTGGGTAAAACAACATCAAATACTCAGTTCAAATGAACCGTGCTAAGTAAGGCATTTGGATAAAACAACATCCAATAAAACTTGCTTTTATGACAAACTGACGTAGATACAGAAGCGTAGCAATGGAGGGGGTACATATGTCCCCGGGCGCTGACCCTAATGAGCACATTTAATGAGCTTAAAAAATTAAAAGGTCATTTTAGTTGCAGTTTCGCTTTATAATTTTTAAAATATATAAATAGGGGGAGGGGGGCGCCAAATTGAAATTTTGTTCCTGGGCGCCGAAAAGGGTCGCTACGCCTCTGCGTAGATAATATCGAACATGTATTGTGGGAAGAGAGTTAGCACTGGAATCATTTAATTTAAGAACTAACGTCTCAACTATGGCTAAGTTAAACATAAAGGACGGGTTTAACTTTGAGGGCTGGGCTAGAATTATGGCGAGGTTTAACTTTTAGGGCTGGGCTAGAATTATGGCGAGGTTTAACTTTTCTTTTAGGAATGGGCTAGAATTATGGCAAGGATAAACTTTTAGGAATGGGCTAGAATTATGGCGAGGTTTAACTTTTAGGGCTGGGCTAGAATTATGGCGAGGTTTAACTTTTAGGGCTGGCTAGAATTATGGCGAGGTTAAACTTTTAGGAATGGGCTAGAATTATGGCATGGTTTAACTTTTAGGAATGGGCTAGAATTATGGCGAGGTTTAACTTTTAGGACTGGGCTAGAGTTATGGCGAGGTTTAACTTTTAGGGCTGGCTAGAATTATGGCGAGGTTTAACTTTTAGGACTGGGCTAGAATTATGGCGAGGTGACAGGACAAATAATCTCAGACAAAATATCTCAGAAAAAATATCTCACGGACAAATGATCTCAGGACAAAAGATACCAGGACAAAATATATCTGGACAAATGATACCAAGGACAATTGATCTCAGACAAAATATCTCAGACAAAATATCTCACACCTAAATTTTAATAATGTAGTTGATGATTTTAGTTGATCTGAATTTTTTTTAATTGATTGTCATATGTTTTTTTTTTACTATGGTTAATATTGTTTATATGCCTATATAGTAACTAGCTGCATCCCGTGCTCCGCCACGGTAAATCTTTTTTAAATGTACCAACTTGGGAACAGGACAAAACTAAACACAACACAAACGAACGCAAAAAAAAAAACACAAACGAAAAAACAAACACAACACTCATAACATAAACACAATTTAAATGCAATCATAAAGGCATATTGCTCACAGTCTAGCCCGTAGCGCCAAATCGCGCCCTTTACGGTGATTTGCACCCCCCTCAAACTTTCGATTTGCACCCCTGCCCCCCCCCCCCCGCCCTAAAACTTTCGATTTCCACCACCCCCCCTCGCAAATTTTTTCCAACCCACTTTGGCGCCCCGTAAGGTTGGCACCCGGGGACATATGCACCCCCCCCTCGCTACGCCTCTCCTATAAAACCCCTAGCTTGTCCGCAAACCGAAAGATAGAATAATAATTAGTAAACAGTATAAATAATAGGCAGTATTTAAAATATCCGTGTTTTACCTACAATATTTCACTTTATCCATTCACGCATTTTTTTAATTTTAAAAATTTACAATAGAGTTTCATAACTAAAACCATTGCGCACCGAATGAACGTGATGACGCGTCTAAAATAGTGCTTAATAGTTGATTAAAAAGTATAAGTAGTAAACATTACATTCAGTGAATAAAATAAATAAAAAATAGCCTTTTATCAATCAATGCTAATTATAATATTCCAACAATAATGTACTCTTACACGTCTGCATAATTTGCATTCACATTTTGCTAATTATATTATTCCAACAATTATTCCGTCTTGCAGATTTTGCAATGTGCGTGTATTTAATATTCTCTTTACTTTATGCAGAATTGTACAAACAGTGGAAATTATAAAATAGCTCTATGCCGCTATATAAACAAACCCTACTCTAATACTTATAATAAGACACTGCGGTGCACTGAAAAGCACAGCATGGTGCGTAGTTTACTTTTATAGTCCCAAAATCTATAGCGATGACGGACGGACGGAAGGAAGGAAGGAAGGAAGGAAGGAAGGAAGGACAGACACAGCCCGCTTATATTATAGATTGTAAGAAATGTTTGCCGTATAAATTTGTCATATTGCACTAAACATTTTAAAGTTAGTATTAGTAATATAGTATACGAAGATTAAAGAATTTTTTTTTCGATAGACAGCGTAGGCGAGCTTGCCAAACATGAGACAATCCAACCACGTCAGGTGGACAAAACTAGATCAAAGAGGATGAAATAACAATAAAGACACACCTTCGTATCAAGGTGGCCGCCCACTTTGACGGCAGAGACATGCCTTAAGGGAAAGACATCCACCCTCCATTGACAATACAACTAACATCTAAAGTCAATAGTTATGCGTCGGTCACGCCTTAGCGATCAGTGACAAATGCTTAATTAAACGACAGCGGTCATCGCGGAGCTAAGTTAATCGTAGCGTGCATCAAACAAAGCAGTATTAGTGGTGATTACTCAGCTAGCGCCTCTTTCGTTACCTCGCAGAAAGGTTTTAGGACATTAGTTTCTGGTGAATTTATGTTTGCCATTTAGCAACATGTCGAGCAAGAGTTCACACAATAGATGATCACATAGTATTGAAGAGGTGTGATCATATTGATGTACCTGCCAGCAAAGAAACGTAAACGTTATGTTTGTGTTGACGATGCTATAAGAACAATAGTTTAACGTTACGAACCTGGAATGCGAGTGGTGGAAGCCAGCGTTGTGTCTGAAATTAGCAATAAAAACAGAAAGTGATATTTCAACGCCAACGGTAGACAAAGGTACAGATTATAGTCCAAGTAAAGACAGAACAGACAGAACCTAAATGCATCAAGTCAGACAACGCCTGTTTTTACCCCCCTCTACATGTTTGCACTATACCCATTCAAGGAAGCTACTATTTGTCTGTATCGTCGTCCCTGTAATTGTGTCGCCTGTGTGGTCGAATAATAGTCCTTGTTGTGTTTATGAGGCTAGCGGTCAGATCCTTCGGGGTTCAGAGGTCAAACCAGCCCGCGACTTCCGTGCAAAAGCTGTGATAGTGGTCTGCCATGAAAGCCCTGGACTACTACTAAGTTTAACTTTAGTGTAGGAATAGTGTTATGTTTAACTTTATTGTAGGAATAATTTTATGTTAAACTTTAGTGTAGGAATATTGTTATGTTTAACTTTAGTGTAGGAATATTTTTAAACTTTATTGTAGGAATATTTTTATGTTAAACTTTAGTGTAAGAATATTTTTAAACTTTATTGTAGGAATATTTTTATGTTAAACTTTTGTGTAGGAATAGTTTTATGTTTAACTTTAGTGTAGGAATATTTTTATGTTAAACTTTTGTGTAGGAATATTTTTAAACTTTAGTGTAGGAATATTTTTATGTTTAACTTTAGTGTAGGAATATTTTTATGTTTAACTTTAGTGTAGGAATATTGTTATGTTAAACTTTTGTGTAGGAATATTTTTAAACTTTAGTGTAGGAATATTTTTATGTTTAACTTTAGTGTAGGAATATTGTTATGATTAACTTTAGTGTAAGAATATTTTTAAACTTTAGTGTAGGAATATTGTTATGTTTAACATTAGTGTAGGAGTATTGTTATGTTAAACTTTCGTGTAGTTATATTGTTATGTTTAACTTTAGGAGTTAAATCGTTGTCTAGTTTAGCGTTGGAGCTTCAGTCAGATTTCGGTTAAGTTTAAAAAGAACATCACCTATATGAATTGTGATATCAGCCTTTTATTCTCACCATATTTTTTTCTGAATTAAAGTCACTTACATACATTATAAAATCTGTCCTACATTTTCTGTATCTGAGTACACTTACATCTATATATATATATGGAGGAAAGGAGGGTTTTAGTGTTTTAAAGCAAATATTATTAGTGACAGTATTGGTACTGTCGAATTCACAAATTATGAACTACTAAGAAGTAGAAAATTAAACTAAATAGAGGCGTGTGATACGCCGCGGGTCGGCTCGTACAGTATAAAATATGTTCTACATTTTCTGTATCTGATTACACTTAAATACAGTATAAAATCTGTCCTACATTTTCAGTATCTGAGTACACATACATACAGTATAAAATCTGTCCCACATATTCACTATCTGACTACATGAAACTCACATACTGGGTAGAAAACCAAGGCAGATGAGCAGAACAAACTTGAACATTTTCTCCATGAGTTCACGTCTGGTAACCAGAGTTGTCGCCCACCAAAATCTAGAAAAACTGTAGCAAAGAATTTAAGTTTTCATTTGGTCAGCACTATGTCCAGCCGCCATTATTATTCCCTGGCGTCAGTCAGGTAGCCATCTGAGCTGGGCCGACTTATGGACTTTCTACTGACACGAACCCAGATTCGAAGGAGATGATGTAGGCCTATAACTATTCTGATATTCTGTTGAAGTGTCTTTAAGTGAGAATAGACATAGTTCTAGATTTTAGAGTATGACAATTTTTTTTGAACATTTCTTTATGTTAATTATGTCAAATTTAAAACCTTAATAATTGTCACTTGTTATCTATTATATGGTCAGTATCGATGGAATTCTACCAGCACCTTCTGGTGAGTCTATAGATTTATTCCTCTAGCGTGGTGGGCCTATATATTTATCCCTCTAGCATGGTGGGTCTATAGATTTAATCCTCTAGCGTGGTTGGCCTATAGATTTATTCCTCTAGCATTGTAGGCCTATAGATTTATTCCTCTAGCATGGTGGGCCTATAGATTTATTCCTCTAGCATGGTTGGCCTATAGATTTATTCCTCTAGCATGGTGGGCCTATAGATTTATCCCCCTAGAATGGTGAGCCTATATATTTATTCCTCTAGCATGGTGGGCCTATAGATTTATTCCTCTAGCATGGTGGGCCTATAGATTTATTCTTCTAGCATGGTGGGCCTATATATTTATTCCTGTAGCATGGTGGGCCTATAGATTTATTCCTGTAGCGTAGTAGGCCTATAGGTTTATTACTCTAGCATGGTGGGCCTATAGATTTATCCCTCTAGCATGGTGGGCCCATAGATTTATCCACCTAGCATTGTGGGCCAATAGATTTATTCCTATAGCATGGTGGGCCTATAGATATATTCTTCTAGCATGGTGGGCCTATAGATTATTCCTCTAGCATGGTGGGCCTACAGATTTATTCCTTTAGCATGGTGGGCCCAGAGGCGTAGCGACCCTTCCCGGCGCCCGGGGACAAACTTTATATTTGAGCGCCTCCCTTGGGGGCAACCTTTTAATTTTCAAGTTGCACCCCCCTCCCCCCTCCCCCTCTCCTCAAACGTTCAATTTGCACCTAAATTGAGATGTTAATTTGTTTTTCTAACCCATTTTGGCGCCCCCTAAGGTTGGCGCCCGGTGACATATGTACCATCTCCCCCCCCCCTCTCGCTACGCCTCTGGGTTGGCCTATGATGTACATGCCGTTATGATAATATATGGATTAGCATTAAGTTAGGATTAAGTGATGTGATTAACTTGTCTGATGATTAACAGTTGTGCTTTAAATATATAATGATTATGTCATATACTTGCAGTGTCTGAAGATTAAATGATGCTGTATTAGTGGTTTAGTTTAAGTGTGGGTTTAATTAGTTTTTGTATTTTTGTGTTGATAGATTTAATAATTAGGGAATAACGGTTATTTATTCTATACAACTCATTGTGTAGCCTTATTGTACTGGAGATAGAGATATCAAGAATAACGCTTATTTATTCTATACAACCAATGAGAATTATTTCTACAATGGATTAAAAGCCTTAGCCTAATGTGTTTATAATATTTTAGCAACTGAGTTTTAAAGAATGCAGCATTCGTGGCTAATTAAATAGTTTACCCAACCAGTTGTTCCTTCTTCGATATAATATTATGATGTTTTTATCCTTGATTTGTGATGTTTTGCTTATCGGGCGCCATGCACCATGATCAAGTAAATACGAGTCATTGGCGCGGTTTGTTCAATGAAAAAACTTTTTGGTTCGAGATTTCGGGAATTTCCGGAGGTCGCTTGAAAAAAGTGTTTCTGTACAAGGACGCTTTAGGGCTGGTAAGTAGGTCACCAACCAGTTCTACGGCTCAATTAAACCTGCATGAGCCATAGAACTCGTTGGTGACCTACTTACTAGCCCTTTTGTTTTCGCGTAACAACCAGCGTTGGATTTTGTCATATGAAGAAAAGGAACTGTCTCAAAATGTCAACATCATAAGCAACCCTCAGATTTAAACATTTTTGCAGTGCATTGTCTATACTGCTCATATTATAAACTGTTACGGGTCAGTTGTAGGTTAGATTAGAATAGGATAGAATGATCTAGAATTAGGGGAGAGTGAGTGTGTGAGTTGAGTTTACCCTAGAATATTGTTAACCCCGGTGTGTTTGTGTATTGTTATCCTAAGGTCGAATGCGGTATAAAAGCTGGAGTGAATGATTGTCAGGGGTTAGTTGCTAGCGATTAGGACGAGGGCTATTTTTGAATATATATATTTTTGACGGAATAAAAGTAGTGAACATAGTCACGAAGAGTTGTTGTATATCTGAAACCAACCTGAACGTAACATAAACTTACAGAATTATTTAAAACAATTTTATATTTTAAAAAAAAATTGACTGGAAAAAGAAAAATTATCAAATTAATAGAAATACGCTGATTGAGCTGCAGTACCACAGCTGACCCGCATCTTCATCAACTACTGGAGGAAGCAGCAACAACAACCACCGTACCAGCTGACCCGCATCTTCATCAACTACTGGAGGAAGCAGCAACAGCACGAACCGTACCAGCTGACCCGCATCTTCATCAACTACTGGAGGAAGCAGCAACAACAAGCACCGTACCAGCTGACCCGCATCTTCATCAACTACTGGAGGAAGCAGCAACAGCACGAACCGTACCAGCTGACCCGCATCTTCATCAACTACTGGAGGAAGCAGCAACAGCACGAACCGTACCAGCTGACCCGCATCTTCATCAACTACTGGAGGAAGCAGCAACAGCACGAACCGTACCAGCTGACCCGCATCTTCATCAACTACTGGAGGAAGCAGCAACAGCACGAACCGTACCAGCTGACCCGCATCTTCATCAACTACTGGAGGAAGCAGCAACAGCAACCACCGTACCAGCTGACCCGCATCTTCATCAACTACTGGAGGAAGCAGCAACAGCACGAACCGTACCAGCTGACCCGCATCTTCATCAACTACTGGAGGAAGCAGCAACAGCAACCACCGTACCAGCTGACCCGCATCTTCATCAACTACTGGAGGAAGCAGCAACAACAACCACCGTACCAGCTGACCCGCATCTTCATCAACTACTGGAGGAAGCAGCAACAGCAAGCACCGTACCAGCTGACCCGCATCTTCATCAACTACTGGAGGAAGCAGCAACAGCAAGCACCGTACCAGCTGACCCGCATCTTCATCAACTACTGGAGGAAGCAGCAACAGCAAGCACCGTACCAGCTGACCCGCATCTTCATCAACTACTGGAGGAAGCAGCAACAGCAACCACTGTACCAGCTGACCCGCATCTTCATCAACTACTGGAGGAAGCAGCAACAACAAGCACCGTACCAGCTGACCCGCATCTTCATCAACTACTGGAGGAAGCAGCAACAACAACCACCGTACCAGCTGACCCGCATCTTCATCAACTACTGGAGGAAGCAGCAACAACAACCACCGTACAAGCTGACCCGCATCTTCATCAACTACTGGAGGAAGCAGCAACAGCAAGCACCGTACAAGCTGCCGGAGGTCCGCGTGCAGCGCATGCCAAGCGAGCTTGACCACCTGCTGGTGCGCGACTTGTTCTTGGACTACGCCTTGATCTTCCCCATGATGTTTATCGGCATCTTCAGCTTCCCCCGCCTCGGCCAGGGGTCAGCAACCTTTTGAGCCGGAAGAGCCAAAAGTTACAATTTTAAAAAGTTCCCAGTTTTTAAAGAGCCACTAAAATTTTTATATCAATAGTATGGTATTTGATTAGGATTAGAGATATAAAGTTGATTTTTTATTTTAAATAAATAGCTTTAAAAATGAAAGAATAATTAATACTTAAAAAACATACTAATATTTTGCACAAAACATATTTAAAGTATTTTAGCTAGATCTGCTATAATATAATTAGTAATTAAACAATATAACTGTAGGACTATCCCAATCCAATTTAGAACCCAATATCTGTTACTTTTCTTTCTTTTCGACACCACCAGCTTAGGAGGTGTCTCTTATAGCTAGGTAGCCCTCAGCAAGGCCAACTCCGTCTAACTGGCTTGTGTATCGGTTTGATTACTGTATCGGTCGCTTCTGTCCTTCGGTTCTCACAGGGCTTATCTTCCACCCTAAAGAGCCCATGGTAAACTCGTACCCCACCGTCCAGTACCCAGCTCAACCGTAGAAAACTAAAAACTACGCCACTCAGGTCAAATTGATGCATACTGAACGATAGAGAAATGCAATAAAACAACATTCCCCATTTAACGTTATTCGAGAATATCGGCACTTAGGCGGTTGGAAGAATGGAACTGTCACCAATGTGCTGGCCACAGCTTTGTGGCTGGGCCTGGTACCCAAGTGGATTTCAGCAGTCTATTTACTTTCTACCTTACTTAATCCCTCTAGACTCTAATGAGTGTTTTTATCGTATTTAAAGTTGTTTTTCTTTATAATATATTTAATAAGTTTTAAAAATAAAAAAATATTTATAAATATGTGTGCATGGAACTGGAGAGCCGCATCTTGACATCAAAAGAGCCGCATGCGGCTCGCGAGCGGCAGGTTGCCGATCCCTGGCCTAGGCCATTGTTGAGGAGCGGGAGACGAAAACCATGGTCTCAACCCTACTCGTGGCTGTAATTTTAGCTGTAATGGTCTCACTCTACTGGTGGTTGTAAGTTTAGCGGTATTGGTCTCACTCTACTGGTGGTTGTAAGTTTAGCGGTATTGGTCTCACTCTACTGGTGGTTGTAAGTTTAGCGGTAATGGTCTCACCCTACTCGTGGCTGTAAGTTTAGCTGTAATGGTCTCACCCTACTCGTGGCTGTACGTTTAGCTGCAATGGTCTCACCCTACTCGTGGCTGTAAGTTTAGCTGTAATGGTCTCACCCTACTCGTGGCTGTAAGTTTAGCTGTCATGGTCTCACCCTACTCGTGGCTGTAAGTTTAGCTGTCAAGGTCTCACCCTACTCGTGGCTGTAAGTTTAGCTGTAATGGTCTCACTCTACTCGTGGCTGTAAGTTTAGCTGTCAAGGTCTCACCCTATTCGTGGCTGTAAGTTTAGCTGTCAAGGTCTCACCCTACTCGTGGCTGTAAGTTTAGCTGTCATGGTCTCACCCTACTCGTGGCTGTAAGTTTAGCTGTCAAGGTCTCACCCTACTCGTGGCTGTAAGTTTAGCTGTAATGGTCTCACTCTACTCGTGGCTGTAAGTTTAGCTGTAATGGTCTCACCCTATTCGTGGCTGTAAGTTTAGCTGTAATGGTCTCACCCTATTCGTGGCTGTAAGTTTAGCTGCAATGGTCTCACCCTATTCGTGGCTGTAAGTTTAGCTGCAATGGTCTCACCCTACTCGTGGCTGTAAGTTTAGCTGTAATGGTCTCACCCTACTCGTGGCTGTAAGTTTAGCTGTCATGGTCTCACCCTACTCGTGGCTGTAAGTTTAGCTGTCAAGGTCTCACCCTATTCGTGGCTGTAAGTTTAGCTGCAATGGTCTCACCCTACTCGTGGCTGTAAGTTTAGCTGTCATGGTCTCACCCTATTCGTGGCTGTAAGTTTAGCTGTCAAGGTCTCACCCTATTCGTGGCTGTAAGTTTAGCTGTCATGGTCTCACCCTACTCGTGGCTGTAAGTTTATCTGCAATGCTCTCACCCTACTCGTGGCTGTAAGTTTAGCTGTCAAGGTCTCACCCTATTCGTGGCTGTAAGTTTAGCTGTCAAGGTCTCACCCTACTCGTGGCTGTAAGTTTAGCTGTCAAGGTCTCACCCTATTCGTGGCTGTAAGTTTAGCTGTCAAGGTCTCACCCTATTCGTGGCTGTAAGTTTAGCTGTCATGGTCTCACCCTATTCGTGGCTGTAAGTTTAGCTGTCAAGGTCTCACCCTATTCGTGGCTGTAAGTTTAGCTGTCAAGGTCTCACCCTATTCGTGGCTGTAAGTTTAGCTGTCAAGGTCTCACCCTATTCGTGGCTGTAAGTTTAGCTGTCAAGGTCTCACCTTATTCGTGGCTGTAAGTTTAGCTGTCAAGGTCTCACCCTATTCGTGGCTGTAAGTTTAGCTGTCAAGGTCTCACCCTACTCGTGGCTGTAAGTTTAGCTGTCAAGGTCTCACCCTATTCGTGGCTGTAAGTTTAGCTGTCAAGGTCTCACCCTACTCGTGGCTGTAAGTTTAGCTGTCATGGTCTCACCCTACTCGTGGCTGTAAGTTTAGCTGTCATGGTCTCACCCTACTCGTGGCTGTAAGTTTAGCTGTCATGGTCTCACCCTACTCGTGGCTGTAAGTTTAGCTGTAATGGTCTCACCCTATTCGTGGCTGTAAGTTTAGCTGTAATGGTCTCACCCTATTCGTGGCTGTAAGTTTAGCTGTAATGGTCTCACTCTACTAGTGGCTGTAAGTTTAGCTGTAATGGTCTCACTCTACTAGTGGCTGTAAGTTTAGCTGTAATGGTCTCACTCTACTGGTGGCTGTAAGTTTAGCTGTAATGGTCTCACTCTACTAGTGGCTGTAAGTTTAGCTGTAATGGTCTCACTCTACTGGTGGCTGTAAGTTTAGCTGTAATGGTCTCACCCTATTCGTGGCTGTAAGTTTAGCTGTAATGGTCTCACTCTACTAGTGGCTGTAAGTTTAGCTGTAATGGTCTCACTCTACTAGTGGCTGTAAGTTTAGCTGTAATGGTCTCACTCTACTGGTGGCTGTAAGTTTAGCTGTAATGGTCTCACTCTACTGGTGGCTGTAAGCTTAGTTGTAATGGTCTCACCCTACTTGTGGCTGTATGATTAGCTGTATATATATATACATATATATATATATATATATATATATATATATATATATATATATATATATATATATATATATATATATATATATATATATATATATATATAAAACATCATGTACCAGAAAGTAACGAGGTAGGCCAATATTAGGAGTGCCTAGGGACAGAAAAACACAAAACTCTTTAACTGACAACCTTAAGATTAATATTAATTAGATTCTAACTACGATCTCTAGATTCAAACGAATCTAACATTGAACGTGTGACGTAAGTAATGAAGAAAAATTTTCAATATTAATTACACGACTCCATGTTTTTTAATTTATTAATTATTAACCAAAATAACGACATTTTGAGTTCCTAATTAAATTATTAATTAGATTAACGTATCTAATTGCAAAATATAATTTTACAAAACAAATATTTTGTATTACTTATATTTGTTTAACGATTGCCAGAAACCGATTCATTCATCAATCGAATCACTCATCAACCGAAAATTCATCAAATACCTACCAACTTGTAGCCTATCAAATACCTACCAAAACGCAACTGATTCGATCCATTTTGAAACGTCCTTCGAGAACACTCAGGACCAAGAGTGATTATAGGAACAAAACCCTCTGTTGATAGAAATATACTCCAAAATTATATAATTTTAATGATGTATATTTATATAGAGTTTCATCAAGCAACCTTCTCTTGTTACGCTTGACGTTAGTGTTGTCTGTCCGTCTGTCCGTCTGTCCATCTTTCCGTCTGTCTGTCTGTCTGTCTGTCTGTCTGTCTGTCTGTCTGTCTGTCTGTCTGTCTGTCTGTCTGTCTGTCTGTCTGTCTGTCTGTCTGTCTGTCTGTCTGTCTGTCTGTCTGTCTGTCTGTCTGTCTGTCTGTCTGTCTGTCTGTCTGTCTGTCTGTCTGTCTGTCTGTCTGTCTGTCTGTCTGTCTGTCTGTCTGTCTGTCTGTCTGTCTGTCTGTCTGTCTGTCTGTCTGTCTGTCTGTCTGTCTGTCTGTCTGTCTGTCTGTCTGTCTGTCTGTCTGTCTGTCTGTCTGTCTGTCTGTCTGTCTGTCTGTCTGTCTGTCTGTCTGTCTGTCTGTCTGTCTGTCTGTCTGTCTGTCTGTCTGTCTGTCTGTCTGTCTGTCTGTCTGTCTGTCTGTCTGTCTGTCTGTCTGTCTGTCTGTCTGTCTGTCTGTCTGTCTGTCTGTCTGTCTGTCTGTCTGTCTGTCTGTCTGTCTGTCTGTCTGTCTGTCTGTCTGTCTGTCTGTCTGTCTGTCTGTCTGTCTGTCTGTCTGTCTGTCTGTCTGTCTGTCTGTCTGTCTGTCTGTCTGTCTGTCTGTCTGTCTGTCTGTCTGTCTGTCTGTCTGTCTGTCTGTCTGTCTGTCTGTCTGTCTGTCTGTCTGACTGTCTGTCTGTCTGTCTGTCTGTCTGTCTGTCTGTCCGTCTGTCCATCTTTCCGTCTGTCTGTCTGTCTGTCTGTCTGTCTGTCTGTCTGTCTGTCTGTCTGTCTGTCTGTCTGTCTGTCTGTCTGTCTGTCTGTCTGTCTGTCTGTCTGTCTCTCTCTCTGTCTCCCTGTCTCTCTGTTTTCAAAAGACTCACTTTTGGACTGTTTGTGGTGGACTGTGTGGTGGACTGTGTGGTAGACTGTGTGGTGGATTGTGTGTGGTGGATTGTGTTTGGTGGGCTGTGTGTGGTGGACAGTGTGTGGTGGACTGTGTAGTAGACTGTGTGGTGGATTTTGTTTGGTGGATTGTGTGTGGTGGATTGTGTTTGGTGGGCTATGTGTGGTGGACATTGTGTGGTGGATTGTGTAGTAGACTGTGTGGTGGATTTTGTTTGGTGGATTGTGTGTGGTGGATTGTGTTTGGTGGATTGTGTGTGGTGGAATGTGTGTGGTGGACTGTGTGGTAGACTGTGTGGTGGATTTTGTTTGGTGGATTGTGTTTGGTGGACTGTGTGTGGTGGACAGTGTGTGGTGGACTGTGTGGTAGACTGTGTGGTAGACTGTGTGGTGGATTTTGTGTGGTGGATTGTTTGTGGTGGATTGTGTTTGGTGGGCTGTGTGTGGTGGACAGTGTGTGGTGGATTGTGTGTGGTGGATTGTGTTTGGTGGGCTGTGTGTGGTGGACAGTGTGTGGTGGATTGTGTGTGGTGGATTGTGTTTGGTGGGCTGTGTGTGGTGGACAGTGTGTGGTGGACTGTGTGGTAGACTGTGTGGTGGATTTTGTGTGGTGGATTGTGTGTGGTGGATTGTGTTTGGTGGGCTGTGTGTGGTGGTCAGTGTGTGGTGGACTGTGTGGTAGACTGTGTGGTGGATTGTGTGTGGTGGATTGTGTTTGGTGGGCTGTGTGTGGTGGACTGTGTGGTGGACTGTGTGGTGGACTGTGTGTGGTGGACTGTGTGGTGGACTGTGTTTGGTGGACTGTGTGTGGTGAACTGTGTGGTGGACTGTGTGTGGTGGACTGTGTGTGGTGGACTATGTGTGGTGGACAGTGTCTGGTGGAGTGTGTGTGGCGGACTGTGTGTGTTGGACTGTGTGGTGGAGTGTGTAGTGCACAGTGTGATGGACTGTGAGGAGATCTGTGTGGTGGACAGTGTGGTGGATTTTGTGTGGTGGATTGTGTGTGGTGGATTGTGTTTGGTGGGCTGTGTGTGGTGGACAGTGTGTGGTGGACTGTGTGGTAGACTGTGTGGTGGATTGTGTGTGGTGGATTGTGTTTGGTGGGCTGTGTGTGGAGGACTGTGTGGTGGACTGTGTGGTGGACTGTGTGTGGTGGACTGTGTGGTGGACTGTGTTTGGTGGACTGTGTGTGGTGAACTGTGTGGTGGACTGTGTGTGGTGGACTGTGTGTGGCGGACTATGTGTGGTGGACAGTGTCTGGTGGAGTGTGTGTGGCGGACTGTGTGTGTTGGACTGTGTGGTGGAGTGTGTAGTGCACAGTGTGATGGACTGTGAGGAGATCTGTGTGGTGGACTTATTTAATTCAACTTTAGCTTACGCTCCTTTGTCATTTCGCAAAGTGGCTGGCGAAGTTCCTAATTTAAAAAAAACATTGTTTTGCCAATTTGTGATTTGGTCGTAACATATACACATTTAAGCAACCAAAGCGGTGTGGGAAAACAGATATTTTCAGCAGCTCCTGTGACACAGCTAATGACAAATTGTATACACAAGAATATCCATTAGCAGTGAAGAGAATGGCATCAGACACTAACATCTGGCTCTTTTCAACATATTGCCCAGACCTTTCCAAGACGCAACTATCCTATCGCCCATCAGAGCATGTAGACATGTATGTATTTGATTTCATTAGGGAACAACATAGTTATTTCATGCTGAAGACTAACATTTAAATATCTGTCGAGGTCCTTGCCTCAAAAGCTGAAGCTTTTCATTATGTAGAACTTAGGAAATCTATTTTTTTTCATACTTAAACATGAATTAACCATCTTCTTCTTTAAAGTCAAAATTGTGGATGAAATTCCCATGTTAATAATGACGAGTAATATTAAACATAATGCAAATCATGGCATGCTGTAGCAGTAATCGCTATTTCTCACTAGATATATTATGTGAACATCTGATAATTGAAGGAAAATTTCCATTTCGATAGACGTGTCTAATAGGCGGGGTTGATAGTTACTAAGCCCAAAAGTCCCAAGTTCGAAACCCTGGGCAGATGAGGCTGGATAGTTTGGGGGCAGCAACAGCAACACATCTAGGAGAGACAACTCTAAAAACAAACAACTGCTGCTTTGTAGTTTGTTCTTGGTTGGACAAAGGCTATGGAAGCAAATCTAAAAAGAAAAGCAGGCTGAAATCGAAGTCAACGATCTATATTTTGCATAGAGGTTAGCGCAACATACTTAATTGTGTTGAAGGGAATCCTGCACATTATAATATACAACGATGAATCAAAAGATATACATGTTATGGTTATTGTTGAGTTATTGTTATTGTTGAAATGCTTCTCGATCAATACTAAACAAGTGCAAAATTTAGATCTTTAACGATTCAATTCAGACAAATTCAAAATGCCATTATCATCGGCGAAAAATAATTACTTGCAATTGTTTTATCTTTTGTTTTGAAGCTATTTCATTCTTGCAGTGCAAGAAAATTCAAAGCCAGTCTAGAAGGGTTCGGGTAGGAAAGGCAATTTCGTGATGCACTTTTCAATCATTTTCTTTGTATGCTTTCTGAAACCACCCGGTTATCGATTCTAGAGATGTGTTAATTTAATGCTCTTGCTACTCAACTATCTTGTTATTTTTGAAAAACAAAAGTTTCTCCTTCTATTGTGTAGCCTTGTTAAACTATCTCAATTTACTAAACTACCTGTGCTAGATTATACCTCGTGTTTTATAGACACAGACGTAGTAGAAAGGAAAGCTTTCTTTTAGATTTTATTTTACAAATCATCCTACGCCGAAATACAACAAAACATAATAATTACTTTAAACAATTTTTATATTTACAATTTTTAAAATTTTAATTTTTAAATTTGCGGAGAAATATTTGTTTTGATAAATTTAGTTTTCAAATTACAATATAAAACACGATAAAAGCTACTTTAAAAACTCCACTTGTAGATGACTTGAGACATTTTTATGTGTTACAAGTAATCTTTTTAACTGGCTTTGTAATTTGCGTTTTAACGTCAAAGGCCTACAAAATAGTGTATTGTTAGGTTAGAACAGTTACTGTTAAAAAAAGAAAATCTTAACTTTATTAAGACAACTTGTAAATGCTGTTAAAAAAACAGTCAAAAAAACAGTCAAGAATTTTTATAAAGTATATAAGCTTACGCATTTCTTACTCTTAGAAATAGAAAACAAATTTTTCAAGGTATACGAATGTTATAATTTATATATTATGAATTTCTCATGTCATTTAAAATTGAGAATTATATATTATACATTTCTCGTTATTTGAAAATACTAGCATTTATTATACATTTTTGAAGCTCTAGGTTGTACTTTGACATTTTACATCGGAACTTTAAAGCAGTCAGAAATTTATAAAAGTAATACGCTTTTTAACTAGGCTATATGTGAACATTTAAATATTCTTAAGAGATTTCGACATTCTTTATGTCGTGTAAATTTTAGTGCATCTATTATCTGAGATTACATACATACGTTATATGCCTGGTATTAGCTGGATATATATCTAAATAGTTAGTAGCACTTTATTTGTCGAGCCTTATAAGATAATAAATTTGACTAATAGAAGCTATACTTCGTTAAATACGTATTTCAAACAACACGTACGCCATGGAAGATATTCATTTTAAAACGAAGTTTTTTATTTGTTTAATAAACAAACACAAAATTAATAAAAACGTTTTAATAACTAGCTTTTATGTAATAATGCACTAAAAAGTAGAACATGAATTATACACTACTATTTAAATAACTATAAAAATTATTAAGGCAACCAATTAAGTCAAATTTAATGTCATGTTGCATTGTCTTCATGGCTTGACCCACGTTGAAACAAATCTGTCAGTTTAAAGTCTCCGAAGTTTCGCACGGGCGTTTCGATCTAGACAGACAGACATACTGACGATAGAGAAAGTGAGTTAAATAAAAGCTTGTAAAAAAAGTTCATAAAAAACGTTTTAATAACAAGCTTTTATGAAATCTATATATATAAAATGCAATGTATGTGTATCTGTATGTGTGTCTGTTTGTCTTTTAAGCCACAAATTTTGAGAAGTTGTTTAAAATATTCCTGGGGAGGTTTCTGTGAAAAAAAAATCAAATTCGCACTAGAGTTGCATGACAAAAAAATCATTGCGCACCTATTGAACGTGATGACGCGTGTCTAATAGCGCGGAATAGTTTGATGAAACAGCCTACTAATTTGGACACAATTTTAATTAATTCATAAACAATTTATCATGCAACCAATTAAGTCAAATTTAACGTCATGTTGCATTGTTTTCATGTCTTAACCTATGTACCAACAACGAACCGTATCTGTTAGATAGAAGTGTGAGAAATTTAGACAGATGACGACAGACTGACGAGGAAGTGAGTAAAATAAACGCTTGTAATAAGTTTACTTCCGTCTGGGATTGTTAATAATTTAACACCAATACAATTCACGCGCTAAAATTTAAGCGTCTTTAATTACAAATGTTTAAACTCTAAAAATGTAAATGCCGGTTATTGTTCGTTAACGCTAAAAATAATATAAAACGAATTTTCTACACCTCAATACCATCTACCTATAAAATCAAAACATGTGTCATTATGAAATGTAAATTTTAATTTTATATCATGCCACGTAAACTATAATGACATACCAAAACATCAGAGACTGCACCTAAGTAGAATAACTACTTTAAACAATTGAAGTTATATAATCAATACCATTCACTACACACCTTAATGCCTCTTTAAATGTAATTAATTAACTTAGACAAAGTAATTATCTCAAAAAACATGTTCAACATATACAACATAGGGCCTTTTTATTACGATGAGACATTAATTAGATTAAGAAGACTGGCGGCTATATAGAGACCTGTCTTTAAACATCAATATTTTTAACACAAGAAATGATAGAGGGGATGCTCATATCGCACATCGTTGTAATCGTTAACCGTATTGGTTTGAGGTAAGACCCTAGGCGTTATACATTACCAATTTATGTGGACAAAGTACCAAAAAAGAAGGTAGTTAGTTATACTTATAAATCACCGCGTGTCGTATCAATATTAGGCCGTCTACCATCTACAATAAGCGCCAGATATCTTTACAAGCTAAACATATTTTTTTACTATTTAGATTTCATTTTAGTTTTATTATAAATTTGATTTACCATTTACGATAACAAACTGAAATCGAATGTTTATTAATATATGTAATTTTTCAATATTTTTATTTCATGTATATTAAGAAAAAGTTTAGAATATTTTTAAAAATGTCTAATTGCACTTCTCACGAAATAAAACTAATTTTATTTTATTTTATAAAGTTGTAGCTTAAATGTGCTATACGATGACACCAATGGCTGACATGGCCAATAATTCCTTGGACTTTAATGAGCAAGTAAGGCAATGGGTGGATGAGACAAGAGAATTCATGATATCCAACTCCATGTTAAATGTCATAATGCTAGCACTCAGCGTCATCCTCCATGGTGTGCTATCTCTAGCAGGCGTCTTGTCCAACAGCGTCAACGTGCTCGTCTTCATTAGACTTGGTCTCAAGGACAGCATGAGTGTTGGACTTTGGGCGTTATCGTTTACAGATCTTGTGGTATCTTCTTTACAACTAGGTGAGTGTATCTCATATTTAGTCGCTATAATATACACACGCAATCTTCTCGATATTTGGTATATCGGTAGATTTTATTTTAGCTGGGCCAGGTATGTGGGCTACTTCATATCCTGCTGGATAACTACCATCATTGTTTTAGAAAGATGCTACTGTGTCGTCTCACCGTTTCGTGTAAGGCAGGTGTTTACAAAAACAAAATGCGTCATGCTCCTCATCATAATTTGTGTCGTTCACATCGCAATGCTTGTTCCAGTATACACATTCCCCCATTTTGAATGGGGCCGCTACAGCACTGGCGAAAAGAACGAAAACGGGACGGATACTTACTACATGCAAATAAAACTGCATCTTACTGTCGAATCAGCGAAGTCGCAGTTCATCATAAACATCATGGAAGGCGTGGTCTTGTCCGTGACGTCCCAAGTTTTGATCATCCTCTGCAGTGTTTGGATGATCTACTCCTTGAAGTCGTCATCTAGAATCCGGGGTTCTCAAGATTGCAAGAATGTCAACAATCTCTCAGCACGGGAGAAACGCCTAGTTAAAGTCGTGATTCTACTGGCTATCATCCAAACCGCCTGCAACAGCCCCAGATTTTTCGTCACCATCGTGGTCCATCACGTACTTCCTGGTGTACAGCTGGGAACCTACAACAACCTCGGTATTCTCATGTGGGAGGTCGCCAATGTCTTCAGTACAACGTGTTGTGTCATCAATATCTTCGTCTACCTCACACTCAATGCTAATTTCATCAATCAATTTTACTCAGTTTTCAAGAAAGGGTTGTACTGACTATAACATTAAATGTAATAATATCATCAACATTAACGTTTAATTTAAATTCTCAGATTATTTACTCTAGAGTGCCATGTCTCTGTGTGTGTAATGTAACACGTCCTCAGTAAATATATTTGTGGGCTAGTGTACGTGTGTCGTGTGTATGTGTGTGTGTGTGTTATTCCGAAGGTCAAGAATCAAGATTTTAACAATGAGAACTTTTAACACTGTAACGCAAAATGGAAGACCTAAAGTAGGTGTAAAAACGTGCATTTTATTTTTATTTATAAACAAGGGACATAACTAGAAAAATGTTTTTGTTCTAAATTGTAAGTATGAGTTACGTTTCATGTTTCAGTAAAAGTAGCCGGAAAATGTGGTTGTGTTGTAGAGTTCAAGAATCGCTACCAGAGTTTCTTCCAGGCATCTCTTCGGGGGGGCGAAGCCCCCCCGAAAATTTTTTACCGCCCCCCCGAACGAGATGAAATTTATATAATTTATATAGAAAATATATACTTTTAACAGTGTCCGCCCCCCCGAAGAAAGTCTACCGCCCCCCCGAAAATTTCAAGTGCCCCCCCGGAGAAAAAAGTCTGGAAGAAACACTGATCGCTACTGCATGACGTGTTTCAGTCCATCCAGCTCTAAAGGGTACATGGCTCATATAAGGGAAAGTAAAGGTGTCTGGGCAAGGTGTTTACTTCAACCTTTCTTCATACGCCCAAATAAAGAAAGTGTAAACTCCATCTTTCATTTGGAATATTAGGTCTGAACGTGGAACATTTGTACTAAACAAGACTTTAAAATATTCAAAAAAAATTTTAATATCTCTCTTCAGTGAACACCCCCCCTCCCCTCCTGTTAAACTCAGTTTGATATTTTTTTATTATTTATACTAGCGTACCCGTCCCCCGCGCGTTGCCGCGGGGATAGAAGAAAGTATGACAAAATATATTAGAAGGATTTCACCAATACGTTACCAATCATAAGTTCTTAGACGCGTGACCTTGTTTTCTAAAACTGTTATTTAAATGTAAACAATGCCTGCGCCTGGATCATAATTATCGGGTTTACCTACACTACCAAATGAAATCCTTGAATGTTCGTTAATCACTCACCGAAATAATGATGTAGAACATACTTCTTGACCACCCATGTATCAGAAACGTAGAAAGGCACCCTCGGGAGCCCCCCAATAAAACTACCGCAGAGGCGCAGCGTAGGGCTGTTGGCTCTTTAAAAATAGCAAAGTGCCAATTTGCTAACAGGATAACCCAGAGTGCCACATATCATCCAGAAACAATGAAGCAGATTGCATCATTCACTAAAGTTACACAAATCAAAAGGGTTTTTTAACATATTCATTTTTTTTTTTAGTTAAAGTGTAATAAAAATCAGTATGACTGATGCAATGTGTTAGCGTTACTAATGGTATATTATTAGAAGCTCGATCTCAATTTCTGATTGGATCGTCTAAAAATAAATGCTAATTGCATCACTTCTTATTTCCATTAAACGATAAAAAGGATTGTTTACCCTATTTTAACAGCTTACGTGCAATTTAATAAAGAAAATTAAAAATAAAATATTTTTATTCATAATTAAGAAATGGATAATAATGATCAAACACATACAAAATAAATCTTTTAAAATTACCAAACAACATTACAGTTGATGAAAAAATTAGAATGATGATAAAGGAACGTGCAAATTATAACAAAGTGATTATAATGAACAAACAAAAAAGTGTTACATTAACTCTACTAAATATCACATCTCAGCGGATCAGGTTTAGCGATGTGGCAGTTGAAATGTAACAATCAATAAAAATAGGCAATAACGTTGACATTAGTTTAATTAGCAAAAGTTGTGTGACAGTATTTAGAATCACATGAACATTTAAGAAAATCATTTGAATGATTCATTTGAAAACAATGAATTCCTGTTATTCGATAGGCTAGCATACATTTTATTATACAAAATGGAAACAAAAGTTGAAAAATTAGGTCACGTTGTTTAAAACAGCATTATGGTTGTTTAAAAACTTTATCTGCAAAGTTTTGTAAACAAATAACTATGGTATGTAGGACTGTCAGAAAATAGATCACGGAGTTCCTGTACAGCCAATCATTGTTTGTCTTACGAAAGTGAAACATCGGGTTATAACTTAATTAATTTAAACTTTATGAAAATAAATAGAAACGTAGTCTTAAACCCATAAAAAATATATTTTCAAGCTGTCTGGATTTGCAACTTTTATAACAAGGATTCTAAAAATATTAAATTTCCGTATTATTTTTAGGCTCAAGTTTTTATTTTTTTATTTCTTTTACGACCGCTATGAAGTCAAAATAAATAAACCGGGAGTGATCTCCCCTAAACTTTCTCGAATATTTTTATATAAAATAAGAGTGGATGGGAACTCGGGCTATTTTTAATCCATTTTAAATACTTAAAGCTTTAAAAATAGAATAAAATCTCATAGACAAAAGAATTGCACACCAAATGAACGCTAAATTAAAAAAGTGCATAATAATGCGCAATATTATTAGTACTTAAAAAATTTATATTAGTTTTTGAGAAATCGGAAGTAGCGTAAATTACTACTTCCGTTCAACGGAAATGAGTGAAAATTTAACAGAAGGTAGAGAATTAGATCTTTTACTTACATGTGAAATTTCGTTTATCTATCTGAAATAGTACTCAAGTTATAGGCTTTTGAAAATTTCAAAGTAGAAAAAGTACAACTTCCGGTTATCGGAAATCGCTCAAAAGTTGATACGGATCTACGATTTTGATAAAATACTTATATATGAAATTTCATCAACCTAGCTGTAACGGTACTCAAGTTATCGTGTTTACACACACACACAGACAGACAGACAGACAGACAGACATACACACAGACATACGGACAAGATTGCAAAATTATGTTTTTCCGTATCAGTGAGATGTAAAACGTCGAGATTTGTAAAAATCTCGATTTTTTTTTTTTTTGCACGATTACAATACTTTCTCTATACTTCGTATATACGAGGAAGTAAAAAAAAATGATTGTATCCATGACAACAATATGATGTAAGGATCCTCGTCAACTAGATGGCCTCCATTCACACAGGGCTTAACAAATCAGTTAGACGTTTTAGACGCAATGTACTCTTGTCAACCCTTTAATATTTCTCCGAAATGGAAGTTGTTTTTTTTTTTTTTTTTTTTTTTTTTTTTAAATCGCGCACACATAATTGTTCTAATTAAAGAGAAAAATGTTAAATAAGGCAATTTAATAATAAATGTAAATGTACATGTGACTTCACTTGCCCTACAGATCACCAGGTTTAAAAAGGGAACTTTTCTTTACTTTTTACATGTGACTAATTTTATTTTTAAAAAGCATGCACATTTATCCGAAATAAAAGATTTGTAAAACTATAATCGTAACATACTAAATTCACCAACTGATTTTATTTTGCAGAGAGATGTTAACGTGCCAGAATCAACTATTGTATAACATAATTGAAGTAAACATTTTAAGATGCCAAACTGACCAAATTGTGTACAAAATTAGGTAAAACTGTAATGCTTACCGGCATTGTTTTTCAATGCAGTGACTATATACGTTGTTGCATAATGGAAATATTTGGAATAATATTTCAAGCCTATGTACTACCTTTACACAACAAACTTTGTTAACACAATTAAACTTCAGAATATAGGAAAAAGTATCAATGCGAGCTATATGTCCAATGGAGCAGGTAAAGCAGAGTTTACAGGTTCTCTCTGTATAAAATATAATGTGTGGTCAACACTATGAAAAGCCGCCGTTTTATTTTCCTAACAGGTTTGGCTAGACTCAAATAAAAAGACAAATAATTTTTTTCTATCTTTTGACAAATTATACATAAAATTATTATAACTTATCACTAGAATTAATTCGAGGTAAGAGTTATATTTTCCATGTTAAAAATCAAACGGAATTGACGTTTGAAATTAGAGTTGAGCTTGAGATAAACCAGGATGTTGCTGGCACAGCAGACGGTGCCGAAGATGTAGGTGACCTCCCACATAAACATACATATGTTGTTGTAGGTGCCAATCCCTGCACCCGGAAGCAAGTGATGCATAGCAATGGTGGCCATGAATCTTGGGATGTTGCAAGCCGTCTGGATAATGGCCAGTAGAATCACGACCTTGACCAGACGTTTCTCTGCAGCTGAAAGATTGTCGGTTGAGACACGATTTTCGGATGCGGCCAGTTTCCGGATTCTTGAAGACGCCTTGAGCGAGTAGATCATCTAGAAAGTGCATTGGATTATCAACTTGAGACGTCACGGAAAGAACGACCCCGACAACAATGGTGTTCATAAATTGCCATTCCGCCGTTTCTACAGTAAAATGCAGCTGCATTTGCAGGAAGTAAATGTCAGTACCATTTTCATCAAGTTCACCGGAGATGCGTAAATTCCATTCTAAATAAGGAAACACGTATATCGGAATGAGCATTGCGATGTGGAACAGAGCCATTACAGAAATCGATACGACACATTTTGTTTTTGTAAACACTTGCTTCACGCGAAATGGTGCAACGACGCAATAACATCTTTCTAGGGCGATTATTGTAGTTATCCAGCAGGAAATAAAGTACCCCACATACCTCGCAAAACCTAAGTAAAAACTGCCGATAAACCAAGGATCAATTCGGCAATATGGGTATATAATAGCGACCAGATATGCTATGCATCCAGCTAACGGTAAAACCGATATCACGAGATCTGTAAAAGATAACGCCCAAAGTCCAACACTCATGCTGTCCTTGAGACCAAGTCTAATGAAGACGAGCACGTTGACGCTGTTGGACAAGACGCCTGCTAGAGATAGCACACCATGAAGGATCACGCTCAAAGCAAGCATTAAAATATTCATCATGGAATTGGATATTCCGAATTCCCAAGTTTCCTCAATCCATTTTTTGACATCGACATTATAGTCAACAGAGCTGTTTGTCGCAAGCGCCATGTTGGTTTTCGTCTGAGAAAAAGAAATTCAAACAATTGTAAAGTGCCACTTTATTTTTTAACGAATACCCGGTTGTTTTGGTTTTTTTAACAGAATCTAAACACAGTATTCAAAATTCAAATGTCAGGATTGCATTTTTCATATGTAAAAATGATGCCGAGGAAAATGTTTCAAAAATATCAAAATTATGTTAAAAAGAATTGCCTCATGGAGAAATATAATTTCAGAAGCAGTTTCTAGTTTCTCTTACTAACAGGCTCAAATATGCAGTTTTCTAATGATTATTTTTTTTATTTTGTGATTTATGATTTAGACCTACAAGTTTTATTTATTTTGAAGGCTTGAAAACTTTATTGGCTAATATACACCAGACCGGAGTGAAGAAAATAAAATTATGACATCTCAAACAGGTCAAGAATTTCACATTATTTTAGCAACACCTCATTTACTCAGAATCTAAACACAGTATTCAAAATTCAAATGTCAGGAGTGCATTTTTTCATATGTAAAAATGTTTTCGAGGAAATATCAATTATCAAATTTTTTAAAATAGAATTTTCTCATGGATGAATATAATTTAAAAATACAGAAGCAGTTTCTAATGCCTCCCTACTAACTGGCTCAACTATGCAGTTTTCTAATGAATTTTTTATGATTTATGATTTAGACCTACAAGTTTTATTTATTTTGAAGGCTTGAAAACTTTATTGGCTAATATACACCAGACTGGAGTGAAGAAAATAAAATTATGACTTCTGAAACAACTCAATAATTTCAAATAATTTTAGCAACATCGCTTTTACTGTGCGTCATTGTGTTTTTAAAGTTTAAACTTTCAAATATTTTCTTTTATCGGCTACTCGTTTATTTACGATTCGTTTTATATTAAATTTTAACTCCGAGCGATCAGATTTATTTATTTCTCTACAAAATTAGATAATTTTTTAATAGGTATGATTTTTATTAAATTGTATTTTTTAGCGTAGTATTGTAGATGAAATTATACCTAATCAATTAATTTTCCTCCGGCGCGCTAGTAACGTAAAGAATACGATAGAGGTAATTCTTTTCTTTCTCCCCACAAGATTATTTTTCTCGAGTGTGGATCATTTTCCTACAATTTGAGAATAATCATTTGATTATAAACACAATTTAGTTTTCTAAAAATAGATAACCGGACATTTATCTTAACGTAAAACGTCATTTGTTTTATAAAGGTCGTTGAACTAAGTTCAAGACTTTATTAAATTTGTTCTAATTTTTTTTCACCGGCAAAAACATTGAAGTTCATTCACCTCGCTTAAAAAATGTTTTAAAAATATATCAGAGGTTAAAAGGTCAGACATTTAATTTCACTTATCTGATTTTGATTATAACTTGGCTTAATAATTTTCTTGACCGTAAATGATAGTGTTGAATCCTGTCAGCGCTTTACAAATATTCAGTTCATATAGAAGCTTCAGCTTCTGCTGTTAGGTGGGTAAGTTTTAAATAAGAAAATATGATAAAATAAAAAATAGACATATTATTTTTCGATAGCGATGAATGAATATTTTTATTTCTCGATTTGTATTGTTATAGTGATTTTATTTTAGAATTTATTTATAATATAATTATTTTTTGTTTAAATATTCGCTTTATTTGTACTTGTCTTATAGTTATTTAGCTCACATCAGCAGTTTGTTATCGTCTATAAACATGCCATGAATTACATATTTCTTAATTGATGGAACATCATGTAGGACTACATACCACGTTAATATATAAACGACGTATTTTTTACTTCTTTGTTTGTTTGTTTGTTTGTTTGTTTGCTTGCTTGCTTACGTGCTTGCTTGTTTGTTTGTTTGTTTGTTTGTTTGTTTGTTTGTTTGTTTGTTTGTTCGTTTGTTTGTTTGTTTGTTTGTTTGTTTGTTTGTTTGTTTGTTTGTTTGTTTGTTTGTTTGTTTGTTTGTTTGTTTGTTTGTTTGTTTGTTTGTTTGTTTGTTTGTTTGTTTGTTTGTTTGTTTGTTTGTTTGTTTGTTTGTTTGTTTGTTTGTTTGTTTGTTTGTTTGTTTGTTTGTTTGTTTGTTTGTTTGTTTGTTTGTTTGTTTGTTTGTTTGTTTTTTGTTTGTTTGTTTGTTTGTTTGTTTGTTTGTTTGTTTGTTTGTTTGTTTGTTTGTTTGTTTGTTTGTTTGTTTGTTTGTTTGTTTGTTTGTTTGTTTGCTATTATATGCGCATTATCATGTTCATTAGGTGCGCAATAGTTTTCAGGCCTGCAACTCTATTGTACATTTAAAATTTTAAATGCTGAAAAAAATTGCATAAAAACGTTATAATAACAAGCTTTTGAGTAAAAATGCACTAAAAATGAGAAAATAAAGAATTATTATTAAATTTTAATAAATAACTACTATTTAAATTACTGTGAAGAAAAGTGTGGGTATCTTCCTAAATATTAGTAAAAGTATCCAATAGATAATATAGTGACCTACGCTTTCTTTATAGTAATTGAAATAGTAGTGTATTATTACGTATTTAAAGAGAAGCATTTGTTTTCTCGTTTTCAGTGTGTTATTACATAAAAGCTTGTTATTAGAATGTTTGTATGCATTTTTTTTTTATTTTTATTGCAAATTAAAACTTGTTTCTATAGAGATTTTTTAATATTTATTTTGACTTTTAAATTTTACTTTATAAATATTTTCATTTTACAGCAGATTTTTTGAAAGGGTTATTCATTTTAAAATCCCAATACCACACATACTAATCTATATAAACCGGGAGTGATCTCCCCTAAACTTTCTCGAATATTCTTGTATAACACTACGGGGGGGTTGGCAACTCAGTATACAGATATAATTTTTAATTCATTTTTAATTACTTAAACTTTTAAAAATAGAATAGAATCTCGTAGAAAAAAGAATTGCGCACCAAGTGAACGCCAAACAATATGTATATAATAGAGCGGAATATTATTAGTATTTTATAAATTTCCATGCGCTTTTTGAAAAATCGGAAATATGTAAATTACTACTTCCAGTAAACGAATATAACTTAAAATTTGACGGGAGGCAGAGAATTAGATCTTTTAATTATATGTGAAATTTCATTTATCTATCTGAAAAGGTACTCAAGCTATAGGTTTTTGAAAAATTGAAAGTAGAATAAGTTCCACTACCGGTTACAGGAAATCGCCGAAAAGTTCATACAGAACTACAAATTTGATATAAAACTTGTATTTTAAATTTCATTAACCTAGCTGTAACACTACTCTGGTTATCGTATTCACAGACATACAAACACACATACACACACAGAGAGAGACATACAGATTAGATTGCAAAACTATGATTTTCCTACTCAGGGAGATGTAAAACGTCGAGATTTTCAAAATTCTAGATTTTTTTTACAATACTTTCTCTATACTTCGCAAACGAGAAAGTAAAAATTACTTAAACGTTAACACTGTGTTTTTCCTAATAGTCTCTTTCCAATGAAATATCTTATTGGTAATCGATTCTCTTCCACACAGAGCAAAACGTCATGACGACAGTTTGTCTATGAAATCGATTTTTGTATACATTCCGAACACCCACCAGTTTTATTTGCGCATTCGCCGAACCCTTCTTAATAGTTCTATAGTTCTCCCTGACAAAAATCCGATCGTCGGGTGTGTGTTATAACATCAGCCAGACCCATAAGACTTTCTCACCAAACCCCTAGGGTTCTATCGAACCCAATTTAAGGAACACTGTTCTTAACAGAGTTGTTTTTTTTTTAAATCCAGCCTCCCTCTTCTCTGGTTCAATCGATCCATCCACAGTAATTGGTATCTCTCTATTTTTCTGTCGTTCTTTTGTCTACTGTCTGTTGTGCTTTTCTATCGTTCTTTTCGAAATTTAGACCACTTCGACCAAAACGATTTCCTTCAGACTTGACACGTAAGCAATGTCAAGACAATTAATAGACAGGCAATGTGACATAAAGTAAAACATTTTTTTTAATAGCTAAATATGAAATATATAAAGCAAAACAAAACAAAAAAGAAAAAATGTTATTAATTTGCATCGAATATATACTAACGCTCTTCTATTAAAATATTTATAAACAAAGTGTGGGTTGCTATTAAAGGTTAAGTAAGACTACATAATATACAAAGTAACACAACCATTTCTTATTTTGTTTAAAATCACTAGTTTATAGTACTAATTAGTTCTTGTCTTGACTACATAATCAATAGTTTACGGTGTTAAATGCCTTTGTTAGTTTCTCATTACGCTCTTTTAATAAATTAGCTGGCGAAAAAAAAATCTTTAATCTCATTCTTATTTCTTGATTGTATTGTTAAAAGCAACCCACCAACACACTTATAAGTTCTACGTGTCAACTCGCCATGCATTATTTAAATCATCAACATACACCTGTCGCATATTATTATGATAGGCGATCGTATGTTGTCAGTGCGGATGATAGAAGTGTTCGGTGATTTCACATACGAAAATGGTGAGGGTTCGGTACCTTCAAAAAGATAAAGATTCACTGTGTAAGGGAAAATAAATCCAGAAGACTGTAATGCTTGGCGAGAGTTGAGGAAAAAATTGAATATTATAAGATTTTTATCAATGAGTTTTTTAATTTAATAAAATTCAAAACGCTTTTTAAATTTACGTTGGTTAATAGCTTTAAATATAAACAGTTAACAAACACAGAGGATGAGTTTTAAGTATGTTGTTGTACGGAGTAAAAGAGGGTAACAAAGGAAGCGACTGGTCGAGTGACAGCCCTGTGGTGACGTGTATGTTGTTGTACGGAGTGAAAGAGGGTAACAAGGGAAGCGACTGGTCGAGTGAAAGGGGGATGGCTGAGAGGACTGCAGTCAGGGGCCCTTATTAGGAGCCCCAAAATTTACTGCTTAATTGTTGGTTTTCTCTTTTAAAACTAGTTTTAATGTTTGCATCACAAGCTTACATATTTTTTATAAAATATCTAACTAACACACACACACACATGCGTGTATATATATATATATATATATATATATATATATATATATATATATATATATATATATATATATATATATATGTATGTATTCACGTGAAAAGCTTCTTCTCAAATAGAATAAATATGATGGCTAGAGTTGAATGCGAAGTATGTTTAATTAATTATACCATATCCAACCTCTTTTGTATTCTCCATTGAAGACTGTGCGTAATGTAAGTAGAACATTATAAAAGTATAATTGTTTTTGGACTTATAAAAATTCTATGTTTAAAAATTGCTTTCTCGCAACAGAAGGCGGAAGTGTCGCTAGGTGGGTCACACACTGCGAAAGGCTCACCCAAATGTTACACGCCAAGCGCTTGAGTGGAACCCCCAGGGAAAACGGAAGAGAGGGCGCACAAGACAGACCTGGAGGCGGAGTCTTCTGGAAGAACTAACGACAACAGGGATGTCTTGGGAGACAGCAAAATTAATAGCCGGGGATCGGACGAAATGGAAGAAAATGTTGGAGGTCCTATATTCCATAAGGAGCAAAGAGAACCAAGTCAAGTAAAAAAAAACTAAAGATTTCGGCACCATTATAATAATTTTAGTAGAATAAATTCATATCTTTAAAACTGTTTTCGAGTCATCTATAAATGAAATCGTTACATATATTACACGAAATCAAAAGGAGAATTATAATGTACATTTTAAAATATTTTTTATGAAAGAAAAAATAGAGAAATATAGAAGTTATGCAGAAATTGTTTGTTATAATTCTTGCTGTATCTGAATTTCTTGAACTTTGATTGAAACTACACAGACAGATGAGACTCAATAACCCATTTAGGAGAAAAAACACCTACACGGGTCTAACCTTACAATCTACACAGGTCTAACCTTACACTCTACGAGGGTCTAACCTTACACTCTACGAGGGTCTAACCTTACACTCTACACGGGTCTAACCTTACACTCTACACGGGTCTAACCTTACACTCTACACGGGTCTAACCTTACACTCTACACGGGTCTAACCTTACACTTTACACGGGTCTAACCTTACACTCTACACGGGTCTAACCTTACACTCTACATGGGTCAAACCTTACACTCTACACGGGTCTGACCTTACACTCTACACGGGTCTAGCCTTACACTCTACCCGGGTCTAGCCTTACACTCTACACGGGTCTAACCTTACACTCTACACGGGTCTAACCATAACTCTACATGGGTCTAACCATACACTCTACATGGGTCTAGCCTTACACTCTACACGGGTCTAACTTTACACTCTACACGGGTCTAACCATACACTCTACACGGATGTAACCATACACTCTACATGGGTCTAGCCTTACACTCTACACGGGTCTAATTGTAAAGTTTCCACTATTCTAATCGTAAACTCCACATATCACTTCTAACACTAAACTGTAATCTGACTTTAGACTCTAATCAGGTCTATCCTAAACAATAGGCTAGTTTAACATTGTCCACTCGACAGATCTAATTTTTCACACTTTAAGGACCTTACAGCACAATCATGGCCTTGATTATAATTTTAGAAAAATGTGAAAGAAACGACCGTAACTTTTCCAACACAATGGCTATTTTTTTTTGACATACTAAAAACAAACGCAAGTGAAAATCAAAGTCTTAATATATATATATATATATATATATATATATATATATATATATATATATATATATATATATATATATATATATATATATATATATATATACATATATATATATATATACATATATATATATATATATATATATACATATAAATATATATATATATACATATAAATATATATATATACATATATATATATATATATATATATATATATATATATATATATATATATATATATATATATATATATATATATATATATATATATATATATATATATATATATATATATATACATATATATATATATATATCTATATATATAAAGCAAAGTGGTCAAGTGCCCGAAAGGGCACTTCCCGGCGCCGCAGGCGCGTCAAATTTGGCACGATGGTGCCTTGGGGCAATAGAACACAAGGGCCAGTGACGGTTGGCGAAAAAGTCCACGGAGAGGGGGTCAAAACTGACCTCGACTGACCGGCGCCTTTTATGAGCTATATTACGAAAAAAATTTCCTCCGACGACCCCCCTTGAAATTTCGTGAGGTGGTAGAAGAACGCCTTGGGGTGTCACAAAAAACTCGCCATGTCCGGGAAAAATTGGGAAATGGGTCAAAACTGACCAGTCGTAATTCCCTATATAATCTTTGTATTTTATGGGAAAAACAGAGGGTCATTTCAAAACGGATTTTAGGGCACTTACCCTGTTTACATCTGGCTAATTTTTGGAATGTTTATAGGTAAATGGCTTGACCGTAGGGCAGACCTGTCGGTTTGACTCAAAGCCCTCGACGAGGGCTAAAAAGTGACCGCGAGTGAAATTCTCTTTATATGAGCTCTATTACGAAAAAAAATTTCCTCCGACGACCCCCTTGATATTTTGTGAGGTGGTAGGAGAACGCCTTGGGGTGTCACAAAAAACTCGCCATGTCCGGGAAAAATCGGGAAATGGGTCAAAACTGACCAGTCGTATTTCCCTATATAATCTTTGTATTTTATGGGAAAAACAGAGGGTCATTTCAAAACGGATTTTAGGGCACTTACCCTGTTTACATCTGGCTAATTTTTGGAATGTTTATAGGTAAATGGCTTGACCGTATGGCAGACCTGTCGGTTTGATTCAAAGCCCTCGACGAGGGCTAAAAAGTGACCGCGAGTGAAATTCTCTTTATATGAGCTCTATTACGAAAAAAAATTTCCTCCGACGACCCCCCTTGAAATTTCGTGAGGTGGTAGAAGAACGCCTTGGGGTGTCACAAAAAACTCGCCATGTCCGGGAAAAATCGGGAAAAGGGTCAAAACTGACCAGTCGTATTTCCCTATATAATCTTTGTATTTTATGGGGAAAACGGAGGGTCATTTCAAAACGGATTTTATGGCACTTACCCTCTTTACATCTGGCTAATTTTTGGCATGTTTTTGTAGAAAAATGGCTTGACCGTAGGGCAGACCTGTCGGTCTCACTCAAAGTCCTCGACGAGGGCTAAAATGTGACCGCGAGTGAAATTCTCTTTATATGAGCTCTATTACGAAAAAAAAATTTCCTCCGACGACCCCCCTTGAAATTTTGTGAGGTGGTAGGAGAACACCTTGCGGTGTCACAAAAAACTCGGCATATCTGGGAAAACTTCGTAAAGGGGTCAAAACTGACCAGTTGTATTTCCCTATATAATCTTTGTATTTTATGGGAAAAACAGAGGGTCATTTGAAAACGGCTTTTAGGGCACTTACCCTCTTTACATCTGGCTAATTTTTTGCATACTCTTAGGTAAATGGCTTGACCTTTAGGGAAAACTGTCGGTTTGACTCAAAGCCTTCGACGAGGGCTAAAAAGTGACCGCGAGTGAAATTCTCTTTATATGAGCTCTATTACGAAAAAACTTTTCCTCCGACGACCCCCCTTGATATTTTGTGAGGTGGTAGGAGAACGCCTTGGGGTGTCACAAAAAACTCGGCATATCTGGGAAAACTTCGTAAAGGGGTCAGAACTGACCAGTCGTATTTCCCTATATAATCTTTGTATTTTATGGGAAAAACAGTGTAATTTCAACACAATTTTTACGTTACTTAACCTCTGTACATCATGCTAATGTTTTGCATACATTTCTATAGATGACTAGGCCGTATGGAAAAACTGTTGGTCAGACTCAAAGCCCTCGACCAGTGCTAAAAGATGACCGCGAGTGAAATTCTCCTTATATGAGATATATATAAATACATTGACGATCGATCCCCTAATATTATTTGAGGTCGTAGACCGACCCTGGTGGGTAACAAAAAAATTTTTCCCGTCGGAAAAAGCCATTGTATTCATTAAATGTGTTTATATATCGTATTTTCTTATATAAGTATAGTAACTTTGTTTAAAAAAAAGTAAACACAGACATACGTCATTCGGTTAATTTTCAAGGGAGGTAACCTTTTTAAATAGTTATTTTTCAAATAATTATATACTATTTTAAACAGAAACAGAAAATGACAAAGTATAGCATTTGTTGTAGAAAAAAATAAGTTGTTAATTAAACATCGTATCATAATTAAATAAAAAATTAATTTTAAAAGTCAATGTAATATAAATTATGAGATATACTGTTCATGGAACCTCTGTAGTTCTATGTCCATTTTCGTTATAAATTGCGTACTTTCGAATATTTTCTCTGAAAGCGGATGTTTAAGGACATACAACATCTTCTCTAAAATTATCATTACTGTTTAGATTCAAGCACTCCACGCCTCATCCATCACCAAATAATTAGTATTCAAATTATCAAATGTTTTTCAAAACCTAAGCGAAGCTAGGCAGTATGCCTAGTCTAATATATAAAGCTCAGTTCTGTAACGTGTGGCAAAAAAAAAAGTTTGTCGTTGACACTTCTACGGATTTAAGTGTTAGATTTTTTATCGTGCTCAAAGTCTAAATTTACGAGTCGAAAAATTACCATTGAAAGTCTTTAAAAACAATTTTCATTCTATTTACTTAGAAGAATAATTTTTAATTATGAACACGACATAAAATTTTTAAAAAGTGTATCGACGTTTATAAATTTTCTAAAATTGTGTCGGAAATGTATTGACTGCAAAGTTACTTCCCTTTAATGAAAAATAAATCCTTAAGAAGAGAGAATTAACATTTTATTACTTTGTTTTTGGTGTTAAGAAAAAAACAAATAATTACACAATTAGCGGGGATTGATTAAGTGCAATGTCGTTAGCTATTTTTAACACTGCCTTTTATTTATTCTATACACTGAACATACTGTTCAATAATTATTATTTTTTTTTAAAATCAATAACATTTAATAAGCCAGGTCCTACAAATCATATACGTTTATTTTTTTCCATTTACGGATAAGCTTGGAGTATTATCATTTTTGTTCACTAAATTGAAACAGGCGCGTCCGCCGGTGCCCCTGCACGGTTTGATTTGGCACCCTGGGCTATCATGTGAGCGCTATGCTGCATAGTTTTGTTTTTAACAGTGCGATAGACTATGGGTAAGAAAGGTTACTATAGTCTTTAAGTGAATCAAATCCGGGCGTCCTCCGGCACCCCGACAGGGTGCTATTTGGCGCCCCGGGCCTTCCGGTGTACGCTATGGTATCTACGTTCGCGTGAGTTCAAAAGACTATAAATAAGTTATGCACTATAGGCGTTTACTAAGTTCAATCAGGCGGTGACGTCATGGTGCGTCCTCTGGCGCCCAGACAGGGTGCTTTTTGGGGTCCCGGGCCTCCCGTGTTCGGTTTCGCGCCTACGTTCATTAAAGTGAGTGCAAAAGACTATGAATAAGTTGGGGTACTATAGTCGTTTATTAAGTTGAAGTAGGCGATTCAGCCCCGTGAGCACTTTGCGTTTATATTCGCGTTAGTGTTTTCTTTGTGTTTAGGTTGGGTTTGCGTTAGTGGTTGCGTTTTGATTTGGTTCGTTTTTGTTCTTTCTTTTTTCGTTTTCGTTTGTGTTTTATTTTCATTGGGTTTGTGTTTGTATTTGTGTTTGAGGTTGGTTTTGCGTTTGTATTTGGTTTGTTTTCGTTTGCTTTTTCGTTTGTTTTTTTCTTTGGGTTTGTGTTTGTGGTTGGTTTTGTGTTTGGATTTGGTTTGTTTACGTTTGCTTTTTTCTTTGTGTTCGTATTGGTGTTTGTGGTTGTGGTTGGTTTGTTGTAAGTTTTTGTTTTCGTTTGTATTTGTAATTGTGTTAGCGTTATGTTTGCGTTTTGTTGTTTTGGTTTTGGTTGGTTGTGGTTTGGGTGGGCAATGCCGGGTTTATGATGATTACTAAACACACAGGTGATGGTCTTTAACAGAAGGGTTTTTCACAGAAGCCAGAGCAGGGCCTGGCCGGGACGGCTAGTATATATATATTATGAATCTCAACTAATAAACTCAGAATAAATAATTGCTATTAAGGTTAGTGTCGACTAGCCCGCCATTCTACTTAAGAAATATCCCGGTGGGCCCCAACGAAAACATTCCCGGTTCGGTACCTTTTTATTTTATTTTTATTTAATTTTTATATTGCTTTTATTTTAAACATAAAAAAAAAAACGTATCGCTTGAAATTCCATCAAATTTCGGAAAATCATCTGACTTTTTTGGGAAAAAATACACAGTGTAAATTTAAAATGGGATTGTGTGCCCCTTTTAAAATGTCCCGGCCTCTTGTACACAGCCATTTCACCCCTAGCCATCAGAAAAATGTTATCAAAGCAAACTGAGTGAAAAAGTAAATAAAACAATGAAATGAAGACAGCTTTATTTTTTTAAACAATTATCTACCTTGGAAGTATTGGTATACACGAATATATAGAGACAAAAACGTTAAAATTACAAAAGCCATTCAGCAGACGTTAAAATAACGCGTTGGTTTGTTTTGTCATAAATTTGGAATTTATTAGTTGTCCAATCCTTTAAATGAAGTTCAAGTTTTAAGATGAAAAAAAAACGTATGCTAATGACGCCCGATCTTTTGTGTCAGGAAGGATGGATTAAATTGATGGAACAATGATTTCTGAAAGTGTAAAGAATGATGTATTAAATTAATGTAAAAATGATTACTGAAATAGTGTCAGGAATGGTGTATTAAAATTATATAAGAATGAATTCTAAAATAAAGTTAAGGAGGATGATTTCTGAAGTGATATCTGAAGCACTTTCTGTTAAGTTTGTCTATGATATTGTCTATAGCGATGTTAGTTGTGATGAATGAAATGATGTGATGTCAGGAATGCTTTCTGAAATTACATCTTAGGTAATTCTTGTAAATTATGTCTAAATTGAAGCCTGAAGTGATTTAAAATGGGAATAATGATGTGTAAATTAATGTCAAGAACAATGTCAAGATGGATATCATTAATGCTGATGGAAGTCACATAGTCTTTCAGACCACGTCTAAGATATTGGAAGTTACAAGTCACATAAAATACTGCATTAAGCGTGTGATATATTTTACATACAAACGCCGAGAATGTCATAAGACATAAGTGATGTACAGCTGTTACAGAAAAAACTATTTGGACAATGGCCAGTGGATAAAACGTCAAGACTGGAAGATTGCACGTAACACCCGCATCACCTTTTGCCATGCGATATCAAACACAGATTTATACAGAACACTAATGCTGGAGCTCTCATGATAAGCATACCCCGATAAAGTTGTGTGCTTTACATCTTACTTTTTTTCTACTATATTGACTCTTAGTTGAATAATAACTGCATTAGAATGAATATCTTATAGTTTATTTTTCAACTTATTGTCCAGTATAATATTCACACAATGGATACGAATTATACATTAAATATGACATTAATACGCTTAATACTATTGATAAGACCCAAGCAATGAAAACATAACTGCTCCTTTTGTCTTTAGCTCCAGCGCAGAGGAAAAATTTGCAATACCATTGCACCATCTCTATACAGCAAAACAAGTAGTTACACAACATGATGTCAGGTATTCAACATATTTCACCAAGTCAGGTACAGAACTAATACAAGTCCAAGAATCTATTGGTCCTTATCGAAACAAATAAGCGACAAGATAAGAAATATATAAAACTGCATGTAGATAAGAATCAACTCGATCAATAAAGGATAAACCACCAAGTCCAACACTCATGCTGTCCTTGAGACCAAGTCTAATGAAGACGAGCACGTTGACGCTGTTGGACAAGACGCCTGCTAGAGATATCACCCCATGGACGATCACGCTTAGAGAAAGAATTAAAATCTCCAAAATTGGATTGGAGTGCATGAATTCCAACTTTAGCTCAGTTCTTTTCTCAAGATTTACACGCATGCTCGTTGATAGTTTCATTTCTCTGTCAATGAAGAAAAGAGCAAAAATATTTTACTTTGTAGTTGATATCTAGAAAATTTTGTTTCGAACGGTAAACCTGAAAATAACTCCAAATGAGAACATTGTGTTTGTTATTCTTAGAAAATAATTATAATATTAAAAGCACGTTTTATTTATTTCTTTTTGTTTAAACAATTCATACATTTCAAAATACATGTACATATATTTTTATTTTAACATAATAAACATAGTAAGTACTGAAAAATATTGCTTCTTTAATTATTTTAAAACCAAAACAGATCATTCAAGCATTATGCAAATACTAATATAGTTCAAACTAAAATAAATATCACTTATTATAAGAAGAAGTGAATAAGACATTATTAGACATATTATATATCTCAATTCTACTTATTAAAATAAACTTTGATTTTAATAACGAAAACCACTACAGTTTTATACAAACGCATTATCAATCAGGTTTAAAGTTTTGTATTTTAAATTTAAGAAACGTTAATAAAACATCTAATATAATGTACGATTTTAAATGAGACGAAAAGAATGATACTATTTCGTTATAGCAAAATAAAATATGTACATATGTTATCATATTACATCTTGAATTCACATTAATGTTTTTGAAGTAAAATAAGTTATAAAACAATGCGTATATGTTTATTCTGAGCTTTGACGTATTTACTTTCTTAACCATAAAAAAAATTCTAAAACTGATATATCACCTGACAGGCAGTGGTTATAATGCATGGTTACTAACCTCTGACCTTTAATTAAATTGTTAGATAAGCTAGGCATTTATGCTACAACTGAAGAAAGCAGCAAAGAAAAAAATTAAACCAATTTAGATCAATTTTTCCAATGTATATCATATGTAACGTAGTTGAACACGGAGACAAACATCAAAAACAATTTTGTGATTATTATTCGACACGCCGAATCAACTTTTTAAATAGCCAACTACTAAAATCGAATACTCTGTGCCGGAGGCTGGTTTGACTACTAAATGCCTTTGCGTAGTAGGGGAGACACCCTAATCAGAAAATCCATTTTGTTTTGCAATGTTTTGAATTTGTTCAATTGTTTCGTTTAAATGAAATAGATACATACATAATTCCCCAATTGAACAGTCTTTTATCTACCACACAACAGAAATTCTTTTGCCGAAGGGGAAGTAGAGTTAAACATATTTTTACGTCACTTTTAATTCATACATATTTGATGTAACTAAAACAAGCAATCGTTTAGCTGATGACGGTTGATTTCTCTTTTTATTCCTAGACATTGATTTTCTGAAACTTTGTCCATTTTTGGTGTTTTAGTAAAATGTGTAATTAACTTCTTAAAATATTACATAGATTTAGTATACAAGTAATAAAAGACGTGGTTTTGTGTGGAAAAAGAAAAAATCCGAGGTGAGATTTTATCCAAAATCTTGGAGAAAGAAAGATTTTTTATATTTTATTCTACTTACTACTGCCATTTTTAGTCTTTGGGCACTTGTAATACAATGACTATTCAAACATGAATGTATAGAGCCCATACTCATAATTTTTCTTTGTTAGATATGTGCACGTTGGGGCTATGACAATTTTCATCTTAAACGTGAAAAATAGGATTGTGGTCTTGTCAAAAATCTTTTAGTAAATATTAATTTTAAGTAAACAAAAAGTATTGTTTATGCAAATGACAAGGATTTTAAAACAAATCAAATTCAGAGAGATAAAACAATGTAATTCTGTTTTCTTAGATAGTGTAAAAAAATCTAAAGTTCAATCATACATTTGAAATCCTTCTCTTTTAATGAACAATTTTAGTTATATTTTACTGTAGATAAAGTGTTAGCGAAAGCTTGTAATAATGATGGAGGCCGCAAACTTTTCTTTAGACTTTAATGAATATTTGAAGAAATGGGCAGAAGAAACACGAGAGTTCATAATATCAAATTCCATGCTCCATATTTTAATGATATCGCTAAGCGTGATCGTCCATGGGGTGATTTCTATAGCAGGCGTCTTGTCCAACAGCGTCAACGTGCTCGTCTTCATTAGACTTGGTCTCAAGGACAGCATGAGTGTTGGACTTTGGGCGTTATCTTTTACAGATCTTGTGGTATCTGTGTTACAGTTAGCTGCATGTATTACATATCTGGTTGCTGTTATCTACCCATATTGTCCAATCGATCCTTGGTTTATCGGTAGCTATTATATTGGCTTGGCTAGATATAATTGTTACTTCATATCATGCTGGATAACTACTATCATCGCTTTAGAAAGATGCTACTGTGTCGTTTCCCCTTTTCGTGTTAGGCAGGTGTTTACAAAAACAAAATGTCTGATATTCATTATCGTAGTTTGTGTTGTCCACATCGCTATGCTCATTCCAATATACGTGTACCCGTTTTACGAATGGGGTCGCTATAGCACAGGTCAGCTAGATGCGAACGGTACTGCTACCTATTTCATGCAAATGAAACTGCAATTTACAATGGAAACGGCACAATCGGAATTCATAAACAACATCTTGAACGGCGTGGTCTTGTCCGTGATCTCACAAATTTCGATCATCCTCTGCACTTTCTGGATGATCTACTCTTTAAAATCCTCATCGAGAATCAGGAAACAGGCCATCTCACAGAATCGTGAAACAACCGACAATCTTTCAGCACGAGAGAAACGTCTGGTAAAGGTCGTGATTCTACTGGCTATTATCCAGACAACCTGCAACATCCCGAGATTCATGGCCACCATTGCTATGCATCATTTACTTCCAGGTGTACAACTCGGCACCTACAACAACCTCGTCACTGTAATGTGGGAGGTCTCGTACATCTTTGGCACCGTTTGTTGCGCCAGTAATATTTTCGTTTACCTCACACTCAACACAAACTTTAGACAAAAAATGTATTCAATTTTTCATAGAACATTAACTGTTGTGAACTAGTTGTAATAGGCTGGTTTGTTAGTTCCGCTCATAAAACATTAGACATAAGGAAGGATTGTTAGCGCTTAAAATCATTTTATAATGACGAGTGTTAAACTCATAGTTACTAGGTGTAATATACTGCAGTGATTTGTCACATATCTTAAGTTAATTTATTTTCGTAGAAGAAATGTGCACAAGTGAAATGTTTCTTCACAAACATAAACGTTTACGTGGGTTATTATAAAATAAAATCCAAAAATCTTATAATTGAATGCGACCTATGTTAATTAAATTAACTACACTATTTGCAACCTCTTATGTATTTTCCAATGAACATTGTGCGAAGTATAAAATATATATTTATTAGATTTTGAAAAAATGTATTCACTATTTATTTATTTTTTTTAATTTCCGCGTCACTTTTGTGTAACTACATAGGCTGTATTTCTATTTTACCTTTTAAAATATAAAACGTAATAAAAGTGTCTTTATTTTTGTTGTTTAACTTCGTATATCGTACATAAGCTAGAATTTTAAATATTTAATTTACACAATGTTTGTTCTTGCTAAAGAACATTAATTTAATTTTGGAACCACTATACTAGTTTAAAAAAAAAATTCTTATCTTAAAAAACTGTTTTTAGACCCGTCTTTATATACAAGCGTTGTATACATTTTTTGTATTTATCAATTGATGCAACAAGGGAATTACATTGTACAATTTAAATGTATTTAAGAAAACAGATAGAGATATAGTGGTTTATGTAGACATTGTGATGTTGTAATTGTTTACTATGCTAGAATCTACTCATATTTTATTAAAACTACACGGGTAGATATTATTTGATGGATGGGAACAGTAACCATCTCAGAGAGATACCTCCAACATAAAACAACATTTGCTTGGACGAAGTCTTTCGAAGCAAATCCCGAAATAAATGTAGGCTGATTTCGGAGTCAACGGCCTTTATAGTGAATATCTTGTTAACACGTTAAATTTACATGTGTTAGAAAAAATCCCGTACAAAATAACACACTAATAAAGAAGAAGCAGAATTTTAAAACTATGAAAGATAATAAAGGAATTAACAGATACTTTATTTCTAAAGCTGAGATCAATAGAGCTATAAAGTGTGGGAGATAAATTATATATATATATATATATATATATATATATATATATATATATATATATATATATATATATATATATATATATAACGATCAAATGGATTCTGTGGCTATGTATGTATGTTTATAAGAAACTCGATTCGATCACCTAAAGTGTTTATTATCTCAATTAATAATTAAATAAATCGGGAGTGATCACAACAAACAACAGGAGATGGCAACTCTGAATATAGACAATATTTTAAATCCATTTTTAATTACTTAAACTTTTTAAAAATAGAATAAAATCTTGTAGAACAAAGAATTGCACACCAAGTGAACGCAAAACAAAATGTGTATATTAGTGCGTAATATTATTAGTACTTTATAAATTCACATGTGTTTTTTGATAAATCGGAAGTAGCGTAAATTACTACTTCCGGTCAACGGAAATTACTCAAAATTTGAAAGAAGCTATAGCATACGATCTTTTATTTACATGTGAAATTTCATATAACTTTCTAAAATAGTACTCAAGTTATAGGCTTTTGAAAAATTGAAAGTCGAAAAAGTTCCACTTACGGTTATCGGAAATCGCTGAAAAGTTGATACGGATCTACAAATTTGATATAATACTTAAATATAAAATTTCATCAACCTTTCTGTAACAGCACTCAAGTTATGGTGTTTACAGACACACACACACACACACACATACACACACACAGACATACGGACAGAATTGCTAGGTCCAGTTTTTCCGACTTGATAACGCATAAAATGCAAAAAATTTGATACATCTGGATGCATAGTTTGTGCTCGATTAAAGGCGTCGACGTGGTCGAGTCGGTAAAGCTCGTGGTTGCTAAACCGATAAGTCTCGAGTTCGAAACCTCGGGTAGATGAGACTCGTTAGCTGGGGACAGCCACTCTTCTAGGAGAATCCAAAATCAAACAACTGCTGCCTTCTAGTTTGTTCTTGATTGGACAAAGGCTATGGAAACAAATCCAAAATGAAAAGCAGGCTGAAATCGGAGTCAATGGCCTCAATGGCGCATAACCCAGTTGACACGTATCTTTAATTGTGATGGAGGCACATGGTTGATAAATTCGAAAAAGTCTCGAGTTAAACCCTCTGGCAGATAAGGCTCGATCCCTTCCAACACTAAAAAATTAAGAACGAAGAAGAAGAGAAGAAGCTCGATTAAAATAAGTCCTCTATACTCCGGATGTGATGAAGGACTGAGGTGTAACTCGGTGAAATCTGTCAAAATTTTTTAGCACAATTGCAATACTTTCTCTACATTCTGTATACGAGTAAGTAAAAAATTATTATAATTGTTATGTAAAACAAATGTCATTTTTCAAACGTATATTTTAATTATAGTCAAGTGAACTAAACAAAGTCAAAGAATATGTATCATACTTCAATTTTTTTTAAAAAGTAAACACAATTACTTCCCTTCATAGATCACCAAAAAATATTACTTCCCTTTGAAAAAAAAACAAAAAAAAATAAAATACTTCTATTAGTTTGTTTTGGTGTTGGAAAAAAATTATTATATAATAAGCATGGAGTAATAAAGTACAATGTGGTAGGTAAAACACGGATATTTTAAATACTGCCTTTTATTTATTGTATACACTAAACGTACTTTTTACTAATTATGGGTTTTATCAATAACAGTTTAGAACCCGATTATCAATGTCCTCTATTCTTACTTCTATCTAACGTTTTGCAGACAAGCTGGGGGTACTATAGTCGAAAGGGTTCTATTGGCATCATGGGCTATCATGTGAGCGCTATGGTGCAAAAATTCGTTTTAAACAGTGCGATAGATTAATGATATGAAGATTTACTATAGTCCTTAACTAAATGAAATGCAGGTCTCTTCCGGAGCCTCAACTTGATGTTATCTGGTGCTTCGGGCTTTCCCGTGAGCGCTATGGCAACTACGTTTGTTTTAAGCAGTGCGATAGAATATGAATAAGGTTGGGCTTTATAGTCATTTACTAAATTAAATCAAGTAGTTCCGTCGGCAGAGTACGATTAGGTGCACCGGGCTATAATTGAGCACTATGCTATTATGCTTGCATTTAAGTTTTTATTTATGTTATATGTGATGGTTTTGCGTTTAGATTTGGGTTTGTGTTTGCGTTTAAGTTTTATTCGCGTTTGTATTTTTTGTTTGCTTTGTGTTTGTGTCTTTGTTTTCGTTCGTGTTTGCGTTTGAGCTTGTATTTGCTTTTGTAATTGCGTTGATGTTTGCATTTTTTGTTTGTGTTTGTGTTTGCTTTTGTGTTTGCAGTTATGCTTGCTTTTATGATTATGTTGGCGTTTTTTCTTGTATTTGCGTTTTTGTTTGCATTCGCTTGTGTGCTTGCGTTTGTGTTTCTAATTGGGTTTGCTTTTCATTTTGCGTTTTATTTTGTGTTCGTATTTTTGTTTGGGTTTGGGTTTCTAATAGGATTTAGGCTCTGTTTGTGTTTCGGTTTCTGTTTGCGTTTGTGTTTTTGCTGTGGTTGGATTTTGTTAGTGTTAATTGGAAAAGTTATATATTTTTTAAACTCAGCTGCTTAATAAACACACACGTTACAGTCCTTTACAACAGACCAATAATACAGCGAGGCTATAATACAGTATCTATTACGTGTCTCTCTAGTTTAAAGTAAAAGTTGTTTGTGCATGCGCGTACGTCTAAAGTACTCTCACAAACAGACACAACTGTAATAGGGGAGTGGTAGAGCGCAATAATGCTAACACGAATGTCCCGAGTTTGGATTTAATGCTAGATATTTTTGGACGTCTCTGAGTCCACACAGCTATGATGAGTACCAAACTCATGTTTGGAAATCTATGGCGGATGAGTATAGTACTAAACACATCATCTCCCGTATTATCCGCACCAGAGGCGGATGAAGCTTAAGCGGGGCCCCGGCTAAAAAGTTTTGTGGGCCCCTATATATATATATATATATATATATATATATATATATATATATATATATATATATATATATATATATATATATATATATATATATATATATATATATATATATATATATATATATATATATATATATATATATATATATATATATATATATATTATAATTTAATTACATTTTTTATTCAATTTATTCAATAACGATAACAAAAGTAGGCATAAAATGGGTTATGATATATATATATATATATATATATATATATATATATATATATATATATATATATATATATATATATATATATATATATATATATACTAGCCATGGGTACCTGTTTCACCTGAAGGTATTGGCTTATATTGTTTTTACTGTTGTATTTATATGGAATAAACAGTTTATAAAATAGTTATTGGTCTAAACGCAATGTGCTTTATTACACGTTGAACGATATTAGTGACAAAGCAAAGAAATAACTTTATAGTTTGTTAAATGAATTTTACAGCCGGCCAGTTTGGGGATAGAGACTAGAAAATACTAAGTTCCTTGTGTGAACAAGGGTGACCACGCCGCACTGAAGACCAGTCTCCCATTTCATGCTAATCGGACTGAGTTAAAGTTTACTTTCTATGTTAATTACTTAGGAAACATACATGTATTACAAGTTGAATCATTGTAAAACATTTTCACTGAGTCAAGTATTGACAGCCAGTCATTTATAGTAACGTAACACTCACAAACCACACTGTTAAGTATTAATGGACCTCTTGTCCAACGAGACAAACCTTAGACCAAACAAGCAATACTGTAGCTGCAGCAATACATTTATGTGCGGTATGACGCAATAGAGCATATTTACCACAACCAATTCATATTAGAAAAAGGAAAACAAAAATATTTTATATTTTAATATTTAACAAAACACCATATAAAATGAACACACAGATTAAGAGACTTATATAATTCCATTTAAAACCCGGCTGTTCAATGGTCATTTTGTTGGGTTTTTTTAAAGTAATTTGTATTAGTCTGACGCTGAAAATTGTATACATTTCATAGCGTACGTCTTGATAAGTAGATTTATAGAATCTAGATCATAATCAAATTTGAATGAAATAGTTCATTCTACATATTCTAAAATGGGAAGATAACGCCATTAGGTTATTTCTTTCCGTAGTTTAACATGTGACTTTATTGTTTATTGTCACAACCATTAACAAATCTCCGGTTACATAATTAAAAATGTGTTCATACATTTGAATATTGCTTTATTTTTATTTTATTTCTTTAAATAAAATGTTGTTTATACATTTTACCATCTAACATTTTATTTTCAACAAAAGTCCGCATCATTAAGTTCTCCATACATCGTTGAATATACTGATCTCTTAGACTCGGGACAATAGAGAGAGTATGGTATGCACGTGGGCTATTATATATTAGAATATATTTCATAGCGTATTTTAAATAGTTAATTGTAAAAGAGGTATACCACTGCAGTTTATTCCAAACGGCTATAAGTTTAACACTCTTTGTTATAAAATGATATTTCCTTACGGTTAATGTTTAATGAGCGGAACTACAAACTAGCCTAGAAGTCCACATCTATTTCACATCTGTTAATGCACTATAAAATAATGAATACACTTTCTGTCTAAAGTTTGAGTTGAGTGTGAGGTAAACGAAAATATTACTGGCGCAACAAACGGTGCCGAAGATGTAGGAGACCTCCCACATTACAGTGACGAAATTGATGTAGGTGCCAAGTTGTACACCTGGAAGCAAGTGATGCATAGCAATGGTGGCCATGAACCTTGGGATGTTGCAGGTTGTCTGGATAATGGCCAGTAGAATCACAACCTTGATCAAACGTTTTTCACGCGCTGAAAGATTGTCGGTTGTTTCACGATTCTGTGAGATGGCCTGTTTCCTGATTCTCGATGAGGATTTTAAAGAGTAGATCATCCTAACAGTGCAGAGGATGTTCAAAATTTGAGAAGTCACTGACAAGACCACGCCCTCCAAGATGTTGTTTATGAATTCCCATTGTGCCGTTTCCATTGTAAATTGCAGTTTCATTTGCATGAAGTAGGTAGCTGTACCGTTCGCATCTAGCTGACCTGTGCTGTAGCGACCCCATTCGTAAAACGGATACACATATATTGGAACCAGCATCGCGATGTGGATAACACTTATGACAAGGATGAATGCTACACATTTTGTTTTTGTGAACACCTGCCTTACACGAAACGGCGAAACGACACAGTAGCATCTTTCTAAAGCTATTATAGTAGTTATCCAGCATGATATAAAATAACAATTATATCTAGCCAAGCCAATATAATAGTTACCTATAAACCAAGGATCGATTGGACAATATGGGTAGATAACAGCAACCAGATATGTAATACATGCAGCTAACTGTAACACAGACACCACAAGATCTATGAAAGATAACGCCCAAAGTCCAACACTCATGCTGTCCTTGAGACCAAGCCTATAGAAAACGAGAACGTTGACGCTGTTGGACAAGACGCCTGCTAGAGATATCACCCCATGGATGATCACGCTTAGCGATATCATTAAAATATGAAGCATGGAATTTGATATTATGAACTCTCGTGTTTCGTCTGCCCATTTCTTCAAATGTTCATTGAAGTCTAAAGAAACGTTACCATCCATCATTATTGCAAGCTTTAGTTAAAACTTTATCTACAGTAAAATACAATATCTACAGTGGAATAAAATTAAATCGTTGATTAAAAGATAAGTATTTGAACTGTATGTCTGACTTCCATTTATTTTGATATTCTTTTCTTTTGAAAAAATTGAACCGGTTTCTTTACGTTGCGTTAATATTTCTTAACAAATTTTGTGACTAGAACTTTAAGTTAAAAGCTAAATCCTGTTAATCACGTATGAGATGAAAATTCTCATAGCCCCAACGTACACATATCTGACACAGAAAAATTACGAGTATGGGCTTAAACATTCACGGTTAAATACTCATTGTATGACAAGTGCCCAAAGACTACAAACGGTAGTACATAATAAAAATTTTAAAAACTTTCTTTCTCCAAAATTTTAAATAAAATCTCACCGTGGATTTTTTTCTCTTTCCACAGAAAACTACGTCTTTATTTAAGAACTTATTTAATAAATCTATGTAATATTTTGAGACGCTAATTACAAATTTTTCTAAAACACTAAATGAGCGTAAAATTCTAAAAATCAATATGTAGGAATGAAAAAGAAATCAACCTTCATTTGTCAAACGATTTCTTTCTTTAGTTACATCAAATAAATACCTATGAATTAAATTAAGTAAAAAGAAAGTTTTTTAACAGTACTTCGCCTTCGGCAAAAGAATTCCTGGAGTCTGGTAGATCAATCATTGTTAACTGGGGTGGGGGGGGTATCTTTATTTCTTTCAAACTGTAAGGAAATAACAACAAAAATGTACGATATTGCGTAAGAAAGAAATAGATTTCCTCATTAGGATATCTCCTACATTGCATTTCATAGTCGAAATAGCCTCGGGCATAGAGTATTCGATTCTGGTAGTTAGCTATTTGAAAAGATGATTCGGCGAGTCGAAATAATCACAAACTTGTGTTTTGATGTATTTTCTCCGCGATCAAATAAGTTTATTTTGATATACTTTGATTAGGTATGTTATATCTAGACGAAAGGGTCTGGAATAATAGTTCGAAATTTGTTAAATTATTTCCTTTGTGTTTTCTTGAATTATACCATAAGCGGCTAGCAAAACTAACAATTTAATCAAAGGTCAGAGGTTAGTTACTCCCGCATTTCGTCCACCGCTACTCAGTTGCTATATTAGTTTTAGGATGTTTGTTTTTATATGGTTAAGAAAGCCAACAACACAACGCTCAAACTATTTCATATTCGCAATTGTTTTTAACTTTATTTTATTTTAAATAGAACATAATGCAAAAGATTACTTAAAATGTAATACAACAAAGTATGGGAATATTTTTTTTTTGGTTTAACGTACATTTCATACGTCTACTATTTTAATTTTATAAAGTATTTTATATTAGAATTTTCATTTATAAAAAACGAGCTTAATTTTTGTTTTAAAAACTTAAATCTATTCGATAGTAGTTTTGTATAAAATCCGTCTTGGTTTTGCTTATTACAATTTAGTTTATGCCTAACATTCTTCTGATCACTTCATCTTATTACAAATGATCTTTATTTTTGTTTGAACTATATTTGTATTTTTACAATGTTTTATTCAACTGTTTAAATAAACAAAAAAATAAAGAAAAAAACTAACATTAAATAGTTACTAAATACTAAGTAGTTACTAAAAGTAGTCAACTATATTAATATTTGCAAAGTAAAATTTAAACTATATGTATATTATTTAAAATGGTATGACTGTTTTAAACAAATACAATAAATAAAACATGTTTAAGTAAATTATACCAACATTTTATGAATTATCAACAAATATGTTTTTAAATGATGTTATTTTCAGTTTTATCGTTGTAAAAAATATTCTTGAAATCACTCTTAACGACAATGTTCATTATTTTTGTTTTTTATTCATTGACAGAGAATGAAACAATCAACGAACATGCACGTTAATATTGTGAAAAGAACTGAGCTAAAATGGGAATGCATGCTCTCCAATCGAATTTTGGAGATTTTAATGCTTTCTCTAAGCGTGATCCTCCATGAGTTGATATCTCTAGCAGGCATCTTGTCCAACAGCGTCAAAGTGCTCGTCTTCATTAGACTTGGTCTCAAGGACAGCATTGGTGTTGGACTTGGTGATTTATCCTTTACTGATCGAGCTGATTCTTATCTACATGTAGTTTTATATATTTCTTATCTTGTCGCTTATATTTCTCAATACGGACAAATAGATTATTGGACTTGTTTTAGTTCTGTACCTGACTTAGTGAAATATGTTGAATACCTGACATTATGTTGTATAACTACTTATTTTGCTGTAGATAGATGGTGCAATGGTATTGCACATTTTCCCTCAGCGCTGGAGCTAAAGACAAAAGGATGAGATATTTTTTAATAGCTTGGGTCTTATCAATAGTTTTAAGCTATTTAATGTCTTATTTAATGAATAATTCGTATCCATTGAGTGAATATACTACTGGACAAAAAGATGAATGGAAACATTACGTTATTTCATTCTAATGCAGTTTTTATTCAAGAACAAAATCGGCGTAGTAGAAAAAAAGTATGATGTAAAGCGAACAACCACATCGTGGTATGCTTATCAGAGCTTCAGCATTAGTGTTCTGTATAAATCTGAGTTTGATATCGCATGGCAAAAGTTGATGTGGATGTTACGTGCAATCTTTCAGTCTCGTCCTTACGTTTTATTCATCGTTCATTGTCCAAATATTTTGTATTATTACAACTGTGCATAACTGATATCTTAAGACATTTGTATGTGAAATATATCACACGCTTAACGCAGTATTTTAGGTGACTTATAACTTCCAATATCTTAGACGTGGTCTGAAAGAAATATTTTACTTCCATCATCATTAATGATATCCAATTTGCTATCGTTCTTGACATTATTTTACACATCATTATTCCCACTTTGAATCACTTCAGGCTTCATTTTAGACATAACTTATAAGAATTACCTCAGATGTAATTTCAGATAGAATTTCGTGACATCACATCATTTTGTCTCATATCGCTACAAGCAATATCATAGACAAACTTAACAGAAAGTGCTTCATATATCACTTCGTAAATCAATCTTCGTAACATTATTTTAGAAATCAGTTTTACAATAATTTAATGCATCATTCCTTACACAATTTCAGAAATAATTCTTACATCAACGTAATACATTTTTTCCTGGCATCATTCAAAAATAATGTTTACATTAATTTAATAGTAAAGTCTAGTATTGTGTTAAAAATATAAAATAAAACATATTAGACCAAGTTTTGTTAGTTTAGTCTGAGACTTACTAAAACTAGCAACAATAACTGATCAGATGAAGCTCATCAATTCTGAACCTAAACTGAAAATGTGTTTCATTGTGTGATGTAAAGAGTTTAAAAACAAAAAATACAAACACGCTACTTTAACGTCTGCTGAATGTTAAATCAAAATGGTTTTTGTAATTTTAACTTTTTTGTCTCTAAATATTCGTGTATATCAATACTTCCTAGGTAGATAATTGTTACAAAATATTTATTTTTTTAAATAAAGCTGTTTCCATTTAATTAATATTTATGTTTTTGCTCAATTTGCCTTGATAACATTTATCTTATGACTAGGGTTGAACTGGCTGTGCCAAAGAGGCCGGAACATTTTAAAGGGGACACACAATCCCATATTAAAATTTACACTGTGTATTTTTTTCCATCAAAGCCTGATTATTATCCAAAACTTGATGGAGGTTCACGCGACAATTTTGTTTTTTTTAATAAAAGCACTAATATGCCTACAGTACCTTTCCTTAGGGGCTCACCGGGAAATTTTTCGTGGGGGCCAACAGCGACATTTTTCGTGGGGGGCCACAGAGAAATTTTTCGTATGGGCCCACCAAGAAATTTTCCTGATAGAACGGCGACCCAGTCAACTCCTACCTATGGCTGATTTAATAAATAGTGTTTATATTAACTGCAATTTTTTATTGATTTTCTCTTGCGTATGTTGATAGTGTGTCAACCATGGTGTTTGAGCCACTTTCTCATGTTCAAATTTTTCTAATATCATAATAAGGGCCATTTTTGTGATGTACGGCCCTAACATTTTGTAAAATTAGACATTTCAAGAGGACGAGTTTAAACTAGCGTATTGTTTAGGTTAGACCTGATTTAAATTTTAAGGTCAGATGCTAGTATAATGTTAGGAACGATATGTAGTTAACGATTAGACCCGTGTAGAGTGAAGGGTTAGACCCAGCTAGTGTATAGCTTAGACACGTGTAGAGTGTACGATTAGACCCGTGTAGAGTGTACGATTAGACCCGTGTAGAGTGTAAGGTTAGACCCGTGTAGACTGTATGGTTAGACCCGTGTAGAGTGTAAGGTTAGACCCGTGTAGAGTGTAAAGTTAGACCCGTGTAGAGTGTAAGGTTAGACCCGTGTAGAGTGTAAGGTTAGACCCATGTAGAGTGTAAGGTTAGACCCGTGTAGTTAGAAAGGTTAGACCCGTGTAGAGTGTAAGGTTAGACCCGTGTAGAGTGTAAGGTTAGACCCGTGTAGAGTGTAAGATTAGACCCGTGTAGAGTGTAAGGTTAGACCCGTGTAGAGTGTAAGGTTAGACCCATGTAGAGTGTAAGGTCAGACCCGTGTAGAGTGTAAGGTTAGACCCGTGTAGAGTGTAAGGTTGGACCCGTGTAGAGTGTAAGGTTAGACCCATGTAGAGTGTAAGATTAGACCCCGGAAGAGTGTAAGGTTAGACCCCTGTAGAGTGTAAGGTCAGACCCTTGTAGAGTGTAAGGTTAGACCCGTGTAGACTGTATGGTTAGACCCGTGTATAGTGAAGGTTAGACTCGTGTAGAGTGTAAGGTTAGACCCGTGTAGAGTGTAAGGTTAGACCCGTGTAGAGTGTAAGGTTAGACCCGTGTAGAGTGTAAGGTTAGACCCGTGTAGAGTGTAAGGTTAGACCCGTGTAGAATGTAAGGTTAGACTCGTGTATAGTGTAAGGTTAGACCCGTGTAGAGTGTAAGGCTAGACCCGTGTAGAGTGTAAGGTTAGACCCGTGTAGAGTGTAAGGTTAGACCCGTGTAGAGTGTAAGGTTAGAGCCGGATAGAGTGTAAAGTTAGACCCGTGTAGAGTGTAAGGTTAGACCCGTGTAGATGTAAGGTTAGAGCCCTGTATAGTGTACTGTAAAGACCCGTTTAGAGTGTAAAGTTAGACCCGTGTAGAGTGTAGGTTACACCCGGATAGAGTGTAAGATTAGATTTGCCGGTTCGAGTTTTGTGTCTGATATAGAACAATTTGAATAAAATGGCTTTTTTCAAGTAACTGTTAAATAAACAGTTTAAAAAGTAAGTACAAGACATATTAGGTGTTAAAATAATTTTACTATGTTTTATTTACGCTATTATTTTTATATTTCGTCTGACGAACTTTTTTAAAGACTATTGCCATTTACATTGTTTTTAAACTATTAAATATGCATAATACCTACAAATTAAATTAGACACACTTGTTTCCAAATTTTAATTTTTAATTTTAACAACCTCCACACAAAAAATAATGTTATACATTATTGCTAACAAAAAAGAACATGATGATGCTTAAAAGTCAAATCATATTCTTCAAAGCACGTTGTGAATACAAAACATGTTGTAATTATATGACAAAGATTCACTTTTTGGCCATAAACATCTTGTAAAAATGTTGTCTAAAATTCGAGTTTAACTTGAGGTAAACAAATATGTTGCTGGCACAACACACTGTGCCAAAAATATAGGACAGCTCCCACATGACAATCGTCAGGTTAAAGTAGGCGCCCTGTTGTATCCCTGGTAGGGTGTGATGGACAGCCGTCACGATAAATCGGGGAATGTTACAAAGTGTCTGAATTATCGCAAGCAGGATCACGACTTTAACCAGGAGTCTTTCTCGCGGGGATAAGTTCTCTTTAATTTTAGAGTTATCTTTCCTTTTTATATGATTGTTTTGATTCCTGAATGTTGAAGACTCTTTCAACGTGTAGATCATCCAAAGTGAGCAGACGATGATCAAAGCTTGAGCAACAAGGGAGAGAACCACACCTTCTAAAATGTTATTGATAGTTTCCCATTTTGGGAAATCGCTGGTTAAAATTACATTCATCTTCATCTCATACAAAGCCGTACCGTTCACATCCGTTTCTCCTGTAGGAAATAGACCCCAAACAAACGGTGCATACACAAAAATTGGAATTAGAACACTGATATGAATAATATAAACTGCTATTATGGAAAATACACATCTAGATATGGTGAATACTTTCTTTACTTTGAATGGGGAAACAACGCAATACCATCTTTCTATGGCAATTAGTGCTGTTATCCAACATGATAGGTAGTACGCGACAACCCTTGACCAACCGAAGTAAAAGGATGCAAGCGCTAATAGGTTTATCTGGATATGTGGATATACAAAACCTATTAGATACAAAATACATGCAGAAAAATGTAAAGCCGAAACTGCGAAATCTGTGAAAGATAACGCCCAAAGTCCAACACTCATGCTGTCCTTGAGACCAAGTCTAATGAAGACGAGCACGTTGACGCTGTTTGACAATACGCCTGCTAGAGATATCACACCATGGAGGACCACGCTCAATGAAATCATCAGAACCTCCCTCAGTGAGTTATCGATTAAAAATTCGCGGGTCTCTTCTATGAAGTTTTCAAGATCCTTGTTATAAGCTGTTTGAAATGTTAAAGACATAATGAAGACGAATGAAAATGTCCGTAAAATAAAATAATAAATTAGAAAATAAACACAACTGACATTGATTGCCGAAGTATCCGTAAATATTAATACTAATAGTTTCGCTGTCTGTCTATCTATCTATCTGACAAGAACGCTCTAGAGAAAACACAAGGAAAATAAAAACATGCACAGTAATTCGAAAAACGAAGTATGACGTCGACACATTTAGCGCACAGAGAAGAAAATAATCTCAAACCCAGAGAGTGCTCAAAGTTATATGACGTCATTGATTTTCGCGTTAACATTGAATAAAAAGGAAATGTTGTCTAATCTTAATGGTTTGCGTGAAGAGTTTCTTGCATACAATTCTTCGGGTAGGGGCGAAGCCCCACCCCCCGCGTAAGAATGTCTGAGACCCCCCCCCTCGGGGAGGGGGCGGACACTGGAAAAAGTATATAATTATATTTCGTTGAATGGGACGGTAGACATGTTTTTTTTTTGGGGGGGGGGGGGGGGTGGGGGGGTGGGGGGGTGGGGGGTGTGGTGTGTGTGGGGGGTGGGGGGTGGTGTGTGTGGGGGGTGGGGTGGTTTTAGTTTAGACTTTTTCCTCCCCAGAGAGGGGTGGGGGGTACTTGAAATTTTCGGGGGCGGGGGTAGAATTTTCGGGGAAGGGGCGGACACTGGAAAAAGTATATAATTATATTTCGTTGAATGGGACGGTAGGCATGTTTTTTTTTGGGGGGGGGGGGGGTGGAGGGGTGGGGGGGGTGGTGTGTGTGGGGGGGGCGGTGTGTGGAGGGGGCGGTGTGTGTGGGGGGTGGGGGGTGGGGGTGGGGGTGGGGGGTGGTGTGTGGGGGTGGGGTGGGGCTGGTGTGTGTGGGGGGGGGGGGTGGGTTGGTTTTAGTTTAGAGAAAAGAGACAGCACTATCAAGCTAGCGCCCGGTGTATCCTTCCTCAACGGGCCATTTTTCTCGTTCATAAAATAATTCCGCTGTCTGCTAAAAAAAGTATTACATTGCTTGGGTCTTTACGCATCTAATACATATATTAAAATAATCGGTTAGTCAATATTGTTCATGGATTTTTGCCGTTTTAACTTTAAGCTACAAAACAAAAAATATTTTACAACATAATGGTATTTAATTACAACGACGGCACATTTTTACAAGGTTCTAACTGCAAATTAGTTTTATTATATCCATTTTATATTATACTATATTATAATATTATATACTTTTGTATATCTCCATATACATCTTAATTTTTTCCAATTCATCAAAATTTAAAATGTTTAAGAAAATAAAATCAAGATAAAATTTCTAAACTTTGCGTTACCTATGATATCTATGATAACCAAAAAATACTTTGCATATCATACCTTTAAAACTTGTAATAGTAAAAATATTATAATGTCATATAGCAATAAGCACATAAAAATTTACATAACCAATAATCCAGTCACTTAAGGTTTTAAAAGACTAAAACTGTTTCATTGAACATAATAATACATTAAAATATATCAGTATAAAAAAGTCCATAGGTTGATAACAACTTAAATATGAACGTGCAATAACATTAATAGTAATCGCTCAATTTCTGCTGTAATACTATTTTTTCAATCATAGAATGTGTTTATTAAATTGAAACATCGTTTTAAGTTTTCTAAAACAACACCCCAATTGCTGTTTTTAAAACGCATTAAAAGTTAACACTGCATGTTTGGTAATAAAGAAATGTACTTTTCACAGTTGAAATATTGGTCTGTCGGCATATAGTCCCGATGTTGTAATTTAAGGTTAAGTTAACAAGACGGCTTGGTTAGTTCACATCCCAGGTGTGGATCCGCAGAACATCTATAAATCTACTCAATTCTAAACAGCAAGTGCCTCACATAGGCAAGTTTAAAGATGGCTGGACGTAGAACTGACCACAGTAAACATATATGTGCAGACGTCACGAAATAAAATAATTCTTAATTCGTTTCTAATGCTGGCTGCCTGGTCCATCAGAGAAATATTTTTATTCACAATTTTATCTCTGTTATGCTAATTACATTTATATCCATTTAGCTATAATAAAAGAATACGTGTTGAAATTAAATTGATTATATGTTTTTATTATTTTACTTGTTATAATTTAACTGTAACGAATTATTGTTAAATAATAAAACATGACTCCTGAAGTTTTACAAGCCCCCCACATTTCTTTTCGAATAGATGAATACTAACTACATTTAATTATAACGCACAACTCAATTAATTATAAAGTTTAGCTCTTTCAAACCAAATCTTTTGTTTTTAAGTTCTCTAGCTTGTAAAGGTAAGAGGAAAAAAATAAATCATGTATCCATTTATTTTAGCTAAAGAATAGTTATCTTCCCGATTTAAATTCTAATACAAACATCACGGATAATAATTATTTCGATGTTACGTGTAATTTCTTTTCGATCTATTAATTTTTTTTCTCCTTTTAGTTTTACTGTTAGATACATACTAATTTAAAAATCCTAGGAGGTTCTTATTTACTAAACCTATACAATTGAGAAGCGAGATGAAGCAGACATTGGCTATAATTAAAAGAAAGTATACAGTCATCTACTATGTCTTTAAAATTGTCTTTGAAAATGTTGACAGAATCAAGACTCCTAGGTGTTATTTCGAGTATATTTGCATCACTTAAAAATCAAATAACCAAATGAAAACGAATTTTATTTGTTTATATTATTTACGTAATGATACAAAAGCTTTTCAAGCCAAAAAATAAAAATCGTATAATAGCCCTATGTTTAATTTGATACACGGCATCACTTGCGTTAAGGAAAAGGAAAGGCGGCTTGGCATCGTGTGGACCACATTATCCCTTTACATGTCGACGTCTCGGTAAACTCTACTTTATCTGATCCATATGTCTAGGGCACAAACGGGAAAACGATGAAAATATCGTGCGTAAGGGTGATGGTTGTGTAGATATTGCAAGTCTGATTTGTTTAAGTAGGCTCCTATGTACAACGAATGCCCGAAAGACACTTGTCCAAATGGACGTTTTCCCGAAAGGACGGTTGCTCGTATGCGACAGATACCTGACGGAAGTTTACACGAATGACCGAAATTGGGTATGTTATTAGCATCTACATTTATTTACACCACATAATTTATGTATTATATTTTTGTAATTAAATTCTAGCGAATGCTCTTGTGGTCTATGTGAAATAATTATTTGTAGCATAGCTATGTTAAACGTAATTGTTTAAAAATGTAAAAGCATATAAAATATATATCTAATTTATTAGAGTCTATCTTTCTTTTTTTTACTCCGAGAAAGGTTCTTGAAAAAAAAATGTAAAACACATGTTGACTTACACCCCAATTGATACTGACTGGTGCAGAAACGAAATATATGTTTATATCTGCAGAGTCAGGGTGTGACCTACTTAGGTCTTGTATTTTTTTGTTTGACTTTTATTGCTCAACCATGAGTGACCTGTGGTGCAACCACCGGTACTTTTCCATAGTTCCAAGAAAGACATATACCCAGTACTTTTCCATCACCAGTGGTGGTGCAATACTTTTATACTTTCGATTGGTTGATTCGGACATCGGAGGTGTCCCAACCAATAGTCTTATGTTTTGAAGGTGACCTCCCATGTTGCCTCAGGTGTCAAATAGTCTGCGCACACTTTTCTGCAGGCAGAGCCGATCGCAGCAGTCCATAGCAGCAGTCAGACCAGACATCTTTGAGAGAGAAAGCCTTGAGTGTCGCTATTTTGTAGCCTATAGTTTTAAGCAGCTTTTTCTTTATTACTTGTGGTTTTAAGTAATATTTTGTGCTTTAAGTAGTGTCGTATAAGCTGTGGTGATTTTCTTGAGTGCCATATCCTGTGATAGTGTAACATAGTGTTTTTTCCTCAAATTGTAAGTTGGGTTTTTGTTATTTTACTCATTCATTTTATTCTGTATAAAGCTAGAGTCTTATCTTGAATTTGTACACATATTAAAAGTTATATATGGATTAAATGTGTTGTTGGTATCAGGAGTTCATCGAGTGTATCCCCTAGACGTTAAGTACGTGTCCTCGTTAACTGTTGTGCTAGCTACCATTTATAGGGCTTTAAGCCATCTGTGTATAAATATCTAAACGAACCCGGGTACGTTCGCCAACTCTGTGGCTGATAGAGTGGTGTTTCGTAATAAGGGTAAATTAGTTACTCTAAGCTTTTAATAAATCGAATCAGGCGATAGCACAGGAAAACTAGCAGAGTGGGTCTAGGTGCACCCGGTTTCCCGTGAGCACTATGGACCCTACATTCGATTTAAGGAATGTGATACACTATGGATAAGCTTTGCTACTATGATCATTCACTAAATCGAATCAGGGGTGCCATCCGGCACCCCGGCCTTCCATGTGAGCACTTTGGCTCCTACTTTTGCTCTAAAGAATACAATACAGAATGTATAACATGGGCGACTATAAATGAAAAAAAAAGTAGAGATTCCTCTTTAAACCTATCGATCCATTGGGCAGATGATGTATAATTCATATGATTTTTCAACTCGCCATATGACGGGATGGTGAGTGGCTAATATAATCGTTTACTAGGTCAAATTAGGAGTGTCATCCTGCGCCCAACCAGGGTGTAATTTGGCGCCCTGGTTTCAAGTGTGAGCACTATGGCCCCAACGTTCATTTTAAAAAGTGCCATACACTATGGGATTTTGTTGGCTACAATAATTGTTGATTAACTCGAATCAGGTACCCCGGCGTTTGGGTTTCCTGCAGCACCTCGCGTTCCCTCGTGAGCATTATGGCGTCTACATTCGTTTTAAAGAGCACCCTACAATAGGGACACGGTTGCTCACGACATTCGATAATTAAACCATACCACGGGCTTACCGGCGCAACCGGTGGCTCCACAGCCCCCCCCCCTCCCCAAGACGCCGAACACCTGGGCACCTGGGCGTTCACCGGGGTATGATCTACCTCAATATAACTAAGGGCGATCAACGTTCACTCAACGCTTTTATATCTAATATGGGGTATTGGGAAAGGGGGGGGGGTATTTGGACTAATCAGAACCCCATTGTTTATAATCTAATAAATATGGCGCGTGCTTTGTTTACATTGAAATAACTCAGTTTTAGAAAACAATGTCACACGTCTAAAAATTCACTTTTAATAAAGCATAGATGAAATCGTCTGAAAAGTCTAATAAGCCCATGTGCGCATTTCTTACTCTCCCTCTGTATATCTGTCACTTTTACTTCCGAGATTATGGGATAAGTATCTTCAGAAATATTTATAAATGTTACAGAAACTGCCTTAAGTTAACAAAAAAAAGTATGTTAGTTGCATAGGCGTAGCAAGGGTGGGGGCGGGGGTGACACTATTTATGGAGGTGACACCAACGCAGAAAAATTGCAAAATAAACAGAGGAAAAACATTTCTTTTGCCAATTCCGCTAATGATTAATTAAAATTAAATAGTATTTTAAGTACCAATTGACAATTATTGCAAGAGAGTGGGATGACACCATGACGTAAACGTTCTAACAATAGAGAAAGCAATGCTACATCCAACTGTATTATTAACGAACTATATATAAACGTCGATACTATAAAATTTGCAGTGAATAAAGCTTATACACATACATGTACGCGTATGTGGCATATATTAAAATTATAGGCTTATGTAGGCCGTCACATACACATAAACATATATATATATATATATATATATTTTTAAAATTAATTTATTTATATATAAATATATTTAGATAATTTGAATCTTGTGGGGGGTGCCACCACGAAGTGCCGCACCGGGTGACACCCGACCTAGCGACGCCACTGGTTGGTTGTACTGAATGAATAAAGTAAATTCTATTTAAACACTTTAATAATAATATTCGAATGTAGAAAATTATGCTTTCGAAAAATTGTGTCTACTCTTCAACATTACAGGAAATAGTTGTCTTCGAAGCAAACATGGCTTTCAATCAGAAATTGGACACTACTAGAGTCGCCGATCAAAAAGTTCATTGCTTTATATTGCTTTATTATCTTGTGGCTATAGAAGAAAATTAATTATACTTGATATTAGTACCACAATATACATTTTCAATATTGACAGATCTACCAATACAAAAAAATTAAATACTTGACGATTAACTAATTATTTTGTCAGCAAAAAGTAATAAAAATAAATCAGTTAAAACCGGATTTCAACTGAATTATTTAACTGCACTGATTTAGCTGTTTTGTTGTTTGTTTTCATGTTTGCATTGCAACGCGCGACAGGTAGCCTACTTTATTATTGCACAATTACTAACGCTTTTTGAAGGATCAAATACAATTTTCATATGAGGTTTGAGCTGTGACTAAGATAAACACAAACATTACTGGCGCAGCAAAAGAAGATTTAACTAACCTCCAACATTAATTTCTCACATCCTTCCTCACGTCATATTAGATATCATTCTTGAAATAATTCCTTACATCAATCTCGAAATAATTAGTAACATCATTTCAGACATTATATTTGACATAACTCATAATATTTATATACGGACAAATTAAAATCGTGATATAAAAAATTAAAAGATGGTCAACATATTCATGAATCAATTTTTTTTGCGTTTTGTTTTTATTTAATTTACAAAAATTACACATTTGACAGTTTTGTCTATTATACACTCTGCAATACATTTTTAAAATAGCAAACTTTAACTTTATTTGTTTAAATGCAGGACATTTAGTGTTTGATATATATAAGACTACAGTTATTACTAGATTTTTATTTTATGTATGCAGCTGAAAAAATTTGTTTGGAGAGAAATGTACAAAGTGCTACATACAATTGTTTTTTTATAAACTACTAAAATATTTATAATGGTTTTAAATAACGCTTAGTTCTTGCTAAATACTCTCTTTAAAAATAATCTAAATTATTTATAAATTATTATCATCATCATATTTCCCCGTATGTACCGATCAAAATTAAGTGGAATTAAAGGACGTCATACAGACGCGAGCTCAAGATCCAAACTCAAAACAGGTTTGGCGGTCGTGTGCTTTACAAATCTGTTCAAAGGGATTGATATGACGATGATTAACATAGTAATCAATTTAGCATGTAATACTTAATCATCATCTTTTCCAGTTCGTGTAAAAGACATACGAGGCAGACTGAGTAGAGTTCAGCTGTTTCAGTGACTCCGGTATGGTAAACTCCCTAACGTGAGTAAAAAACCTATCAGAGCTGGATGAATTATTGCACGAAATCGGCTCCTATAATTAGCCACCTTTAATTATTTTCAGTAATGTAAACGATAAAGTTAATGGGGCGGAGTGGTCTAGCGGTAGAGAGCTGGACTGCTAACCCGTAGGTCTCGAGTTCCAATCTGGGTTCAAGTCAGGAGACCGTCCCTGAGTCAACCCAACTCTGATGTGTACCTAACTCAAGTTAGGGAGAGTAAAGGCGGCTGGGCATAGTGATGACCACACTATCTCTTCATAAGCCGAAGTCACAAAAAACAATTAAACTTTACTTCACTTACCCTATAGACCGTCAGGTTTGAAAGGGACACTTTTACTTTAAACGATAGGTAATTGTTTTTTTGAATATGTGTATTTATATTTTTTTTGTTTTGTAAAACCACAAATTCACGACTAACTGTAAAACCTATAAAATGTTTTCGCTTTCATAAAAAGTGCACTTTATTGGCCGTTTTGATTTTTCAAAACACTGGTTTCTATATCAGATTAGTTATTGTTAAAATATGGTGGTTTTATGATAACATAATACTAATGTATTTTTAAGAAAAGTGTGTTGATCTCATAATTTAAAAAATAATCAAAGGTAAGTTGAATATATTGAATTGTATCATTTTAAAGATAATTTTTGTTCTATATAATATATAATCTCTATAATAAATCAGAAAATACAATATTGACAATTTTTAAAAATAGAATTAATGGTTGACAAAATTCTGAACAAAACGTAGATACGTATGGTACCAATATAAAGAAAAAACATTTTTTTTTGTCAAATCTTGATCGATTTTCTGAAATAAAGTAGCGTGTAAAAATGTTGTCTATAACTGGAGTTCATCTTTAGATAAACAAATATGTTACATGCACAACAAATAGTGCCGAAGATGTATGACAGCTCCCACATAATGACCGTGATGTTTCTGTAAGCTCCGAGCTGAAGACCTGGTAATGTGTGATGTACAGCCGTCACGATAAATCTGGGAATGTTACACAGTGTCTGAATTATCGCCAGTAGAATCACGACTTTAACCAGGATTCTTTCGCGTGTGGACAGGTTGTCTTTAATTTCAGAGTTACCCCCCTTCTGTTTTTCTGGTCTTTGTTTTCTTACTCTTGAACTCTCCTTCAAAGAGTAGATCATCCAAACAGTGCAGACGATAATTAAAGCTTGCGAAAGCAGAGAGAGAACCACACCCTCAAATATGTTGTTTATAGTTTCCCAGTACGCGAACTCATTTGTTAAGCTAACATCCAATTTCATTTCATACAAAACTGTCCCATTGTTTCCAACTTCACCTATTGCAGTTACAATCCATTCCAAAGGAGCGTATATAAAAAGTGGAATAAGAAAACCAATATGAACAACATTAATTACAACTATGGATATCATGCATCTCATTTTAGTAAATACCTTTTTAACACGGAAAGGGGAGACAACACAATACCATCTTTCTACAGTTATTATTGTAGTTATCCAGCATGAGATATAGTAGGCTATTGTCCTTGACCAACCAAAGAACAGAGCTCCAAGCGTCCAGGTGTTCAGTTGTGTATAAGGAAACAGGTTCCCCACAAGATATGAAAAGCACGAAGCTAGCTGTAAAGCCGAGACAGCGAAATCTGTGAAGGATAAAGTCCAAAGCCCAACACTCATGCTGTCTTTGAGACCCTGTCTTGTAAAAATAATCATGTTGAGACAGTTGGTCAAGACGCCTGCAAGTGAGATCATCCCGTGTACCACTGCACTCAACGACAGCATCAGAACTTTTCGCAGCGAATTCGATATCAGAACCTCCCAGGTCTCGGCTATCCACTGGTTTAGATCCTCTTCATATGGTGCTGAATCCGTTACAGACATTTTAACTGACTGTATAATCTAAATAATAGTTCGACTTTAACGCGGATTAATATTGTGTGTCCTGTAAAACACAAAACAACAAAATGTCAAATTACTCAAAATTGTAACTTTAATAACAATGCAAAATTAATGATTAATTATTTAATTACATTACATGTACCAATGTATATTTACTCCAATTAAGGCGTACTTTTTTTAAATACTGTGTTAGCTATTAAGTTTCGTATTTATATTTTTAAATAAATATTGACTATTATTACAATGTAACATTCTTTCAAATGAATATGCATGAAAACATATTCATGCCATTCATTTTATCAAGGTATTTAACAATTAGTCTTTAGGGTAACAATTTAACAAAGCGTTGTTGAAAAAAAAATTGTATTTATTAAAAACGAAAGAGTTCCAAATATATAGAACAGCTCCCACATGACAATCGTCAGGTTAACGTAGGCGCCCTGTTGTATCCCTGGTAGGGTGTGATGGACAGCCGTAACGATAAATTTGGGAATGTTACAAAGTGTCTGAATTATCGCCAGTAGAATCACGACTTTAACCAGGAGTTTCTCTCGTGGAGATAAATTTTTTTTTTAATTTCAGGATTATCTTATTGTGGTTGTTTTGATTCCTGAATGTTGAAGACTCTTTCAACGTGTAGATCATCCACTTTAGCAGACGATGATCAAAGATTGTGCAATAAGGGAAAGAACCACTCATTCGAAAATGTTATTGATAGTTTCTCAGTGGTTAAAATTACATTCATCTTCATCTCATACAAATTCGTGCCGTTCACATACGTTTCTCCTGCAGTTAATAGACCCCCAACAAACGGTGCATAGACGAAAATTGGAATTAGAATGCTGATATGAATAATATAATCAGGTATTATGGAAAATATACATCTAGATACAGTGAATGCTTTCTTTACTCTGGAGACAACGCAATGCCATCTTTCTATGGCAAGCAGTGCTGTAATCCAACATGATAGGTAGTATGCGACAACCCTTGACCAACCGAAGTAAAAGGATGCAATCCCTAGAAGGTTTATCTGGATATGTGGACATACAAACCCTACTAGATACAAAATACATGCTGAAAAATGTAAAGCCGAGACCACAAGATCTGTAAACGAAAGTGCAACACTCATGCTGTCCTTGAGACCGAATCTAAGGAAGACGAGCACGTTGACGCTGTTGGACAAGACGCCTGCTAGAGATATCATCCCATGGAGGACCACACTCAGAGAAATCATCAAAATCTCCCTCTGTGAGTAATCGATTAAAAATTCACGGGTCTCGTCGGTGAAGCTTTTAAGATCCTCGTTATATGCTATTTGAAATGTTAATGACATGTTGAAGACAAATGAAAATCTCCGTAAAATAAATGCAAATCTCAGAAAATATAGAAAACTGACATTGAGTGCCGAAGTATTGGTAAATACTGACAAAATAATTCCCTTGTTTGCTGACAAATATTACATTACGCTGTTTAGGTCTTTACAAATCTAAAATATATATTAAAATAATCATTTAGTTAATATGAGTCAAAGATTAATATTACGATTTAAATCATAAAATGTGTTCGATAAACTGAAACATTGGGTTAATTAAAATTACTTTAAAAGTTACACTGCATGGTTGATAATAAAGTAATGTAAAACTTTTTACAGTTGAAATATTGGTCTGTCGGCTTGGATTCTCGATGTTGCATGTATGGTTCAGGCTACTAGACGGTGTGGTCGAATAGTAGAGCGCACGAGTGCAAACAGAATTTCTTGAGTTCACATCCCGGATGTTGATGTGCAATGACTGCTACAAATCTACTCAATTCTGAACAGCAACTGACTTAAGCAGGAAAGTTAAAGTGGACTGTGTATAGGACTGAACGCTCTAAAGCTATATTTTACGACGTCACAAAAAAATAGCAGAATTCTTTATTCGTTTCTGCTGCTGGCTGCTGGGTCCAGAAGGGAAATATTTTCAATCACAATGTTATCTCTGTTATGCTAATAACTGCGCTAGCCATTTAACTTAATAAAAGAATACGAGTTTAAATTAAATTAATTATATATGTTTTTATTATTTTACTCGTTACAATTGAATGGCAACGAATTATTCTTAAATACTAAAACATTACTCTTTATGTTTTACAAACCCCCACATTATTATTTTCGAATAGATAAACACTTTAAGCATTTAATTATAACGCACAACTCAATTATACAAGTTAGCTCTTACAAACCAAATCATTGAATTATTTAATGATTTTCAGGTTTTATAAGTTGTAAAGTTAAGAGGACAAAATTAAATCCTGTATCCATTTATTTTAGTTAACCAATAGTTATCTTCCCTAATTACAATTCTAATACAAACATCACGGATAATAATTATTCCCACAATACGTTTAATTTCTGTCGATGTATAAACAATTTAGTATTACTGTTAAATACATACTAATTTGAAAATCCCACGAAGTTCTTAGACTAAACCTAAACAATTGACCATCATGATGAGGAAGACAATTGCTGTAATTAAAAGAATATTATACAGTCATCTAATACGTATTTAAACTTGTCTTTGCAAATGTTGAAACAGAATCGATAATGCCATGAGTTATTTCAATTATATTTGCCTCACTTAAACATGAATTTTTTTTTCATAAAAAACGTTTTAATAACGAGTTTTTATGTAATAATGCACTAAAAAGTACAAAATAAATTAGACACTATTATTTAAATTACTGTAAAGAAAAACGTGGGCCATTGTAGTATCTATTAGATACCTTTACTAATATTTAGGAAGAGACCCACGCTTTTCTTTATAGTAATTTTAACAGTAGTGTATAATATATTTTCTACATTTTAGTGCATTATTACATAAAAGTTTGCTATTAAAACGATTCTTATGAAAAAAAATTTTAGTACTTTACATGTTTTCATTTACTTTAGAGTTACACGACTCAAAACTATTGAACGTAATGACGCGCTTTTGCCGTGATGACGCGTGTGGATAGAACTGCCAACTAATTCGGTCAAAATTTTTGATCAATTCATAAAAAATTAATTAGGCATCCAATTTAGTCAAATTTAATGTCACGATGCATTGTCTTCCTGCTTGACCCATGTTCCAACTATGAACCGTATCTGTCAGTTAGTAGTGCAAGTAATTTCGCTCCGGCGTTTCGATCTAGACAGACAGACTGACTGACGAGGAAGTGAGTTAAATAAAATCTTGTAAAATGAAAACAACTGAATAATTCTTTTAGCCCCTCGCTTTTGGAATTAAGCGGCCCCTGACCGGGGTGTCCCTTCGCTAGGCTTGTCGGGTCCGCGATCCGCTCTGAAGACAGTGTTAGGCAGGGAGTTTGACTGGGGCGGTACATAATTATTTGCTTCAAGATACGAAAGCTTTATAAGTAGATAAAAAATAATCTAATAATCTTATACTAGCGCTAGGTTTTATTTGATACATGGCATCACTTGCTTTAAGAGAAAGCAAAGGCGCATTGGCATCGAACTGACCGCACAATCTCTTTATGTTGAAGTCTTAGAAACAGATGAACTCTACCTTCTCTGCTCCATATGTCAAGGGAACCGACGAGAAAAGGATGAAAATCTCTTATGTAGAGGAGATGGTCGTGTAGACGTAGCAGGTCTGATTTGTTATATGTAGGCCCCTGTGTCCAACGAATGCCCGAAAGACATTTGCCCAAATGAACGTCTGTCCGAGCGGACATCTGCCCGTATGCGACACATACCTGACGGAAGTTTACACGAATACCAGAAATTGGGTATGTTATTTGTAACTTCGTTTACTTACACCATGTAATTTATATATAATGTGTTTGTAATTTCCGTCTAGGGTATGCTCTTGTCGTCTATGTGAAATACGTTTTTTTTTGCATAGCTATGTTAAACATAAATGTTTAAAATTCATTTCTTTTCTCCAAGAGAGATAGTTTTTTTTAATAACTAAAACACATAAAGGTTTGCACCTTTACTGATACTGACTGGTGCAGAAACGAAAAATATACGTTTATTTACAACAAATCTGCAAAGTCAGGGTAAGTTATCTTTCAGTTGATCGAACAAGAGCATCCTCATGTCATCAGGATGCGTTTTGGCACCATCGGGTCCAAAATTAGAACTATGGCCCCTACATTCGGGACACTGTCGCACACGACATCCAATAATTAAACCACACCACGAACGTACCAGCGCAAACGGTAGCTCTAGAGAGCCCCCCCCCCCTCACGACGCCCAAATACCTGGGCGGTCGCCGGGGTATTCTCTACCTCAATATAACAAAGGACGATTAAGGTTCACTCTACGCTCAGTAGATCAGTATCTTATACAATATGTATAACAATTACAGAAACGTTCTTAGGTTAACAAATGTTCACAAATATATATATATATATATATATATATATTGGTTGCATTGGATGTATAATCTTAATTTTATTTTAATATTGTAATAAAGTTCGATTGTAGAAACACACATTTAATCATTTAATTTAATCAACATTACAGGAAATAGTTGTCTTCAAAGCAAGCGTAGCTTCTTTCAATCAGAAGTTATGCACTACAAGAGTTGCCCATTGAAAGTGCATTGCTTTATAATTCATCATTGTGTTTCGGCGATAGAGTTAATTATACATCAATTCTTATTTTTATTCTAGTACAACCATATCATAAATTTTCAATATTGAGATATCTACCAATCGAGAATATTAAAAAGTTAATTAGCTAACGACTAATTAATTATTTTTGTCAGCAACAAAGTAATAAAAATAAATCAGTTAAAACTTATTACAAATTTAATATTTATGCACTGAATCAGCTTGAGCATTCTTAAAAGTGTTTGTTGCTTGTTTTTTTTCATGTTTGCATTGCTTCTTAGATCGCAGCAACGCGCGACAGATACTTTAGTATTGCCCTATTAGGCAACGCCTAGTTCATAATTAATAACGCTTTTTGAAAGATCAAATACCATTTTTATATAAGGTTTGAGTTGTGTGTAAGATAAACACAAACGTTACTAGCGCACAAAGATGTAGGTAGCCTCCTACATTAATTTCTCACATCTTTCCTCACATCATTTTAGACATATTCTTTAAATTAATCCTGACATCTTTTCAGACATCACACCTGAAATCTATCCCGACATCATTCATCACATCACTTCAGAAATCACTTTAGATATAAATAATATATTTTACATTAGACATATTTTATATATCATTTCTGACATCATCACTTTAAACATTGCAATAGACGTTGTTTGAAACATCATGCAGTCCATAAAATGATACATTATTCAATATAAACAATTACATTGAATTAGCATTATCAACATTATTACTATAATTGTGTAGCCAAGTAAAGTTAATTATTTACGGACAACACAAAACTCCCATTTTTATCGTGATCCAAAAAAAATAATTAAAATAGAATTGATATATTTATAAATCAATTTTATGGCGATTTTTTTATTATTATTAAATTTAGAACAACTATGCATATGACAGTTTTTCTCTTATACTGTCTGCTATAAATTTTAAAAGACAAACTTTATGTCTAAATTCAGGATATTTAGTGTTTGATACATATACGTATGTAGTTATTACTAGATTTTTAGTTCATGTATGCTGCAGAATGATTTTGTTAGAAGAGACAATTAAAAGAGTGTTTTTAACAAAATAGGCGTTATGGTTTTAAATTGGGCTTATTTCTTTCTAAACATTCTCTTTAAAAATTCTAAACTATAGCTATTGTAATAAGACTAACCCTTATAATAGGAATGAATATCATAATCATATTTCCCCGCTCGAGGCCAAGACATATGGGGTTAAATGAAGTTGAGTTCACGAGTTTCTGAAACTTTAGCAAATGAGGGATCGTTTTGACAAAACTATGGAAAAACGTCTTTGTTTCCTAACGTGAGTCATGTACCCATCAAAGCTGGGTAGAATTAAAGAGTATTCTACAGACTCGAGCTCGAGTTAGGCGGTCTTGTGCTTTACAATGCTACAACTCTGTTATACGAAATAAATATATAACGATGCCTAACATATAAATCTATTCAGCTTTCATTACTTGATAACGAGATAAAATGTTGCTAATAAATGACCAAATTCACTTTTTGGCCAGAAACATTTTGTAAAAATGTTGTCTAAAACTCGAGTTTAACTTGAGGTAAACAAATATGTTGCTGGCACAACAGACCGTGCCAAAGATATAGGACAGCTCCCACATGACAATCGTCAGGTTAAAGTAGGCGCCTTGTTGTATTCCTGGTAGGGTGTGGTGTACAGCCGTCACGATAAATCTGGGAATGTTACACAGTGTCTGAATTATCGCCAGTAGAATTACGACTTTAACCAGGAGTCTTTCGCGTGTAGACAAGTTGTCTTTGATTTCAGAGTTATCCTTTTCATTGTAGTTTTTCTGTTTTCTAAATCTTGAAGACTCCTTAAGTGAGTAGATCATCCAAAATGAGCATACGATGATTAAGGCCTGTGATATAAGGGAGAGAACCACGCCTTCGAAAATATTATTGATAGTTTCCCATTTTGCAAAATCGTATGTTAAAATTACATTCATCTTCATCTCATAAAAAATTGTACCGTTTACATCAGTTTCTCCTGTAGGAAATAGACCCCACACAAACGGTGCATACACAAAAATCGGAATTAGAACGCTGATATGAATAATATAAACTGCTATTATGGAAAATACACATCTAGGTATGGTAAATACTTCCTTTACCCTAAAAGGGGAGACAACGCAATACCATCTTTCTATAGCAATCAATGTGGTTATCCAGCATGATAGATAGTAAGCCACCGATCTTGACCAACCGAAGAAAAAGGCAGCAAGGGCTAAAGGGTTAATCTGGGCATGTGGGCAAACATAACTAACAAGATACGACACACACGCAGCAAACTGTAGAGCCGAGACTGCGAAATCCGTGAAAGATAGCGCCCAAAGTCCAACACTCATGCTGTCCTTGAGACCAAGTCTAATGAAGACGAGCACGTTGACGCTGTTGGACAAGACGCCTGCTAGAGATATCACCCCATGGAGGATCACGCTTAGTGAAATCATCAAGATCTTCCGCTGTGAGTTGCTGATTAAAAATTCACTCGTCTCCTCGATCCAAGTTTCAATGTCCTCTTCGCTCGTAGTTTGAAAAGTTACAGACATTGTAGACGTCTATTTCAGATATTGATAAAGCTGTTGCTGATAGCTGAAGTCTTGTTAAAACTAACTCAATAGTTTTCCTATGTTCTGAAAAATATTATATTATATTGTTAAAGATATAAATCTCTTATACAATATCGATATTGTCTTAGCTTTAACTAGGCTTAAAGTTATTCAATTTCAAGATATTAATAAACATACTGAATGATTATATATGTTGTATACGTTTGTTAAAAAATATCGTTTATTTATTAGTGCACCTTTTTATAACGTCAGCATTGGTCTCTGTATCTTATTTTAGTTACTTTTTAACTATGTAAGTGATAACCATTTGTAGATTTGATGGACACCGCATAGTTGTTCTCAATATGTCAAAAACATATTTCATAAAGTTTAGATCAGTTAAAAATTTCTGAATTTACTTCAATCGAATTTCAACGAGGATAAAAAAAAAAGATTCATAAAAATCGTTTTAATAACAAGCTTTTGTGTACTAATGCACTAAAAAGTAGAAAATCAATGAGTTTCTTTAAATATATAGTAATATAATACACTTATATTTATATAACTATACAGAAAAGCATGGGTCGCATCCTAAATATTAGTAAAAGTATCCAATACAAAAAGCTTGTTATTAAAACTTTTTTTATGAAATTTGTTTTTAGTACTTTACATGTGTTATTTACAATAGAGTAACATGACTAAAAACCTATTGAACGTTGAGACGCCCCATTGAACGTGTTTACGCGTGTATAATAGCGCAGAGTAGTTTGGTGAGACAGCCTACTAATTAGACATGTTAATTAATTCATAAAAAAATTATTCAGGCACACAATTAAATTTAAATTTAATGTCATGTTCCATTGTCATCATGTCTTAACACATGTACTAACTACAAACCATATCTTTCAGTTAGAAGTGGCTGCTATTTCGCTCGGGCGTTTCGATCTAGAAAGACTTACGACTGACGACAGAGTGACGAGGAAGTGAGTTAAATAAAAGCTTGTAAAAATTTCTGTTTGTACATACCTTTAAGACATTTAAAAATAAATATATAAATATGTTTATTGTTACTAGCTTTTATAAAAGAACTATGAGGGGTAAAAAGAAAAGTATAAAGATAAATAAAGTTAAATAAAAAGGTGTAAAACGTGCAATAATATAGAGTGTATTCATTAATATATCATTAATGAATACACTCTATTCTACTTACAAGTTGGATTCCTGTATGATTCTTTTAGGTTTAATTAATTCATTTCGTTTGACATTTTTATTAACTTATATGTTATAAACTATAAAAAATGAATTTTTAAATCATATAACACTTCTCTTACAACTTAACAAATCCCCTTCTACTTTATTTAATAAATTAATTGTAAGTAAACATTAACATAACGCACAAAAATATTAAAATATACAGAACAGCGTTGCTTAACTAGGTTTTTAATTTATATTGATTGTTTAGTTTTCTTTATTCTAAAGAAAAGAAGAAGAAATGAAAATCGGTAACTATTTATTTTAATTAACAAATTACCACCTCCTCGGTGAAAATTAAAGAACAAACATCGAATCATTCAGGCGTTTCTTATAATTATGGTTCAGCTATTTTTGTTTATCAATTATACCATGGATACGTCTCGATCAATAATTTTACCACTTTTTAGCGTAACTGCTAGATCTGGCGTTGTAAAATACTCTAATTGGATCAACGCATACATTTATTTTACTAAATCTATACACGACGACAGAAAAGACACGGGAGACAATGTTTCTAATTATTTTTTAAAAATATATAGCATTATCTAATTACTTCATTACAACTTTAAATTTTTTTTAAAAACATTATCCGTCACCAGGCATTCAAACATGGTACACGCATCCATTATACTTTAGAAAATATCAATGAAATTAAATAATACTAGAAGAAGATAATGTTATAGTTATTGTACTAAAATATAAAAAAGAAACATTAAAACGATGTTGCTGAAGTTATGATTTACCAATGATACGTAAACATTTAACCGAAAAACATAACTAGAGCTAGTCAGATTTTATTCGGTAACGTGCATTATTTGCACTGTTAATATGGTCGTATAGATATTAATAAATAGTAAAGTTTTATTTTTTAACATAACGATCACTGTGCAGATGAAGTAGAGTGTGTGTAGATACAAGAATAAAATATTGTTCTTTCGAATGTAAACATGTTAGTTAGAATTAAGTGATATACTGTTTCACAATCGAAGAAACACGTACATAAGTCAACTCTTATTATTTTAAATTTTAAATTTTAAAAATGTGTATTGATATGATATGTTTTGTGTTGAGATTACGTAAAGTTAGATATAGTGTTGAGCTTTTCTGAGTGTTTGTTGGTTAAAAACATTATTTTACTCTTTCTTCAAAGTAATTGTCATTGATTCCAAGCATGTAGAAGTAAAGTTGGTTGTATACAGTTGGTGGTATACAGTTGGTGGTACACAGTTGGTGGTATATAGTTGGTGGTATACAGTTGGTGGTATACAGTTCGTGGTATATAGTTGGTGGTATACAGTTGGTGGTATACAGTTCGTGGTATATAGTTGGTGGTATACAGTTGGTGGTATACAGTTCGTGGTATATAGTTGGTGGTATACAGTTGGTGGTATACAGTTGGTGGTATACAGTTGGTGGTATACAGTTGGTGGTATACAGTTGGTGATATACAGTTGGTGGTATACATTTGGTGGTATAGAGTTGGTGGTATACAGTTGCTGGTATAAATTTGGTGGTATATAGTTTATAGTATACTTATCGTCATATTGAAGGCTTCTGTATTCGAACAGACTGATTAAAATATTGAAAGGGGTGGATAGGGGTCGGCATTGTCGTTCTGGTGATACTTATTGTCACTAATCCGAAATATCCCGAGTTCAAACCGCGGGCAAATGTCGCTCCATAGCTGGGGTCAGTAGCCCATCTAAGATAGACAAATAAAAAATCAAGCAACTGCTGCCGTGTAGATTGGTTTTCTGTGGACAAAGGCTACGGAAGCAAATCTAGAAAGAAAAGCAAGCTGAAATCGGAGATAGCGTGGGGGACGTGATAGAGCATATGACCGCAGGTGGACGTACACGCTCATCTAGGCGAAAGAAGCGTCGCGAGGCGTGGGCGGGGGATGCGGACTGCACCGGGTGACACCATTTAAGGGGGGGGGGGGGGTAACACCAAGACAATAAATAGCTAAATATATAGAATAAATAAGCGTGTTGCCAGTACAATAAAGGGTTAATTAGCGGAAAAAGTATTTTTAGTACAAAATGACGAGGGGAGGAGGCGTGACCTAAACATGCAAACTGTAGAGAAAACAATGTTACATCCAGCTCTATTAATACATGACTATAGATAAATATCGTTAGAAATAACTGTGAAGATTTTAAAGCTGTTACAAGGGCGGGGGAGGGGGATGACACCAAAATTTATAGGTGGATTAAAATAATGTGTGCACAAATTGACACCATTTGGCAAAATCGGAGGGAGGTGTCACCAATTGAAACTGTATATATATATATATAAGCCTACGTATGCATATATAAATATATTATATATATATATATATATATATATATATATATATATATATATATATATAATTCACTTCTGGGAGACGCTAGAAAACAAGCTGTAAACGCGCTCCCTACCATCACCACCCCTACATGGTCTTAGTGAGCTGTGGTTCACGCTATGTTTACCTTCGTGGAGTCGGGTTTAGTGACGTTTATTAGGGGCAGATAATTTAGTTTGAAACGATTTTAAACGTTGTGGGGGAGGAAGGGGGGGGGTTATGGTTCTTAACGAGCTACTTATAGTGTTTTAAAGAAATATTTTCAGTGTCAGCGTTGGTACAGTCGAATTCACAAATTATGAATTACTGAAAAGTAGAAAAAACAACAACTAAATAGCGGCGTATGTTATACCGCGGGCCGGCTCGTATGTATAGAGAGATGGAGAGAGAGGGAGAGAGAGAAAAAGAGAGAGAGAGGGAGAGAGACTATATATAGTCTATACATTTTTCCATTGGTGGGGGGATGACACCATAACGTACCGCACCCGGTAACACTACCTGGCGACGCCACTGTTTCACGTACAACTTTTTTTTTTAAGTTGAACATGTATATAAATAATTATTTTACGTTTCTTTCTTTTTAACTTGGACTTGTAAATTGATTAAAATGTGTGTTCGCTGAGCACTTGTAGTCATTTCCATACACACGACACGTGAAGCGGTATGTACCATGATAGTACACATAGCAAGTAAAAATGTTAAAATGCTATTTAAAATTAAATTCCATGTCTTTCAGCGACTTCCTATTTGCAAAATATCTGTCATTTGGTGAGTGATAACTGCTGTTTCTAGAAAAGGCGTGGGATAGTTGTTACAATGAGTATGTTTATTAAGGGTTGTATTACCCAAATCAAAACAGACTTTGAAGAAATACTTAAACATCCACTAATTTCATTTTGCTTATGAAACCAACAACAACAGTACCACCCCTATAGATCGATATATATATATATATATATATATATATATATATATATATATATATATATATATATATATATATATATATATATAAATTACGGGTTGATAAATGATACAAACAAATTTAGGAAAAGAAACGTTTAAATACTATAAAAAAGTAAAATAACACACTAAATATGATAAAATAGAAACTTCGAATATATTTCAATAATATTGGATTAAATTAGCACAGTATAGTTGTGCAGCAAATTTTGTTGTATGTGTTCGCACCAGAATAGCTTTCAGTGAACAGGAACTCGATTCGGCGGAGTTAAGCAACTAGCTGTTTGATCACTTGGCCACCATACTGCGTAACATGAGAACCCAAAATAAACTCAATAGCTAGAACTTCTACTCTTTGTGTTTCAAACGCGACGAATTTCCTTCCACAGTTTACAACATAATGTAACAGCCATTATTTCGTCATCTTTCCGATTAGGTTTAATATGTGTTAAACTGTAAGATTTTGTTTTAGTTTTTATAATTCGAACCCTAAAAAAATTATATGTTTTACTAAATTGACCGCGATTTGACCAACCTTCTTTTAGCTGTCTCAATAAAATCAAAATCTGTGTTAATCGTTTTTTGTAACAAAACGTAATGTTATTTTCAATGTATTTCCTTTTAAAAGTTATTGAAATAATATTTAGATTCAAATATTCGTATAAGAAGTAGAGCCTATAAAAATGCAACTTGTTGCATCTATAAACACGCAGCACATTTTATTGTATGTGTCTCACTGGTATTAGCATGTTAATAAATAAGAAGGTTGGCATTAGAAAATACACAGTTTCTGAAACACGGTCGCTTCAGAATATTTTGTTGCTTGAGTTTTTCTAGCAGTAGATGCTCGCTGGTTATAGTACACACTTAAGGAGCACATTGGTGTTTACGTTAAGTGTGTATGTTTTGGGTGGGTTAGGGTTTCAAAATTGTGTTCGAAAAGATCAGTTGAGAAAGAGTTAACATGTCTCTAGACCTGGGCTTATGAAGGGATATTGTGGTAGGCGCTATGCCAATCCGCCTTACTTTCCCGAACGTGAGTTAGGTACCGATCAGAGTGAGGTGGACTTAAGGACGCTCCTCTGACTTGAATTTAGATTCGAACTTGAGACTTTCACGTTAGCAGTCTAGCGCTCTACCGCTAGGTCACGTCATCTGCTCTTATGTTTAGCCAGCTTTAATTACTTTCAGTAATGTAAACGATAGGTAATTATTTTTTAAATATGTGTATTCATATTTTTTGTAAAACATCAAATTCACGACTAACTGTAAAACCTATAAAATGTTTTTCCTTTCATAAAATGTTTTGATTTTTCAAAAAATTGATTTCTATTTAAGATTAGTTATTGTATTTAAAATATATTGGTTTTTTTATAACATAATACTAATGTATTTTTAAGAAAAGTGTGTTGATCTGAGAATTAAAAAAATAATCAAAGGTAATTTGAATATATTGAAATGTATAATATTAAAAATAGCTGTGTGTTCTTTATATAATCTCTATAATAAATCAGAAAATAAAATATTGACATTTTTTTTTTAAAAATACAAAATAATGGTTGACAAAATTCTGAACAAAACGTAGATATTTATTGTACGAATATAAAAAAAAATTAATTAAATCTTGATCGATTTACTGAAGCAAAATAGCGAGTAAAAATGTTGCTTGTAACTGGAGTTCATCTTTAGATAAACAAATATGTTACAAGCACAACAAACAGTTCCAAAGATGTACGACAGCTCCCACATAATGATCGTGATGTTTATGTAAGCTCCGAGCTGTAGACCGGGTAATGTGTGATGGACAGCCGTCACGATAAATCTGGGAATGTTACAGAGTGTCTGAATTATCGCCAGTAGAATCACGACTTTAACCAGGAGTCTTTCTCGCGAGGACAAGTTGTCTTTGATTTCAGAGTTATCCCCCTTCTGTTTTTCGGGCCTTTGTTTTCTGACTCTTGAACTTTCCTTCAAGGAGTAGATCATCCATACTGTGCAGACGATAATTAAAGCTTGCGAAAGCAAAGAGAGAACCACGCCCTCAAATATGTTATTTATAGTTTCCCAGTACGCGAATTCATTTGTTAAAGTTACATCTAGTGTCATTTCATACAAGACTGTACCGTTCTCTCCCACTTCACCTATAGCAGTTACAATCCATTCCAATGGAGCGTATACAAAAAGCGGAATAAGAAAACCAATATGAATAACATTTATTAAAACTATGGATATTACACATCTCAATTTAGTAAATACCTTTTTAACACGGAAAGGGGAGACAACACAATACCATCTTTCTACAGTTATTATTGTAGTTATCCAGCATGAGATATAGTAGGCTATTGTCCTTGACCAACCAAAGAATAGCGCTCCAAGCGTCCAGGGGTTCAGTTGTGTATAGGGAAACAAGTACCCCACAAGATATGAAAAACATGACGCTAACTGTAAAGCCGAGACAGCGAAATCTGTGAAGGATAAAGTCCAAAGCCCAACACCCATGCTGTCTTTGAGACCCTGTCTTGTAAAAATAATCATGTTGAGACAGTTGGTCAAGACGCCTGCAAGTGAGATTATCCCGTGCACTACCGCACTCAACGACAGCATCAGAATTTTTCGCAGTGAATCCGATATCAGTACCTCACGGGTCTCAGCTATCCATTGGTTTAGATCCTCTTCATATTGTGCTGAATCCGTTACTGGCATTTTAACTGTCTGTATAAGCTAAAGAATTGTTCGACTTGGACGCGGATTAATATTTTGTATCCTGTAAAACACAAAACAACAAACTATCAAATTACTCAAAATTGTAGCTTTGATAACAATGCAAAATTAATGATTAATTATTTAATTATTTAAATTATAATTTGTTTTAGTCAGTAAAAATAAGATAGTGCTCTTTCATCCCCCAAGCGTTGCCAATCGAAAAGTTCAGACAAAAATTAATATGCAACCCATGTTTTATTCTAAATTAACAGTAAAAAATGAATGCAAAATTGAATTTAAGTTTTTAATATTTTCCTTTCTTTCGCGTGGTTTGAATAAAGGATTTCTTTCGTATTAAATGTACCAATGTATATTTACTTCAATCAAGCGATTTCTTTATATATATATATATATATATATATATATATATATATATATATATATATATATATATATATATATATATATATATATATATATCTTCAAATAAATATTAACTATTATTACACTATTAAAAAAATTAAATAAATATACATGAAAATTTATTCATGTCCTTCAATTTGTCGAGGAATTCAAAAATTAGTTTTTTTTTGTTTTACTATTTAACACAAAATTGTTGAAATATTTTTAAAAAGTGTATTAAAAACGAGCTTTCTTAAAACAAATCGTTCGTTTTTCAAAAATATAAACGAATTTTACAAAATAATAAACAAAAAAAATAATCTAGAAAGTTAACCAAAGTAATAATGTTTCAGTGCTAATTCAATTTAAACTCTATTTTTAAATTCAGTTACAATGATGTAAGGTGCAGTTGCGGAACTAGAAAAAATGGGCAACCCCGCAAAAAAACATTTTGGGCCCCCCATATATATATATATATATATATATATATATATATATATATATATATATATATATATATATATATATATATATATATATATATATATATATATATATATATATACAAACACACAATACGAACATAGGATACTCATTTCTGGCCTGATCGGGTTTTGAAAAAAAAAATTCAATTAAACCCAATCACAACAACATGTCATGTGTGTGAGTGCATTGGTCTGTTTTGAAAATCTCTGTTTTCATTTATGTTTGCCTTAATACTTCTAATCATTAAGTTGGTCAAAAGTATATAAATCATGAAGCTTCGTATAAGTAATGGTGTCTCGTGTTATGTTTATTTTTATGTTTTTTTTTGTATTTATTTTATTAATTTTAACTACATTTCATTTTTATACTATATCATTCTTTAGTACTTTTTTTTTTAAATAATAATAAAGATAAGTAATTGCTGTTTAATTTGATTATTACAAATCTATTAAAAGGAGCTTATGAGCACCCCTATTTGACTATTTGAAAAAGGGAAATAATTTATGGAAGTGGTTTGAACGTTTGCCTATCTTTCACACTACAGCTCATGTGTATTTTTTTTTTTTAAATTTTTATGCAACAGCATGTCTCAGCTACTATATAACATCACTACAGTATTAGAGCTGTTATCTGTTTGTTATTTACAAAACCACTATCAAGGTGCCAGTGACGAAACTAATATATATATATATATATATATATATATATATATATATATATATATATATATATATATATATATATATATATATATATATATATATATATATATATATATATATATATATATATATATATATATATATATATATATATATATATATATATATATATATATATATATATATATAACACGCTCTCATTCGTGTATTTATTTGAGACGTTTGCCTTGTTTTCTAGATCAGTGGTTATTAAACGTAAACAATGTCGGCACTTTATTTTTTTTTTTGGATATTAGTTGTTGGAGCGCTACTTTGTCTACACTACCACCGATACGAGCCAGCTTAGTTGTAGAGGCGCTATCTATTCGCTTCTTGTAAGGCTAAGAGCAGGAGGGGAGGTCTGAGAAAGGAACTTAAAAGCGACAACAAAGCACCGATGTGCTTTTTTATCCATCAGTACCAAATTTGGGATGGTCTCAAAAACCGTCTTAATGTCTAGCGGCCTCTCGCGCAATTGACGTTTTTCAAAAGAATTTTGCCGACAACAGCGTGTGTTTGATTGTAGGAAAAAGAATATACATGAGCGTGGGATGATGTCTATAGAATAAAGATACTCCAACCGCAGCTACAGTATTCTTTTTTTCAAAACAACCATCCGGTCAAAAATGCAAGAAAATTAATTTTAACTATAAAAAAATTATTATGGGGGGCTGTGGGCCCCCTAAACGGCGTGGGCCCCCCCCCCCCCGCATTGCAGGGTCTGGCGGCACTGTAGTTCCGCCCCTGGTAAGGTGATGTACTTCTGTTGACGTTTCAATGACAAAAAAAAACTAAATAAAAATACTTTTATTCTAAACTTATAGACAGAAATAAGATATTTATTGGTATGTTCAAACAGCATAGCAAATTATTATCAAATTAATCCAAAACTTCTGTCATGTTTAACTATAAATTAAACTATATTATTTTGTTCAAAGAGGCACACCTTTAATTAAAACGCCATACATATTTTAATTAGATCCAACGACACATTACAAGTAAATCAATGTAGTAATTTAGGTTTAGACAAAGCGACGTATTACTTTACGAATTTCGAGTAATTGGTGTATGAATTTACTTACCTATTGCGCTTTCATCTCAGTCATTGCCCTTTAAAAACAAAAATAATTACAATGCGGCGGCACACATACTGAAATTAAATTAACGATCAGCTCATTAAAATTTAGAAAACAAAAATTCTAACTCTGCTGTCAACATTGTAGTGTGATTATGTATGTGTGTGTTTCTGACTGTGTATGTGTGAGTTGTTTTTTTTTTAATTTACAATGACCTGGTTTTATCAATTTCGAAATCTCCAGATATGCCTACTTTTCACATAAGCAGGTTTGCGGTTAAGTCGAGCGTTGTTTTTCATTAATTTAACTGTAGACTGTAATCCAAAGACGGATTATTAACTTATAAGCTAAATAAGTTGTAGCGTAGGACTCTTACTTTAATGGGGGCTACCCATTTTTTTTATTTTGCTAAATTAGCAATAGTCATGTATACTAAAATATAATGCACCATTATTTATCTGAATGAAAATATGTAGGACACTGAACAGCGTTAGTAATATAAATATAACATATGGGCTAATTGTGGGGTCCCTTTTCCTTTCAAATTTAAAGTGTAAAGCCCGTCCTGGTTTTCCCTATTATAACCTAACACGTGTTGTAGCGTCTTTCTTAGTTTAGGTACCGTTTTGTCGGTGCTTGCTATATAATCAAGTTTGTTTCAAACTAATTCAGATCAAATCGTTTTTGACGCCAAAAGTCATGATGTAATATTTTTTTTTATTCCATTGGTTATGATTCTCAACTTAACATATACCCCAAGTCATGTGAGAAATGTAGTATATATATATATATATATATATATATATATATATATATATATATATATATATATATATATATATATATATATATATTTATATATATATATATATGGTAAGTAAACATTTAGGCTGCATTTCCATGTAGATGTGATACTTTATTAAAATACTTATTATTAATTGTGCATTTAAGATGCAAATAATCGTCTTTCAAATGAATCTTTTATTTAAATTCTACAGTAAATTTACAGTATATTTGTTATATATTGAATCTAACAAAACTTGACTACATATTTATTATTCTGAAGAAATATATTTTGTCATAGTTTAATACAATAAAATTGAAAAAAAAACTGTGCACAAGCAAACATAGATACACATAAAATATAGCAAATATAAAATTTATTTTGTGCATTAGTCAATGATTAGTGTGTAATTAAGAAAGCAATGTACAAAACGAAAGAGAGTTGTGTGAAACACACAGACTTCATCTATAAAAATTCATAAAAGAAAAAAAAAACATTAAGGTAAAATTATAAATCTGTACTAAAGGGTTAGGCGTAAACAGTAATGAATTGTACATTGTATTACATTTAATTAAGAAAATATAAACTTACCAATTTGAACCTGACGGTCTATGGGGCAGATGAAGTAAAGATTACCTGTAAGAATACTCAAGGGCCCACCTGGTCAGTTAAACGCCCAGATTTTTTATATTTTCCTAAACGTGAGTCAGGTACCATATACAGCAAGGTCAACTCGTTGACGTCTTACGGACTCCAGCAAGGTAAAGACGGCAAAGTTTGTATAGTTCTTATTTTCAATGCATTTGTCATGATAAAGGTTTTTATTTTTTATTTATAAAGAAAACAAAATATGATAGAATGGCTGGTTTTACCGAAAAGGCTTTGGATAAAGATTTATTGCAGAGCCCCAACAGTCGTAGGTACCCTTTAAATTTTTTGTAGACACAGAGATACAATGCTTTTAAACCTCTGACAATAAGTTTGAAAAGTGCTGAAACTTTCTATAGATGAGGATGTATCTTAACATAAACATAATAAATTGTTTGAAAAATCTCACAACATGAAATAATGGTAATGTTACGGGTCACTTGTAGGTTAGATAAAAATAGGTTAGAATAATCTAGAATTAGGGGAGAGTGCGTGTGTGAGTTGAGTTTACCATAGAATATTGTTAACCCCGGTGTGTTTGTGTATTGTTGTCCCAAGGTATAAAAGCTGGAGTGAATGATTGCCAGGGGTTAGTTGCTAGCGATTAGGACGAGGGCTATTTTTGAATGTATATATTTGAGACGGAATAAAAGTAGTGAACGTAGTCACGAAGCGTTGTTGTTTATCTGAAAATAACCAGAACGTAACAGGTATGATTGTAAATTCGTATGGCAGTCTACACTACATTTCTCTACTTTTACATAATACAAAAACCGAAATATAGAAATTACAGTGGATGATACGACTTCATATGGTTGAAGTAATCCACCCTGTTTTCAAAAAACGTTTTACAAAATGTGCACAATGACTTCCTCTTGTGAATCGTCCTAAGGTGTAAATCCAATGTACGACGATCATGGAACTGCCTGCTGCACTGTCTACATTTCAACTGTGTTCCAGTTCCTGGATTTGTATCTGTTGTTACGTTGGTTGCGCCACTGTATCTCGTTTCTTTTGTCATTCGATCAGGGTATGTCGTAGCCTGCCTTTTCATCACTGGAGACGGTCTATTATCTTGTACTCTAACTATTCTGTTCGGAGTCTGAACCGGTTTTCTCTGGAAGGAAATTGTATCGTTATTAAAAATTAAATAACATCATTGGGATATTGTCTTTAAAAATGAATAAACTTTGTATGTCTATATATTCTGGACCAGTGGTTTAAACCGCGGTTGGATCCCAAGGATTCGGTGAGTCAGTCTCCGGTGTTCGGTTTAGATCAAGACAAACACCCGACTCATATGATTCACAATCGTATATTGTCAGTGCAGACGATAGAACTTTTGAGGAACATTCGGAAAATGCGCCTATGAAACTAATGGCGCACGGTACATCCTAAAAGAACACGAACCACAGATCTAGACCAATTTCAGTGACAACCGCAAACTTTTAAAACTTTTTTTAACAACAAAACTTACTTACATTCGAAATAGCTTTAGATTAAAGATACCTATTATTTCAAGTCAAACTGTATTTATCGTGGGTCTATGGCATTAGCCCAGGTCAATTATCTCATTGTTCATTAATCTCATCGCCATTACGTCCACCCCATAATATTTTACCTGGAGCTCAAGATGAGATTCACGGCATTCTGTAGAATGTCTATGGTGGATTGACAGTGTCAAATAAATTAAAGACATGTTATTAAATAACTTTAAGAGTGGTAGGAAAAAAATTATAGATGAAAACGATCTCAGACGAATTACTCAAGAAGAAATTACCTCAAGACCAAATATCTCAGAAGAAATTATCTCAAATTGATCTCACGGACAAAAGATATAAAGACCTCAGCTCAGAGAAGTTTTAACTTCTTTGCGAAAACTGTTTAGTCTGCTCTAAATTTTAAACTACTTATCAGATGATTTAATTTAATCTATCTTTACTGCCATTTTATTAAATATAATTACCACAGATAATGTATTTAATTATAATATCCCTTAGATATCATCACTCTACAAATACCAAATAATATTTCAGATAATTTAATCTATTTTTAAAGCCATTTTATTTCCATTAATTACCACAGATAAGGTATTTGTTTATAATGTCCTTTAATTACCTGTATCTCTCTTTCCTATAATCACCACAGATAATGTATTTATTTATATTGTCCCTTACTTACCTGAATCTCTCTATAGGTTTTAGTTAGCTTGTCCCTCTCCTCCGCTGATAGTTTAAATTGTTCGTTAGTGTAGCGTCCGTTGCTTTTTTCCAATTCAAAGGCAATGTGCATCAGTTTTCTAACGGATTCATCTCTTTTCTTCTCCATTTCTGGAGATTTTCCCAAGTTGTGAAACAGCACAGCACGATCTTGACATTCCTTAAAAAGCCTCCCTAAATCATCTTTCTGTTGACTGCGCCAAGATCGAAACGAGTGCGGCTGATCCGCTTCAGTTTGTTCCAAGTCAAAACTTTCTCCGTTCGTCAGGATAACGATGCAATGATCTTTTATGATATTTTTCCCAAAGATACATCTCAAAATATTCAATGTTTTTGCTTGATCTTCAGTAAAACCTTCGCCGTATTTCAGTACTAAAATAAAGGCATGAAACCCTTCAGGACATTCTCCCATTACATTAGGTAAGACTTGGGTTATAGTTTTCACATTTTGTGACTCGTCCGTATCCATTAGTCCAGGCGTGTCTATAATTTGTATGCTGACGTCACATTGTTGCCCGTTTGATACAGTGAATGTATTCGAAGGGGTAAAAACTTTCCGAGCCAGGATTGAGTTTCCCGTGCTGCTTTTTCCAACAGCTTTTTTGCCAACTAAAAGGAAGTTTAACTTTTTATCGAAAGACGGCCTTCTACATTGTACCTGCTGTGAAGAGAAAAAAAATTTATATACATATGTACAAATACTAGAATATCTATACTTAGATTTTTTTAATGTAATAGTACTTTAGCTTCAGAGAAAAACAGAACAAAAGGCAAATCGAAACATAACCAAAAGAACAGGAAAAACCCAACTAACAGAAAAATTGACAGAAAAATTAAAACTGTCATGACTTAAATAGGAAAAAACAAAGAGTAAACAGCAGAACAGGAAAAAAACGATTTGATCAGAAATGAAGAACACGTAAGGGCGCCGGGTGCTTCATGTAATGACGAGTACCACCGTGTCCCAATTGTATGGTACTTATTAAAAGGAATGTAGGCGTCATGGTGTTGAAAGAGGAGACCAGGTTTAACCGGGTCAATCGACCACCGGGGTGTCCCTGATTTGATTTAGTGAACGATTGTAATAGTGTGTGTATGCGTGTGTGCGTGTTTTTGTAAATGTGCGTGTGTACCAACGTGCATACGTATGTGGGTCAATTTAAACACAATAAAGACCAACCGTTACAGAAGTCCTTCTCTGTAATTTCTCTTTGGCAAGATTTTCCGTTGGTTCTTTACCAGGTGACGTAAGATGAGCATTCTTATTTTCTACCGGCGGACTGTGCAGTGATCGACGACGTAGAGCGTCGAAACTATTGGAAACCTCAAAATTGTTATCTTGCTTTTGAAACAGTTTTTGACTATTTTGAGAATCTCTTCTGTGGAACGAACTGGCCATGATTTTACTAGCGGGCAATTTTCTTTCGCCATCTCGTTCTGGTGTTCTTTCTACACGTAGATCGTTAACAGATATGCCGAGACTTCTTTGTATATATCTCCCCGGGAGATGTAAAACCATTTGTAAAAGCTGATGGATACTTTCTTTCTGTTTTCTAATGTACTCATCTGCTCTAAGAATTTTATTATAAAACAGAACCGTTCTATAATGGCAAGCTTTGAACAACTGAACTAATTCTACCGGGTCCGTTTGCTGTTTGCACCACTTATCAAAAGATAAACTTTCTTCCTGCAACTCAAAATGGACCCCATGTGTCATTACGATGATACAGTTTTGAATCAGATGTTTCCCAAAACATTCTCTAATAGTTGAAATCGTCTTTCGTTTCTTAGCTGTCCATTTTTCTTTAAATTTGATGACAATGACAAATGCATTAACACCCTCTTTACAAATTCTCATAGCTCCGTTTAAATTAGACATTGTGATGCTTTGAGCATCAGTGTCTTTAATACCGGGCGTGTCCACGATATTTATTGACCCATGGTCCCACTGTTTACTCTCAACGTGTATCTCTTTAGTGCCAGACTTCTCGGCAGAAACAGGCCTCAACTTTTGATATCCCAGAATAGTATCGCCCGTTGAGCTCTTCCCTTCTCCGGTCATTCCAATGAGTACAATGTTAAGTGGGTCAATATCTGACTGGCCTTGTGATGTGGTCATTTTCCTAAAGATGGATTGGATTGAACATAATGTAAAAATAATGAAAATAGTAAAAATCAATAAATGTGAATATTGTAATAATAAAATTGACAGCGTATATGAAAAACAAATAGTTCAACAAAAACACATTGTTCAAAGCAATTTATTATCATTTCATACTTTTGATATTTCAAAAAGATTGGCAACTGCGATTTTTACTATGCCCTTTTTGAGGAGTGCACAAACGCTGGCTCCAACAATCAAATTGTGCTAAACGTTTAGTTTACAATGCAAATATTTAAAGAAAAGGATTGAAAAGCTTGTTCCAAATGGTTCCAAACGTTTGTTGCCTTAAAGCATATTTTCCAACCAAAATTGTTTATAACATTTGTGAAATAAACACAAAATGACTTCCGGTTTTACTAAGGCTAGTAATATTCAAACAAATAATGACAAGTAATGTAATAGTAATTTATCTAACATTTGTATTTTAATTTTTATTAGTAGATTATATTTTAATTGATACAATTATTCAAAGTGGATTTTTGACGGCTTATATTTAATACAAAAATATGAAAATGAGTTAAAATATATAGTTCGCTATCAGCTTTAATTACAAATGTAACAACAATGTTAACACTTGCCATAATTTTAAAAAGATTTGTTTTCAATTAAGTTTGATTACATAGACATTTTATACGTATTGCAAAAATGTCTGGTATTTTATTGAAATCATCCCATAAACTAAATGTTGTAATATATATATATATATATATATATATATATATATATATATATATATATATATATATATATATATATATATACATATATAAAATATAAATAGTAAACGAGTTTTGGTTAAACTCAATTATACCATACTTATTTGGGTTTAGATTTAAATTAGCGAACTTGCTACAAATATATTGTAAACATACGACTAGGGCTTAGTGTTTATTAGCGCACTGTCGATAGACAAGCAAAATACAAATACACCTACACCCCAAGTGCCTCCACACGCTATTTAAAATTTCTTCACACTTTCCCGAAACTGGGCCTTCGCCCGAAGCCCCATTTCCTGTCCCAGATACACAACCAACACCCGGCACGTCTTAAAGCACAAACACATTCCTTGTTACCAGTGTTTCTTACACACATTTTTCTCCGGGAGGGGGGCGGGGCATTTGAAACTTTGGAGGGGTCGAAATTTTCACGCGTGGCAAATGTAAAAGTTTATTTTCTTTAAAATTCCATTCATTTCGGCGGGACGGTAGACGTGCTCTGGGGTGGGGTGGTAGTGGAGGGGGGGGGGGGAATTGACTTTCTACTTTCTCGTTGTATAATGTTAGAAGGAAAGTATAGACTAAGTCTGTCTAGCCCGGGCAATTCAAAACCTTTCGCAGAACATCATTAAAAAATGTATACAACTACTTTATTTTTATAGAAACCATTATAAAGGTTCATGTTTTTTTTTAATTCTCCATACCGCTTGATGTTCTTTACAGCTTTATAGTAGTGAATTTTTAATGCTGCTCTATTGAGATAACACGTTTTATTTTTTCGTACACAGTCATATAAAACTAACTAAAAGAATAATTTAAAATTTGACAACACTTACAAAGATGTTTCTGTTTATCAAATCCTCTCTTTGTACCACGTTACGCCACCAATGTCTTTTCAATTCAAAATAATAATAGAGGAAATACAGCAACAACGCCGACCAACCCGATCCTAGAAATAACCAACGCCGTCTGTCCCGTGATGACCTTGTATGGCTGGTATCAAAAATGAAACTGAAAGGCTTTTTTTCCTTGAACGCTTCTCGGCACATTTTAAAGACGCATAGTTTAAATGCCAACACTGAAACTGATAATTTGTGTTTATAAGAATAATTTATGAAAAGTTTTAAAGACTCGCAGTTTAAACGCCAACACTGAAACTGATAATTTGTGTTTATAAGAATAATTTATAAAGTTTTAAAGACGCACTGTTTAAACGCCAACACTGAAACTGATAATTTGTGTTTATAAGAGTAATTTATGAAGTTTTAAAGACTCACAGTTTCAATGCCATATTGCCAACACTGAAACTGATAATTTGTTTTTATAAGAATATTTATTAAGTTATTAAGTAAACACAGTTTTATTAGAAAACGTTTAATTTGATACATTAGAAATTAAAACTTTCATTATTAAGATAAACACTGCGCATGGTTTATTTTGTAAATATCATAATGTCAATTCAGCTTTGTCAATTGGCATGTTCCAATCATACAGCTGATTGCAATTATTACTAAATTTTAAACTTATTATAATTTAGCTTGGTAGTGATCAAGATGCTGGTAAAATGATTATTTTACCTCGACATATGAAGAGCCCAATGGCAAAATGACTTAAACACATTCTAGATCGTTTTCTAAAAAGCACAATTTAATTCAAATACAAATGTGCATGTACTGATATTAAAAATGTATTTCCCAAACGTTACAAAAAAAACTTCTTCACTGTGTAATATTGTTTTTAAATTCATGTTTGTTTTAAATTTACTAATTATTATTAATAATTATCACTCGCAATTAAATACGTTTAAAAGTGGGATATGCATTTAACCACCTTTGACCAAGGATATTTTAAATCAATAAAATATAAACTTTTTTTTAACATTCATTTTTAGATCTGGAAGATTTCGTTTAATGAAAATGTTATTTTATCATTACTAAATTGTAACTGCTTCGTTTATTTTTTTTTCTTTAGTTTTCTTAACAGTGGGGCATTTTGGCTCAAATTCCTATTTCTTTAAACGTATCATTCCGGGTGTGTATTTGTGTTTTTAAAAAACGTGTAGATTTAGTATCACGGTCGTGCTATCTGGAAATTAATGATTGGATGCTTCTGATACTTAGATTAGATATCATTGGTCAATACACACTAAACACCTTTTTCAATTAAAATTCAATTTCGTTTAAGCTTTTTGCAAAAGTATGGAAAATAGATTGTTCATTTTACAGCACTTAGACCCTTTAGTTGGTGATAAAATTTAGCGAATAGCTAAAACTGGTTATGATGAATTTTAAATTGGGCGTAAAACGGCTTCTTGACCGAGGGCAGGATGTCGATCCAAAAACTTGGGTAGAATAGACCCGTTCACTAAAACACTATGTATGAATAAACGTGTGTGTGTGTGCTAGATTTGGTGTGCTCGGTACATGATCTGTAATCAGTCTTGCGTGACCAGGTGTTGTACACCACATCCGTTGACTATTCATCGAGGCCATGAATACCCGGCAAAATCTGGGCCATTTACGTCATACGTCAAGCGTTTAATGAATAGCGAGGCGTGTAGGCTTTCAAGGACGATGGGTATTAAAGGTGGAAATGGAATGGGGGGGGGGGGAACAGTAATAAAAAAATACCTTGCGAGGCTTCGCGAGGAAAAAAAATTAAAATTCGAGAACGACAATTTTCCTGTAAACAAAATTATATACCAACAGTTCCTTAATCCAAGCTTTACGTGAATAGTTTTTTCATGTTTGTTTAATTTTATTTTAAGGCGCATCTTTTTTAACCGATGGCGTTTTGTGCATGATACTAAATATGTGAATAGCTTTTGATGCATAGTTTTACTTCCAAGTTTAAACTCAATGGTTTTATGCGATGAATTAAAAGTGCATGGCATGATGTTAAAGAATCTTAAACAGTCTTTATTTTGCAGCGTATCGGGTATTTAATGTATTGAACAGTCATACTTGCCGTCAGTTAAACCCAAGGAGCATTCACCTCCTGTCAATTACTCCCCCACCCTCGGGACATTACCACCCACCCCCCCCCCCCACCCCCCGCCTAAAAAACCTCAGAAGGGGTGTGGGATGTCCAAGGGAAGGGGGTAATGCCTTGCTCCTTCCTCAGAACATTCTTCACCCACAAACTTTACCCCCCCCCCCCCCCCTTTCCCAAATGAATTAATCCCCAGTCAACTACTGTGAGTAATAAAGCATATAAAAATCCATTATAATAAGCTATTTAATGCCCTGAAAATAAGAAAATAAAACATACTTGCGTTCTACAATGAAAGCTTCGTAAGCTCATGAGAACTCGTATATTTATAGGAACCAAAGTTTTTAATACAGAAAGCAAGTTTATTCTGTTTTCTTATTTTCAGTGCATTTAAAAGCCTAATTTTTAAAAGAAACGTTTTACTTTTTTTTTCTTTAAAGTAATTTGTTTCGAAACAGGCTGACATCACTTAGGCTACGACTAATGCATGTTTTCTTTAACACCAGATCAGCTTCATGCAATCTCTAAAAATTAGTCATCTGCCACTTTGTAACCTTCAGTGGCAACCAGAGTTTCTTCCATGCATCTTGTCAAATGGGGATGGGGTCATGCTCCCCCGAAGAAAGTCTCCCCTCCCCCGAAGAAAATAGAATTTATACAGAAAAATATATACTTTTACCAGTGTTCCCCTGGAAAATTAAGACCACCCCACCCACCAAAAAATAGTCTGAAAGAAACACTGGTGGCAAGTAATTATCAGTTGTAAACTGTTCTTATTTGTAAACAGTGAAGTCGAGTATTCTGTTGAGATTATTTATGTCTTTGTCTCCCTTTTGTTACTAAATTTAGAAATTTTAAAATTCAATTTAAATCTAATTAGATTAAATTAAGATATCATTGCAATATCAATGAATTAGAACAAATATGGAATGTTTGAATAAACATTTGAGGTGGGTTTAAAAATTGAGCAATAAGATTTGCGAAAAACCAAAAACAAATGGATTTTGCGAATGATATAAATGCTCATTAAAATAAATGTACGATACACTGAAACATAAAGGTATATAAGTAGTCCTTAAATGTCATTCAAGACTATCAAAGTCTTCTCTACTTTTTCTCCTTTTCAAATAGAATGTTATATAAATATATGTTTCTTAATTTTCTAATGGTGACAATTTTATTTTCACGAACTTTTTCCCCCGCTGAAGACACTATAATATAATAAATGAATTGTTGATAATTATCATAATATAGTAACATATTTACCAGAAATATAGTTGATTCTTAACACTAAAAATATCAAAAATATAAGAAAAGTTTGGTTTAGGTTATTGTGTTATTCAACATTAAAGCGTCAGGAAGATCTCCTGCTTGGAGAGGCGGCAAAGTGTGAGACTTCTAGCCAGAAGTACATTTACCCTCCTCCACATGCCACACATTCGTTCACGTGGCAATAGGGACAAGATTGGGTAGCAAGAGCAGCAAGCATACCAAGGGCATCAGGCTTTGACTAGCCAAAACTTGCGTTTAACTTCATGGCGATCGAATCTCTTATCCTAAACTTAACCTTTACTGCGGAGGAAGTACAAAGTAAATATGCTAAAAATACCTCCTTAAAGCATGTATGTTTATCAATTCAATAACACAAGTTTTCTAGGGGTTTGAACTCGCGACTTATCGTTTCAGAAACCATGAGCTTAACAGACCTGACCACACCTAGCTTCCTTTACCTGGTAGAATATCACAGAAATATCACTTTACAAAAGTACACTTTCACAATCTAGCTTGTCATGTACAAGCGTAATGTATACAAGGAAACTTTGGAGTGCAGTAATGCGTAAGACATCTTCAGATCTAAGTTCTACAATGACATATTCAATGATTTTTTTACATTTTCTGTATTTTACCATTTCAAGGTACAAATATTACATAGTTATTCTTTGATTAGTTATAAGATTTAAGAACTTGTGCTACATTGTAAGTTAAGTTACCTTTGGAAACTGGCGGTCCATAGGGCAGGTGATATGGAATTCACCTGTTTTCTGTGACCTTGGTATATGAAGGGATAGGGGGGTCAGCCGTCTTTACTTTCTCCAACGTACGTCAGGTACCCATCAGAGCTGGTTGGGCTCCGAGATGTGTGACTCTGGACCCGAACTCGACACTTTCGGGTTAGCATTCAAACGCTCTACCACTCAACAGTGTTCCCTCTAAGCTGCGCGGCTGCGCGGCCGCGCAGTACTTTCAAATGTGCCGCGCAGACATTTTCTGACCCCGCGCACAGATTATCAGAACGTCGGGCTAGCCTGATTCACAAGAAAAAATGTGGCCAGTGGTTTGAATTAAGCGACATTTTTATTGCCTGTTTTGTTAAACGAACAGTCTTTGTGTTTTGATGCATAAACATAAACCAAGGGGTATCATTGACTTAGGGGGGGGGGGGTGACCTTGGTTGTCATACCACAGGTCCAGTTAATGACTTCACTCTAAACTGAGCGGGGCGGGTACCGATGTGATGTCTGGGTGACCCTCCCTCTGCTTGATTTAATGGTTTACTGACACCTAATACCGGAAAGGGATTGTGGCTACTAGCTGACCATGCAAGGTTTTATTTTCTATTGTCACTGCCCTCCCCCATCTCCCAACCCCCACCCACCTCCTGATACTAAGACGGTTTACCCAAGTCAGATGTAAAATCTACTTTACTAAAGGTGGATGTCTTTTTTCTGTTTGGTTTAAGGATTTATATAATATATATCCAATTCTTGGGATTATTACGTGCACCTGGATCGAACTGTTTCAGTATTCACAGACTGGTTAGGTAAATCAGGAATAAATGTCCACTACCGTGTGCTATTTGAAAATGTTGAAAAGAAAAATGTGTGTAACAAGCAGTACAACAATGTGGCACAAAAAAAGCGATAGATTCGTTTAAACTGGAATGGCTCAAAGTTATAGTAACAACCGATACGCCATATCAAATAATGTTTCGGTTGAATTAGAAAGCATCTACGAATATTCAGATGAGGTTGGACTGAAGTGTAAGTTCTGTGCTGCTACTACTTGTAATAAAACCAACATAAACAACGAATTGGTCACAGGAAAGCTCTGGGAATCATGGGCGCTTGACTACTGTAAACGTCAACTATTGTCTCTTGTTTACGTAGGAAATGTTGCGATTTCGTACAACAGCTCACATGGAACTGACCTTAAACGTCTGCTGGTTGAAACTTACAATGAGCGAGGAAAACTAATTGAGCAAAACGAGCGCCAGCGATCAAACGATGATAAAGTTCGAATCCTAACGGATAATGTTCTTCTTATCATTAAGATGAACGCCTCGATGCTGTCGGTACAACTGATTCATAACCACATGGGGAAGTATGTTTCAATACCAGACAGTTGGCGAAGTAAGAAATACGCCTTTGAGTTTGTTCAAGTAATCAACGAAGTTGTTGTAAAGAACATACTGACAGAACTTCGAGCAGCATAATTCCACACGCTTATAGTTGATGGCATAACAGTACATAAAATGCTAATCCTTTATTTTAAATTTCGTCCAGTCAATTCTGTATTCTACAAAACCGTTTTTAGTGGAATAACTCAGCTTACTGAGTGATGCCTTAGCTCTGGAGACAGGCGTAACAGCACTACACTGAACATTAAAGCAAAGAAAAGTGTGAGTTAAACGAAAGAATCGACACAAGGCAAACCACACAGTACATACAATCAGTCTGCGAACATTTAAATGTTAGGTTTCCAGGAGATGAACTGCAGTTTTTGTCATCTTTTTTTATGCTACAGGTTTAAAAAAAATGTGCATTTGAGTTCGGCGTCAAAGATATCAAAGAACTGTGCGTAAAGTACAAAGACGGGTTACGTACAACAAATGATCAGTTAATTACCATCCAATACAATGACTTCAAATTTCGATAAAGTGAAAAACTCAAATCTGTTTCTGTAAATTATATGTCTGAATATGCAAGATTTGTCAAAACAAAGAACAAAATTTAGCTCACTGGCAAAGTTAAGTGACATTATTGTACCTTCCAAGCATGCAGTGCTGATTACGAACAAGGTTTTAGTCTTATTAACATAATAAAAGTGCAAGCACGAAATAGACTTGAAGCCACACATTTGGAGAATCTGATGCAAACTAAATTATATCTAAATGCTGGAGAGGATGTGGATTTAAACAAAGCGTATAAGGTGTGGAAGCAATGCAAGGCTAGACGCGAGAAATTGCAATAAATGCCCCTGAAAGGTTAGCTAATATTTGTTTTTAAGTCAGCTTTATTAAATGTTGCATATGTTAAACTATTGCGTTTGTATTATCGTTATGGTATTAGCATTATTACCATATGACTGTCTTACTTTAACATAGTAAGTCGACCATATAACTTGTTGTCTAAGTATAACTGAAAGTTTTTATTAGTTTTTTATTTATTTTGATGGTATTCGTATCTCCATTTAATTGCATACGTTTCATAAGTCACACACATTATAGTATTAATTTATCAAAATGCATGCCTTCATTATTATGCTTAATTGCAAGACTAAAATACATATTAACTTGCCCAAGCCATTTTTAGCACCGCGCACAAAACATATTTTTTGCACACACACTCTTGGTCCTTAGAGGGAACATTGCCACTCAACCATACCGTGCCACGTTTGTTGCCATGTAAAGTAAAATTAAAGAATCCTCTTTAGACCTAGCGGTCCATTTGATAGATGAAGTAGAGTTCGTATGTTTCTTGACCTCGGCCTTTACTCAGGGACGCTCTACTGACTTCAACCCGGATTCGAACCCGGTACTTTAGGATAGCAGGTCAGCGCTCTACCGCTTAGACAACGCCATGCAATTGGGTGTGGTAATGTAAGACGTTTCAGTTGGGTTAAAAATAGGCTGTGTTAACAACGTGTGTGTTGCGACACATGTGTTATCTCAGAGTAACTTCGTGCAGTTTTAGTACTAGAAAGGTTTGCTGTGCTTGAGGTAATTTTTTGTCAACAGTGCTTTTGTTATTTCTTGGTTACCCGAGTAGCTTAGTTAAATCTTGCCAAATTTTGGAAGTGCTACACTTGTCATTCCTAGTGAAGTAAAGCTAAACTTGTCATTTCTGGTGTTGTTTTTTTATAAATTTAACTGTAGACTGTAACCCACAGACGGATTATTTACTTATAAGCTAAACAAGTTGTAGGACTCTTACTTTATTGGGGCTGCCCATTTTTTATTTTGCTAAATTAGCAGAAGTCATGTATACTAAAACATACTGCACCATTATTTATCTCAATGAAAATTATGTAGGCTGCTGAACAACATTAGTAATATAAATATAACATGGGCTAATTGTGGGGTCCCTTTTCCTATCAAATTTAAAGTGTAAAGCCCGTCCCGATTTTCCCTATTATAACCTAACACGTGTCGTAGCGTCTATCTTAGTTTAGGTACCGTTTTGTCGGTGCTTGCTATATAATCAAGTTTGTTTCAAACTAATTCAGATCAAATCATTTTTGACGCCAAAAGTCATGATGTAATATTTTTTTTATTCCATTGGTTATGATTCTCAACTTAACATATATCCCAAGTCATTTGAGCAATGTGAAATATATATATATATATATATATATATATATATATATATATATATATATATATATATATATATATGGTAAGTAAACATTTAGCCTGCATTTCGTGTAGATGTGAAACTTTTATTTAAATACTTATTGTTAGATGTCATATAAGGTGCAAATAAATCGTCTTTCAAATTAATCTTTTATTTCCATTTTACAGTAAATTTTACTTATTAATTTGTTTATTTATTGAATCTAACAAAACTTGACTATACATTTATTATTCTGAAAAAAAATGTATTTTTGTGATAGTGAGTTTAATACAATAAAATTGAAAAAAAAACTGTGCGCAAAAAACTTACATACAACATAAAATATAGCAAATATTTAAATTCATTGTGTACATTAGTCAATGATTAGTGTACAATTAAGAAAGCAATATACAAAGCTTAAGAAAGTTCTGTGAAACACACAGAACTCATCTAGAAAAATTCATAAAAGAAAAAAAACATTAAGGTAAAATGCTAAATCTATACGAAAGTTTTAGACTTAAATATTGCGTATGATGTATTATATTACATTCATTAAAAAAAATATTAAGTTATCATTTTTAATCTGATGGGCCATGGGGCAGATGAAGTAAAGATCAGTTTTAAATATACTCAAGGGCACATGTGGTCAGTTATATGCCTAGCGTTCTTTATTTTCCTAAACGTGAGTCAGGTACCCTATACAGCTAAGTCGACTCGATGACGCCTTACGGACTCCAGCAAGGTAAAAATGGCAGTGTTTATTTTTCCTTTTTTTTTTAAATTTCCAATGCATTTGTCATGTATGAGGCTTTTATGTTTTATGTATAAAGAAAAAATATGAAAGAATTGCTGGTGTAACCGAAAAGGTTTTGAATAAAGTTTTATTGCAAATCCCTAATGGTCTTAGTACCCATTACATTTTTATAGAAGACAAATATTAAATGCTTCCAAACCGCTGAAAAGTTTGAAAAGTGCTGAAATTTTATTTGGATGAGGATTTATCTTGACATAAACATATGTCGTCCCCCCTGCCCCCCCCCCCCCCCACCTCTGATAAATATGATATTATGTTTGAAAAAAATCACAAGAGATAGTGGAATGATTTAAAATGGGAATAATATTCTGCACTACTTATTTCTACTTTAAAGTAATATAAAAATTGAAACAAGTAAATTACAGTGGATGATACGACTTCATATGGTTAGAGTAATCCACCCTGTTTTCAAAAAACGTTTTACAAAATCCACACACTGACTTCCTCTTGTGGATGTTTCTGATGTGGAAATCCAGGGTTCGACGATCGTGAAACGTCCTGCTGCACTGTCTACATTTCAACTGTGTTTCTGGTAATGTAGTGGTGGTTACTTGCCATGTGTTGCTGTTGTTACCATACCTCACTGCTTTTGTCATTCGTCCTGAGAATGTCGTAGACTGCCTTTTTCTCGCTTGTGGTTGTGTATTTGTATCTTCAGTACTAACTGTTCTGTTTATAGACATCGGAGTCTGATCAGGATTGCGCTGAAAGTTAATTTTATAATTATTAAATCGCATGGCATCATTTGTCCTGATATATTTTGTCCTGGTATCTTTTGTCCTGAGATCATTAGTCCTGTCACCATATATATATATATATATATATATATATATATATATATATATATATATATATATATATATATATATATATATATATATATATATACAAAATATGTATATAATCGATATATATGTATATATATAATCAATATATATATATATATATATATATAAAATATGTATATATATGTGTATATATATATGTATATATATGTATACATATAATCTATATATATATATATATATATATATATATATATATATATATATATATATATATATATATATATATATATACATACATATACATACATAATATACATACTGAACGGCACCTTTAATGCAAGTGCCTATAATGTCCAATAATTACCTGTTGTTCTCTATACTCCTCTATCAGTTGACCTCTCTCCTCCACACATCGTTTAAATTGCTCGTTAGTGTATCGTCCGTTTTTCACCAACTCAAACGCCTTGTGCATCAGTGTCCCGACAGAGGCGTCTCTTTTCTTCACCATCTCCTCATTTCTTCCCAGGTTGTAAAACAGCACCACGCGTTCTTGACATTCCTTGAACAGCCTCCCGAAAGCACCTTTTTGTAGTCTGCGCCAGTCTCGGAATGCTTGCGGCTGATCCGCTTCATCTTGGTCTAAGTCAAAACGTTCCCCGTGTGTCAAAATAATGATGCAGTGATCCTTCACGACATTATCACCAAAGATGCATCACAAAATATACAACGTTTTTGCATCGTCTTCAGTAAAACTTTCGCCGTATTTGAATACAAGAAGCAGAGCATCGAACCCTTCGGGGCAGTCAGACATAATGTTCGGCAAGACTTGGGTTATGGTTTTTACATTCTGTGACTCATCATCGTCCATAAGCCCAGGGGTGTCGACAACGTTTATTCTGACGTCATCGCGTTGGCAGTTTGATGTCATAGATGTATCTAACGGGGTAAAAATTTTACGTCCCAAAATAGAATTCCCTGAGCTACTTTTTCCCACCGCTTTTTTACCAACTAAAAGGAAGTTCAATTTTTTCTCACTTGGAGGGCTTCCAGATTGTACCTGCTAAAGGCAAAATAGAAATATATTAATATACATATATTTATATATTAATACATCAAAAAAATACTAGAAGTATATAATGCTGCGATAGCAATCGGTATTTTACAGTTCTTAAGTGTAAGAACAGAACAACACACAACACAAAACTAATAGCTGAAAAAATTAGATTATTTTTTTAATAAATTGAACTAGACAGAAAAAAAACATGAAAGCACACAATAATATCCATATAAATATATATAAATGTGTATATATATATATATATATATATATATATATATATATAATTATTATATAGGCCTATATAATATATTAATTTCAACTATATGTACCAACCATTACAGAATTCCTTCTTAGTACTTTCTCTTTGACAAAATTTTCCGTAGCCTCTTTCCCAGGTGAAGTTTGATGTGTGTACATGTTTCTTGCCGTCTGATGTAATGATTGCCGACCGTGTGTGCTGAAACTGTAAGCAGTTTGATACTTGTTGTCCTGCTTTCTAAGAACGTTTTGGCTAGAACCTCTTCTGTCTGTCGAGTTTCCCTCGAAGTTGTTGCCAGATTTTTTTCTTTCGCCATCTCGGTCAGTTGATCTTTCTACCTGTTGATATCTTCTTTGTTCTGTAATAGCTTTGGCGTTACTTCTCTTAACATATCTCCCTGGGAGGTGTAAAACCATTTGTAAAAGCTGATGGATACTTTCTTTCTGTTTCCTAATGTTCTCATCTGTTTTAAGAATTTTATTATAGAACAGAACCGTCCTATAATGACAAGCCTGGAATAACTGAACTAATTCTTCCGGCTCAGTTTGAACGCGACACCACTCATCAAAAGATAAACTTTCTTCATTCAACTCAAAATGGACCCCGTGTGTCATAACAATGACACAATTCTGGATCAGATGTTTTCCAAAACATTCTCTGATAATGGAAATCGTTTTCAGTTTTTTAGCTGTCCATTTTTCTTTGAATTTGAGAACAATGACAACCGCATTGATCCCCTCTTTACAAATTTCCATGGCTCCATACAAATTAGACATTGTAACGTTTTCAGCATCCGTGTCTTTAATACCTGGCGTGTCCACGATATTTATTGACCCATGGTCCCACTGTTTACTCTCAACATGTATCTCTTTAGAGCCAGACTTCTCGGCAGAAACTGGCCTCAACTTTCGATACCCCAGAATGGTGTCGCCCGTTGAACTTTTCCCTTCTCCGGTCATTCCAATGAGTACAATGTTAAGTGGGTCAATATCTGATTGGCCTTGTGACGCCGACATTTTTCTGGAAGTTTACTGCATTGAATATAAATTTTAAAAAACTATTTTATTATAATTTAAAAGATAGCTGCGCTAGGTATTTAAAAACTTTCAATAGTTGCTTATTGGCAGTTCAATTGATTAATTACAGTTAATCCACTATAAAAAATGACTACATATAATCATCTGTGCACATTTTAAAACTATCACCAATACGGGGGGGGGGGGGGGGGATGCACCAAATGCAAAATTACACAGAAAATACAGCTTTTTTGAGTATTTTGAATCAACGACCGGAGAGGGTTGATACCAACATTTATTAATTTACGTTGAAAACGATGCTTTTTGCACATAACTTTTCGCCATATATATGCTTATGTAGAGGTTTATATATATATATATATATATATATATATATATATATATATATATATATATATATATATATATATATATATATATATATACCTAGCACAAGTTGTTTTTTTTTAGCTAGCATTTGTTAAGTTTGACACATGTACCTGTAAACACTTACAAACGTTAGGTCGTAGCTCCCGAGCTATTAAATCATCAACGGTTTTTCAGGGTCGGCGTGGTCGAGTCGTTACAAGCTAATGATTGCCAAGCCGATGAGTCTCGAGTTCAAACCCTCTGGCTGATGAGGTTGATAGCTGGGGACAGTAAATCTTCAATGACTAAATCAAACAACTGCAGCCTTGTAGTATGTTCATGGTTGGACAAAGGTTATGGATGCAAATCCAAAAAGAAAAGCAGGCTGAAGTGGAAGTTAACATTTGATACGTATACCTTATTGTGTTGGATGGAATACCTTCCACACCAACAATAGAATTAAGAAGAAGAAAAATGTTTCTCTGGCCATCCACGTTGTACGTTCTGGGTATTTTAATATTTATTTTTTTAGTTTAAGCATACGTCAATATCTTTCCACGTATTCTAAGGATAAAATATTTATTTATGTGTAGAGGATTTGTTTTCTACCCTTATTGAACGATAATCCCATACAATGAAAATAGTTCAATAATAATCAATAGTGTTGCGTCGTGTTGGGCTAATCTCAGTTAATCCATTCGGATTTGCATTAAAACTAAAATACACGACGTGGTGACAGATGGTTGAGTAAACAAAACAACCGGCGATTCGCTTTTCGTTAGAAGCTTGCCAAGCTGTTCCGTTCTCGGGACGACAAATCAATTTTCAGCAGCCACCCCCAGCCCTACTTTAGTTAGTTATTCACTTGGGCGGAAAAGCGTACCTCCATTTTGTAATTTTGATTTATTCCAGTCAGGGTTTGTTTTGGGGTTTTTTTTTGTAAATCTTAGGTTAGGTTTGCCTGTCGTCCCTCCTGGGACATAGGCCGCTGACAAGAGCTTTCCAGGCTTCTCTGTCCTGGGCAACCCTCTACAACTGTCCCCAGGTGTATCCAATCTTCTTGGCGTCGATTTCCGGGTAACGTCTCTTGGTGTCACACAATTGTCAAAGATAGTTTGATGCGATAATCAGTTTAAAATAAAAACCAGGTCTTGTTCTGGCGTCTATTTGAAATGTATATAATTCAGTAATGCAACTCATATTGATTTTTTTATATTTTAATTCGAGCCTGTTTGGCAACCCATTGTACGCCATACGGGGGTGTCCGCACCACCTGCTCCCCCCTTGCTACGCCTCTGTGTGGGCACTGTTCATAGACGAGCAAACACAAAAATACACAAGCACTCCCGGTACCATCATGCTCCATAAATAACCAAACACTGTCCCGAGCCTCAGCTACACCCTTGGCTTCCTACATCCCCCACCACTAATAAGCATCAAAAGTCTATGTAATCATTATACTTTTTTTTTAAACTTTTTAAAAATATGGCAAAGCGATAAAATTATAGTTATATTTGTACAATTGAAAGCCTTATCGGAAATATCAATTGCACTCATTTTTATATTTTTGTATCAAATATAAGCCGTTGAAAAGTCATTTACAATTATTTTATCAATTCGAATATATTAAAAAACTGCCCTTAATTAACCTCTCCTTGAAGTCAACCGGAATGGCCGGAGAGAGTAAAACAATAAAAGTCACAACCATTGTTTTCCATGGTAAAAATACTATGGTGTGCAGCGTAGTATTGTATTTATATTAAATAATATAACATCCTTTATCACCACAACACCCTGACTCTACAAATCCAAATTAAAAATAAAAGTGTTTGCTACATTTCGATTATACTACTAGTAATTATTTGTTTGACTATTTATGGCCTTGATAAAACAGGAAGCTATTTTCTATTTATTACACAAATGTTATAAAATGTTCAATTTTGGTTTAATAATATGCTTTCTGGCAACGAAAATGTGGAAACATTTGGAACCAACTTTTCAAGTCTATTCCCCTACGCACCTTATATTTTATTTCAAAATGCTTTGTGTTTTTTTAAAAAATGAATACGAAAAAAAACATACTCTGTCACCAAAGTGCTCTATAAAGGTATTTTTTTCTCTTGCTCTATAAATGTTATTTGTTTTGCTATCTAATACACAGTAATATAAAAATGAACTCAACAAAATTAAATCTCAAAAACGGTCAAAACTTACAGACGTTTACGTGATCAAATATTATCTCTGTACCACTCTACACTAGCAATGTCTATCAAAATTACTTTAATCAAAATTGATTAGAGGAAAGAGAGCACAAACACAGCCCACTACACGCTCAGATAACAAACGATATCTGTCCTGTGATGATCGAATATGGCTGGTATCAAACTGAAACTGAAAGTTGGCGTTCTTGGAAAGCATTTATAACGATTTTTTTATATAATCGCATCGATTCAATTTTAAAACTGAAACAATTTTTTTTTCTAAGTGTAAGTTATGACACTGCTGATGGACAGAGTTTATTCCAGGCATCTCTTCGGAATTCGGAAGGGCTCGCCCCCCCCCCCCTCGAAAAAAAATCTACCGCCCCCAGAATAAAATAGAATTTATATAGAAAATATATACTTTTAACAGTAATCGCCCCAGGGAAAATTTCAAGTTCCCCCCCCCCCCCCGGAGAAAAAAGTCTGAAATAAATACTGTTTTGTTTTGGAAGAATGCTAAGAATAAGGTACAAACTTGTATTAATACTGAAACTGAATATTTGTGTTTATTGGAAGTATAAATTATGACACGGTTTAATGACGCACTCTTTCAATTTCAAAACTGAAACAGAATATTTGTGTTTATTGGAAGTATAAATTGTGACACGGTTTAAGGACGCACCCTTTCAATTTCAAACTGAAACTGAATATTTGTGTTTATTGGAAGTATAAATTATGACACGGTTTAAGGACGAACTCTTTCAATTTCAAACTGAAACTGAATATTTGTGTGTATTGGAAGTATAAATTATGACACGGTTTAAGGACGAACTCTTTCAATTTCAAAACTGAAACTGAATATTTGTGTGTATTGGAAGTATAAATTATGACACGGTTTAAGGACGCACCCTTTCAATTTCAAACTGAAACTGAATATTTGTGTGTATTGGAAGTATAAATTATGACACGGTTTAAGGACGGAATCTTCAACTTCAAAACTGAAACTGAATACTTGTGTTTATTGGAAGTATAAATTATGACAAGGTTTAAGGACTCACTCTTTCAATTTCAAACTGAAACTGAATATTTGTGTGTATTGGAAGTATAAATTATGACAAGGTTTAAGGACTCACTCTTTCAATTTCAAACTGAAACTGAATATTTGTGTGTATTGGAAGTATAAATTATGACACGGTTTAAGGACGGAATCTTTAATTTCAAAACTGAAACTGAATACTTGTGTTTATTGGAAGTATAAATTATGACACGGTTTAAGGACGAACTCTTTCAATTTCAAACTGAAACTGAATATTTGTGTGTATTGGAAGTATAAATTATGACACGGTTTAAGGACGAACTCTTTCAATTTCAAAACTGAAACTGAATATTTGTGTGTATTGGAAGTATATATTATGACACGGTTTAAGGACGAATCTTCAATTTCAAAACTGAAACTGAATAGTTGTGTTTATTGGAAGTATAAATTATGACAAGGTTTAAGGACTCACTCTTTCAATTTCAAACTGAAACTGAATATTTGTGTTTACAACAATAATACATTTTGTTTTGGGAGAATTCTAAGAATAAGGTAAAAACTTGTATTAATACTGAAACTGAATATTTGTGTTTATTGTAAGTATACATTATGACACGGTTTAAGGACACACTCTTTCAATTTCAAAACTGAAACTGATAATTTGCGCTTACAAGAATAATACATTTATAGGCTTTAACTGACGATGGATTATGGTGGAATTATGGTGCGGGTAGGGAAATGGAGAAAACATTTATGTTTTTAAAATCCCTTTCGAGATTTTGTTAACAGAAACATTCCATTCTTTGGGAACTACAATTTCCCTTCAAGATAAATTTAATAAAGTAGTTATTTATCTCATTCTTTGTTTTTCTTGTTTGTTTGTTATATGTGATTTTAACTGATGGCGTTTTGAGCATGATCATTGAAGTAATGGATACATTTTGACGAGTGGATTTAATTCCTGGTTGTATGTCAATTGTTTCATAAGCTTAATTAAAAGTGTATGGCACGATCTTAATGCATATTAAAACTGTGTATTAAGCATACTTTTAACAGTATTTCTTGTATAGAATATTGAGCATATTTTTACAGTTGTCCATGTATAGAATATTAAGCATATTTTTTACAGTTTTTCATGTATAGAATATTGAGCATATTATTATAGTTTTTCGTCTATAGAATATTGATCATATTTTAACAGTATTTCATGTAATTATAACACACAACTTTCAGGGTAGGGTGGGGCATTCAAACCCCACAAACTTTTACTCAAAATTAATTAACCTTCTGTCGTTTAACACCAAAAAAAATAATAATTGGTCGCTCATGAGATCTCTTACATGTATTACCGACCAAAGCTTTTATTAAAGAAAGCAAGTTTATTCTAATTTATTATTTTCAGTGCATTTAACAGCTTATTATCTTAAACGAGCCGACCCGCGGCGTATCATACGCCGCTATTTAGTTGTTTTATTTTCTACTTTTCAGTAATTCATAATTTGTGAATTCGACAGTACCACTGCTGTCACTGAAAAGGACGATAACCCTGTATTTATCTCCCCTTTTGCTACTAAATTTAGAAATTTTAAAATTAATTTTAAATATTTAAATCTAATTAGATTAAAATGGATGTCGTTGCTTTGTCATTGAATAAAAAAAGTATCTGGAAGATTTAAATGAAATCGCGGCATTTGAGATAGGTTAAAACTTGAGCCTCAAATTTTCCATAAATCACAGACTTTGTGAACTATATAAATGCTTATAAAAATAAATGCACAATCGAACATAAGGTAGATAACTAGGCCGTATAATGTCGCGCGATAATATCAACAGCTTCCCTACCTTTTCTACATTTCAAAGAGTGTGTTATATAAATATACACGTTTCTTAAGTTTCTAATAGTGACAATTTTATGTAAATAACTTTTTTACTATACAAAATGTCAATTTACTAAATATTATACTACATAAGGTATCCATACATAATATCACATTAAAAAGTTTGCCTTATATAATTTATCATTATATGATTATCTTAAATAAGATCAAAATGAATGTTCACCTTACAAAACTATTATTAACTGTTTAATTTACACGAAGTATAATTGATTGTTTACCTCGCATAAGATCCCAGAAATAGTTTACCTTACGTAAAGATCCATTAAATGTTTATCCTATATGATGTCTCTTTAAATAATTACCTGGTATTCTTCTTCTTCGATCTTAAATTTAGTGCTTAAAATTAATTCCCTCCAGCACAATTAAGTATACGTGTCAAAGGTTATGCGAAATTTAGGCCGTTGACTCCGATCACAGCCTGTTTTTCTTGTTGGATTTGCTTCCATAGCCTTTGTCCAACCAAAAACAAACTACAAGGCAGCAGTTGTTTGATTTTGGAGTTGTCTCTCCTAGAAGAGTTGCTGTCCCCAGCTATTAAGCCTCATCTGCCCGAGGGTACGAACTCCCGACGAATCGGTTCAGAAACTATGAACTTAACCAACCTGACCACGCCTAGCTCCCGTTACCCGTAAATAATGTCCCAGATATATAATCACCTGACATAAGGTCACTTTCACCATCTAGCTTGTCATGTACGAACTTGATATATACATAGAAAATTTTGAGTGACGTGATTTTTAAGACATGTTCATATTTAAGATCTACAATGGCATATTCAATGATTATTAAAACATTTTCAGTACTACCATTTTAAAGTACAAATATTATATTCTCATTCTTTGATTAGTTTTAAGATTTAAAAACGCGTGGCACAATGTAAGTTAAATTTCCTTTGCAAGCTGTTGGTCCATGGGGTGATATGGAATTTCAGGGTAGGGTGGGACATTCAAACCCCACAAACTTTTACTCAAATTTAAGTAACTTTCTGTCGTTTAACGGCAAAAAAAAAATTAATAATTGGTCACTCATGAGATCTCTTACATGTATTAACGACCAAAGCTTTTATTAAAGAAAGCAGGTTTATTCTATTTTCTTATTTTCAGTGCATTTAACAGCTAATTATCTTAAATTCACTTGTTTTCTGTGACCTCGCATATGAAGAGATAGTGTGGTCAGCACTATGCCCAGCCGCCTTTACTTTCTCTAAAGTACGTCAGGTACCCATTAGAGCTGGGTCGACTCAGAGATGTGCTACGACTCTGGACCCGAGCTCGAGACTTTCGGGTTAGCATTCAAACACTCTACCACTCAAACACATCGTCCCACGTTGGTTGCAATGTAAAGTAAAAGTAAAGAATCCTCTTGGTACATTGGGCAGATGAAGTAGAGTTCATATGTTTCGGCATTTTAAGTAAAGGTGTGGTTATCACTTTGCCAAGCCGCCTTTACTTTCTCTTAATATGAGTTCGGTTCCCAATAGAGCCGAGTGGACTCAGGGACGCTCTACTGACGTGAACCCGGATTCGAAATCTGGACTTTCGGGATAGCAGGTTAGCGTTCTACCGCTTTGGCCACGCCGTGCAATGTGTGTTGAAATTGTAACCCATGGTATTTAAGCAAGTCATCGCCAAGACGTTTCCCAGCTTATCAGTTGGGTTAAAAATAGGCTGTGTTGACAACGTGTGTGTTGCGACACTTGTGTTATCTCAGAGTAACTTCGTGCAGTTTTAGTACTAGAAAGGGTTGCTGGGCTTGAGGTAATTTTTTAATTTTTTGTCAACAGTGCTTTTGTTATTTCATGGTTACCCGAGTAGCTTAGTTAAATCTTGCCAAATTTTGGACGTGCTATACTTGTTATTTCTGGTTAAGTAAAGCTAAACTTGTCATTTCTTTTTGAAGCTATTGTAAACGTAGTATTGTTTGACGAAGCTAAGCTAAACTTGTCATTGTTTTGTTATTTTGGATCTTAATTCCTTGTCACAACCGCAGGTAGTTGAACTAATTAAAGTGAGTTTTATAATCGCCTCACTGTGTATTAGTCTCAAATTAAACCTTAATGTTATTTAAAAGACATTTTTGTCTCAACTATCCCCTCCCCCTCTCCCCTCAAGTTTTAAGTACCCACATTTCCTCGTGGAGGAAACTGTCTGAAATGAACCCCGGTCAAGCATTGCACCAAGGCATGTTTATTTTATCACAAATACATATCTTCTTACATATGTTTACACATGTAATGTGTACGAAATACAAGAACTTTCCCTAACTGTTAGATATCTTCTTACCATGCTTATACGTGTAATTTGTACGAAATACAAGAACTTTCCCTAACTGTTAGATATCTTCTTACCAAGCTTACACGTGTAATTTGTACGAAATACAAGAACTTTCCTTAACTCATAGATTTCCAATTTGCAATACTAATGTGTGTTTTTTTTATTCGAAGGTTTGACCACGTAAACCATGAAATCGATTGCTTTTATTACCACATCGATCCAAACACCTGAGAATTGAATTCGACACAGCACACTTCTGATAACAGTACTTTGTCCGATTTGTTTTAGTTGGAAATATACGTCGAACATGAAACTGAAAGATATCTAAACGGACCTTCGTGTGTTGGTTGGTTAGTTTTGTTTCAACGTCTAGTAAGTAGATATTAGCTGGAGTTTATATCTGTTAGATAATGTATGCTAAATATAGTGAAGTTTAGTAAACTTCCGCTAATACGAAATAGCTTTTAATAGTTATCTATTAGATAGTGGATAGGCTACAAAGTATAGTGAACTTCTATTAGGACATAGCTTTCATTGCTTGTCTGTACACAAAGTGTAGTGAATTTCATTAGGACATACGTTTCATTACTTATCACAGTATACAAAGTATAGTTAATTTCTATTAGGACATTGCTTTCAATACTTATCACCGTATACAGAGTATAATGAACTTATATTAGGACATAGCTTTCATTACTTATCTGTATACAAAGTATAGTAAATTTCTATTAGTACATAGCTTTAATTATTGATCTATTAGACAGTGTAAACAAATTATAGTGAACTTCAACTATTACAACATGGCTTTCATTACTGCCTATGAAGTAGAGTTTAGCTGCTTTCGGGACCTAGGTTTATAAATTGATAGTGTGGTCATTTCTACGAAAGCAGAGTTTCTTCTAGGCATCTCATGGTGACGTCCCTTCAGTTTTCACTGTGTCATGATGTGTAGCTGATGTGTACATGTTAAGCAGTTAACGAAAGGTAGAGTCATAGATAAGAAGTGTAAATAAGAATAAAGTACTAGAGTTAACTCAAAGAAATGTGTCTATTTATAGCCATAAGTATATCAATTAATCTAATATTTCAAGTACTCATACGTATATCCATTATTCTTCCCTTTTTTAAGATAGCCATACGTATATCAATTAATCTAATATTTCAAGTACTCATACGTATATCCATTATTCTTCCCTTTTTTAAGATAGCCATACGTATATCAATTAATCTAATATTTCAAGTACTCATACGTATATCCATTATTCTTCCCTTTTTTTAAGATAGCCATACGTATATCAATTAATCTAATATTTCAAGTACTCATACGTATATCCATTATTCTTCCCTTTTTTAAGATAGCCATACGTATATCAATTAATCTAATATTGCAAGTACTCATACGTATATCCATTATTCTTCCCTTTTTTAAGATAGCCATACGTATATCAATTAATCTAATATTTCAAGTACTCATACGTATATCCATTAATTTTCCCTTTTTTAATATAGCCATACGTATATCAATTAATCTAATATTTCAAGTACTCATACGTATATCCATTAATTTTCCCTTTTTTAAGATAGCCATACGTATATCAATTAATCTAATATTGCAAGTACTCATACGTATATCCATTAATTTTCCCTTTTTTAAGATAGCCACACGTATATCAATTATTTTAAAGCTGCAGGTTGCCATAAGTATATCAGTGAATCTAATCTTGCAGATAGCCATACGCATATTAATTGTTCTCTCATGTTGCTTGTGGCCATTTGAATATCAATTAATCTAACGATTCAGGAAGGCATACGTATATCAATTATTCTCCACTCTTTTAGGTAGCCATATGTATATCAATTAATTTAATCTTGCAGGTAGCCATTCGTATATTAATTGTTCTCTAATGTTGCTTGTGGCCATTTGAATATCAATTAATCTAAAGATTCAGGAAGGCATACGTATATCAATTATTCTCCACTCTTTTAGGTAGCCATATGTATATCAATTAATTTAATCTTGCAGGTAGCCATTCGTATAATAATTGTTCTCTAATGTTGCTTGTGGCCATTTGAATATCAATTAATCTAACGATTCAGGAAGGCATACGTATATCAATTATTCTCCACTCTTTTAGGTAGCCATATGTATATCAATTAATTTAATCTTGCAGGTAGCCATTCGTATATTAATTGTTCTCTAATGTTGCAGGTAGCTACATGTAGATTAATTGTTCTATACCGTTGCAGGTAGCCATGGGAGCATCTACATCAACTCCCACTAACCGGGACACGCTCAACTGTCTTTTAATCGGAAAAACCGGAGTCGGCAAAAGCTCATCGGGTAACACAATCGTGGGCTCGAATGTGTTTAAACACACCAACAACACCACGGCTTGCACTAAACACGTGGAGCTGCACGCCAAAAGAATCGACAACATTCTCCTTAACATCGTCGACACGCCGGGGTTGATGGATACCGATCTAGATTTGATTGACAGCGTGAGATGCACGTGCAAGAACATGACGGAAGCTATAAATAGCTTCTGTTCTGAGTTCCATGCTTTGCTGCTTGTTGTGAAGTATGGGGAAATCTTCACGAGTGAAGACGCGAAAATTGTTAGCATTCTTAAAGATATTTTTGGAGAGAATATCATTAAAGACTTCTGTATCGTTATTATGACGCACGGGGATGAGTTCCAATCTCGTAATGGTGATGTGAGTTTTGATTCTTGGTGTGTAAATCAAGAAGGGCCTTTAGGAGACTTGTTTAATGAATGTCAGCATCGAGCAGTGCTATTCAACAATAAAGGCACCTTAGCCGATAAAAACAGAATGGTGAAAACACTAATACAAATTCAAGCAAGGATTACATTATCTTACACTCGCAGAGATTTTGCGAATAGCGAACCAAAAAGGAAGCTGTTGCTACTAAACCATTGTTTTACTGAGTTGAATACAAAACTAAAACACCGTCTGGATGATTTGAAACGAGGTTTGAATCTGCTGCAGTCCCCAGTTGTGGAACTTAACACGACCATTGACGTTTTAATGAATGCATTACAAAATGTGACGTGTAGTTCAAATATGCTTGACATCGTGCGAGATGCAGCACAAGGATTCCGGTATACAACGACCAATGTCACCATAGACAGCCAGACATTCCAGCACTTGAAAGAAACACTGGAGAATCCAGTTATCGAACAGATCCGGCGGTTGGGCAATGACGTCATGAAGCTGCGGTCACGCGAGGAGTCCCTGTTGGAGCTGAAGGTCAAGGCCGAATGTCTGTTGACCGCGATCGTTGATGAGGCCAGGGGTACGGACAAGCTGAAGTTTCTAGAAGATCAGACACGTGATCTAAAGAAACAGGTCGAAACATTTTACAATCAGCAGTTTAGGTTTTGATTAGAGATTAAAGAAACAGGTCGAAACATTTTACAATCAGCAGTTTAGTTTTTGATTAGAGATTAAAGAAACAGGTTGAAAACTTTTACAATCAGCAGTTTAGTTTTTGATTAGAGATTAAAGAAACAGGTTGAAAACTTTTACAATCAGCAGTTGAGTTTTTGATTAGAGTTTAAAGAAACAGGTCGAACACTTTTACAATCAGCAGTTTAGTTTTTGATTAGAAATTAAAGAAACAGGTCGAACACTTTTACAATCAGCAGTTTAGTTTTTGATCCTGAGGCCATTTGAATAGTTTGTGGTTGATTTACATAGCAGCCAATGATGAATTTTTTGTAATACTTTGCATTACATTTATTAATGTAAATTATAAACATTTTTTTAAAAACATCTGTCTGTTTCTGTTTTGCTCCATTAACGTCTCACACCGCCCACAGGAACAATTCTCCTATCATTTTCGCTTCATTTCTACTATTTTATATAAAACAAACATACAAAATCTTTATTGCGAAAAGTTTTTTTAATGCAATGGAAAAATAGAATGAATCTGATTTCTTTCATAAAAGCTTTTGTCACTAAAATTGCGAACTAAATAAAAGCTTGTAAAAAGCAGGCTGAAATCGGAGTCAATACGTCGCATATCTGTTCGAATTGTGTTAAAGGAAAATACCGCCTAACACTACAAATTAAAAACAAAGAAGAAGAAGAAAGAAGGAATTCAATGTTTGTAATCGTATAGCTTAACGGGGTCCAATCAAGTTTGATTTCCGAGTTTTCTCCCCTTGGTGGTTTGATCTTCCCAGCTAACGAGCTGTCAGTCTGTTTTCGTTCAAATTTGACTAACTACGTAATCTTACCCTCCCTTACCGTTCCGCTTTATGGTGTCAATTTGTGCGCAATTTGTGGTGTCACCCCATGCCCCCGTTCGCTACGCCTCTGATGGTGTGTACATAAACTACTCAATGTTCTACATCAGCGAACTCACACCAAAGACGGCAATAAATAAAGTTTTTTAAAATCATTCTACGTAAATAAAACTCGTAAAAATATGAAGATAAATAGAAACCGAAAAGTCTCGAGTTCGAACCCTCGGGGGGGGGGGGGGGGGGGGTCGGCGTGGTCGAGTCGGTAAAGCTCATGGTTGCTAAACCGAAAAGTCTCGAGTTCGAACCCTCGGGCAGATGAGGCTCGTTAGCTGGGGACAGCCACTCTTCTAGGAGAGACAACTCCAAAACTAAACAACTGCTGCCTTGTAGTTTGTTCTTGGTTGTACAAAGGCTATGGAAGCAAATCCAAAAAGAAAAGCAGGCTGAAATCGGAGTCAATGGCCTCAATGGCGCATAACCAGTTGACACGTAATCCTTAATTGTGATGGAAGCATGGTCGAGTCGGCAAAGTTCATGGTTGATAAATTTGAAAAAAGTCTCGAGTTCAAACCCTCTGGCAGATTGGGCTCGATTCCTTCCAACACTAAAAATTAAGAACGAAGAAGAAGAAGAAGATAGAAGTTTTTAAAATCATTCTACATAAATAAAACTCGTGAAAATGTAGAGATAAATAGAGCCATTTTATTACATACACTTATTGATAAAATCACATTGACCACAGGATTGAATTAAACACCAATTTAACATCTATATATATAATTCTCTTCTGGGAGCCGCTAGAAAGCAAGCTGCAAACGCGCCTAGAAAACAAGCTGTAAACGCGCTCCCTACCTCCCCACCCCTACATGGTTTTAGTGAGCTGTGTTCACTCTAAATGTTTACAAGCAGAGCCAACGATTTTAAACGTGGGGGGTGAAGAGGAAGGGGGGTTATGGTCCTTAACGAGCTACTTATAGTGTTTTAAAGAAATATTTTCAGTGGCAGCGTTGGTACTGTTGAATTCACAAATTATGAATTACTGAAAAGTAGAAAAAACAACTAAATAGCGACGTATGTTATGCCGCGGGCCGGCTCGTTCTATGAAATTGATTAGGTATAGTATTTTTTCCGGTGTTCAAATAGATTTAATAACTATAAATGGACATTGACAAACATACATTCTTTTTGTAAAAATATTGATCACATTTTCATATATATAGAAAGAAAACCTTTAAAAAATAGTTTGTGTTTCACACCAAATTTTTTTTTAACCGATGACAAGGTGTCCAAGAGAAATTATTATGTCAAATAAATATGCCGGATATAAATCTGTGTTAGCGTAAATAGAACACGAACGACATATACTCAAGTAAAAAGGTAATACCTAATGAATTTTACATTTCATAATTATATTCATGTGTATTTAAACATAAAAAATTATCTGTAATAAAACATAGAAACACATGTAGTTAAGTAACGTTTATAGATTTAGAGGGACAGGCTTAGTTTTTTTTTCCTATTTTTTACAATTTAACATCTGAAGAATTTTAAATACTTCTGTCATGTTCTGAACATAAAAAAGTACTAAACAGCAAAACAAAGTTTAAAACAATGTAGGTTGTCATGGAAACCAGAAAAAAAAATATCAACCATTTTGAATGTTTCGGCACTTTTAAAAACGCTACGGTTTTTTATTCTTTTTAATTGTAAACAATCAAATTTACACTGCTTATATTTCAGTACATATTAAAACTTATGTCTCGACATCATTTTGAAAGAGCTACTGGTCTGAATTCAACAAGGTCCGAAAAATTTCACAATTCTTAGTATTCAAAAATTTGAAAAAGTTGCATATTTTTTATCATAAAATTTGTTTCTATCAAAGCCAACTCAATTCCCTCGTGACCAAAGTTGTATGATTACCTTTAGAAGAAGTACTGACAGTATGGTGGGAATAGTATCACAGATTTTTAAAAAGCAGTACCCTTTTTATTGTAAAAAACTGAGAAAAACCGGAAAACTAGCAAAATCTAGGCCAGGAGAATACCATTCCTGTGTGGATTATAAAGCAAGTTGAATGCTTTGTGTGTTCGATTTGGTCGGATATTATAATTAACGATTACTTGAGAGATCTATCTTTCCAATAACGCCAAATACAACGTGATGGTTGATGTCAAACATTTCTTAGTGAACGTGTAATATTAGAAAAATGCGATCATTTTTTTTCATATGAAGGTTCATTAAAAATATATTAAACTTTCTTTTTTTTTCCCTCATTTAAGTTATTACTTTCTCAGTTCAGAAATGGACAAAGAATCCAAAAGTGCAAGAAACACATTATGATGAAAAATCAGAATTTCGGTGATTTATTTCTTGCGCATTTTTCCTTAACGACTACAACTTTTGATGTTTATAATATGACTTTTTTATATCTAACTTTAAACAAATCGTATTGCAAAGTACCAATAAAAGTTATTGAGAAGAAAAATAGCAGCTGTGCTACATGAAAGATCAAAAGCTATGCATTAAGGCAAAACATTGTAATTTGTATTACATTAAAATATCAAACACTAGTGAAAATTACAAGTAATGGTTTTCGAGAAAAAATATGCAAGTTATGCTACATACAAATTAATAGATTTGCATTAAGACATAACAATGTATATATTACTACTACTTTATATTCAAATAAAACAATACCTTTTGTAAAGTATAAATGACTGTTTTCGAAAAAAAAATATGTTGTGCTGCATAAAAAATACACATTTGAAATCTTAGCTTTAAGGCAAAAAAAAGTATATTACTTTTATATGTGCAACATTTAACAATACGTTTTGTAAAGTAAAAGTAACAGTTATCGAGAAAACTTCTTAAGAAAAATTCTTAAGTTAGGAGTCATCCATTTATGATGTCCAAAAATATTTGTAATTTTTAGACCACACCTCCCCCCCCCCCCCCCCCAACACGCATCCAAAAAGACGTGTTTTTTTTTTTTTTTTTTTGTAATTCAAAATTGATACATTTAATTTGTGATTCTATAAAATTAAAATCAGAAAAAAACTTAGTTTCTTGACAAAGGCTGAGGAAAATAATATCAAGCATGCCGACTTTAGATCTAAATCGTTTAAAGCTATAACCTCTTGTGGAAAATGAAAAGACTGAAAACATTTCTGATACATTTGCCACAAGAACTGCCGATTTAATGTATAATCTACATTTTATATGCACTTTTTAAATTTAATTTTTAAAGTAAGTGCTTTGTGTTTTAGTTCCGCATGTGGGCATCCACATCGACCCGCACTCCTCCACCCCCCAACACCCCCCCCCTCCCCCAACCCCAAGTCCCCCCCCCCCCCCCTCCTTCCAAATGACGATTTTTTAGTAATTCAAAATTGACACAATTAAATTTGTGATTCTCTGACATTAAAATCAGAAAAACTTAATTTTATATCAATGGCTGAGGAAAATACCATATTGAATGCCGACTTAAGATCTAATTCAGTTTAATGTCATAACATCATCTGGATGTTTTTCGAAAATAAAACGTCTTAAAACATTTGACCCACACCCCCCCCCCTCCCTTATTGTGCTTATTGTGGACGTCCACAAAAATTTAGAAGACCTCTCAACACATGCTGCAAAATTACTAATTCATTTACATGCAATGTATACGTTAACGGATAATGTAATATAGGGATTTGATATTTTCGGTAACATCCTTCACTAGGCCTAAGTAATAATTGGGAGTTAAATTTTCCCAATATGTCGGTAAGTCTACGTGTTAATGTGCTAATGTGAGTGGGTGAATGGATGATTTATTTTTGTATTATTTTATTGTGTGCGAATCTGTGCGTGAATAGTCAAATGGTCAGCGGCTACGGGGTTTCCCATTCCGCCCGAGGCGGGTATATAAACTGACCGCTCGGAGTTTTCTTTCTATTGACCCGAGTCGAGAATGTAGATCGGGTCAGTTTCTGTGTGGGCGCTTGGCGCGCCTCATGCGTGAAGGTATTTGAAGGTTGTCTGTGTGTTCAGAGCCTAGACTAACCGAGGCACCAAAGGTACACAATATCTCATCGAGCGTAGAGTTGTGTTTGTTCAGTGGTGGTTTAGTGTTGAATTAGGATGTTTTGAATATGACTTAATGTTTACTTTTTTTTTCTTCCATTTTATTTCATGCAATAAATTCTGTAAATTGTTAAGCGTTTATTGTTTTATTTTTAGCTTAAGATTAAGGTTAGGGTTTAACCACCGTGGGTTCTACTACGGTTGCACTGATCAGACAGATATTAGTTAAGCCTAGGGAAGGGTAGATAGTGTAGGCATCCCCCCTAGCAAGGCTTACACTAGGACTATCTAAAATAGTTTTTCATTGAAAGAGTTATCGCGCTGGGACGCCGTGTACATTGCCCCTCGATTTTAAAGGCTATTTTACCCACTATTTTTCATATAGAGTCAGAGATTGCAGGCAGTTATAATTTTTTTTTTTAAATTCACGATTCTGTAGTTCGAACTTTTACTGTCATTTGTGGCTGTCTAGCTATTAACCACTATATGGGTTCGGGTAAATTCGGCTAATCAACGTGACATCATTATATTACTTTTACTCAACTTTACGTTGCACGTGTTTCCATAACAAACCGCCTTTACCCCATTTTGTGGTCGCGCTGACCGTAAGCCCTACACGCCTGACCAAGCGAGCACATTATACACACGCTGATATTTAAATATCTAATTGTAACATGGTTATTTTGAGTTTTTTTTTTACTTTAAAAAATGACTAGATCTACATCATCTTAGGCTTTGGCACAAAATAATGGTGTAGGCCTACTATGATTTAGTTACAATTATTTAAATGTTTAAAAAGAAACTTAAAATACCAAGAATTGTTTTAGAAAATTGCTACGATCACCGCCCCATTCAATCCCGTTTGTAAAACAAAATCGATTTTTTTTTCTTAGGCGGTCGGTATACATCTACATTTCTGATACATTTGCCACGAGAACTGCAGCTTTAATGTATAATCGACATTTTTGAAATGCACTTTTTAAATTATTGTTTTAAAGTAAGTAGCCTGCTTTGTGGTTTAATTCCGCATGTGGACGTCCACATTGACCAGCCCTCCTCCGCCCCAACTTCACCCGACCCCACCCCAACGCCACTCCTCCCCACCAAATTTTCGTAATTCAAAATTGACACATTTAATTTGTGATTCTATGAAATTAAAATCAGAAAAACTTAGTTTCTTCACAATGGCTGAGGAAAATAACATCAAATATGCATACTTTAGATCTAATTTGTTTAAAGCTATAAACTCATGTGGAAGTGTTTCCAAAATGAAAAGACTAAAAACATTTCTGATGCATTTGCCACGAAAACTGCCGATTTAATTTATAATCTACATTTTCTATGCACTTTTTAAAAGTATTTTTAAAGTAAGTACTTTGTGGTTTAGTTCCGCATGTGGACGTCCACATAGACCCGCACTCCTCCACCCCCCAGGTATCCCCCCCGCCCACACCACCCCCCCCCGCCTCCGCCGTCTCCTCCCCCTACCAAAGAACGATTTTTTAGTATTTCAAAATTGACACATTTAATTTGTGATTCTATGACATTAAAATCAGAAAAAAACTTAATTTTGTATCAATGGCTGAGGAAAATACCATAATGCATGCCGACTTAAGATCTAATTTGTTTAATGTCATAACATCATCTGGATGTTTTTCGAAAATAAAAAGTCTTAAAACATTTGACCCACCCCCCCCCTCCCTTATTGTGCTTATTGTGGACGTCCACAAAAATTTAGAAGACCTCTCAACACATGCTGCAAAATTACTAATTCATTTACATGCAATGTGTACATTAACGGATAATGTAATAAAGGGATTTGATATTTTCGGTAACATCCTTCACTAGGCCTAAGTAATAATTGGGAGTTAAACTTTCCCAATATGTCCGTAAGTCTACGTGTGAATGTGCTAATGTGAGTGGGTGAATGGATGATTTATTTTGTATTATTTTATTGTTTGCGAATCTGTGCGTGAATGGTCAAATAGTCAGCGGCTACAGGGTTTCCTCTTTTGCCCGAGGCGGGTATATAAACTGACCGCTCGGATCTTTCTTTCTTTTGACCCAAGTCGAGAATGTAGATCGGGTCAGTTTCTGTGTGGGCGCTTGGCGCACCTCATGCGTGAAGGTATTTGAAGGTTGTCTGTGTGTTCAGAGCCTAGACTAATCGAGGAACCGAAGGTACACAATATCCCATCGAACGTAGAGTTTTGCTTGTTTGGTGATTGTTTAGTGTTGAATTAGGATGTTTTGAATTTGACTTAATGTTTACGTTTGTTTTTTTTTGTTACATTTTATTTCATGCAATAAATTCTGTAAATTGTTAAGCGTTTTTTGTTTTATTTTTAGCTTAAGGTTAGGGTTTAACCACCGTGGGTTCTACCACGAGTGCACTGATCAGACAGATATTAGTTAAGCCTAGGGAAGGGTAGATAGTAGAGTCTTCCCCCCCTAGCAAGGCTTACACTAAAACTATCTAAAAAAGTTTTTCATTGAAAGAGTTATCGCGCTGGGACGCTGTGTACACTGCCCCTCGATTTTAAAGGCTATTTTAACCCATTTTTTTTTTCATATAGAGTCAGAGATTGCAGGCACTATAATATTTCTTTAATTCAAGATGTTGTTGTCCGCACTTTTTACGGTCATTTGTGGCTATCTAGCTATTAATCACTATATGGGTTCGGGTAAAATCGGCTAATTATCGCGACGTCATTATATTACTTTTACTCAACTTTACGCTGCATGTGTTTCCATAACAAACTGCCTTTACCCCATTTTGTGGTTGGGCTGACCGTTAGCCCTACACGCCTGACCAAGCGAGCACATTATACACACGCTGATATTTAAATATCTAATTGTAACGTGGTTATTTTGAGTTTTTTTTTTACTTTAAAATTTACTAGATCTACATCATCTTAGGCTTTGGCACAAAATAATGATGTAGGCCTACTATGATTTAGTTACAATTATTTAAATGTTTAAAAAGAAACTTAAAATACCAAGAATTGTTTTAGAAAATTGCTACGATCACCGCCCCATCCAATCCCGTTTGTAAAACAAAATCGCTTTTTTTTCTTAGGCGGGCGGTATACGTCTACATTTCTGATATATTTGCCACGAGAACTGCAGTTTTAATGTATAATCGACATTTTTGAAATGCACTTTTTAAATTATTGTTTTAAAGTAAGTAGCCTGCTTTGTGGTTTAATTCCGCATGTGGACGTCCACATTGACCCGCCCTCCTCCGCCCCCACCTCACCCCCCCCCCCCACTCCCCACCAAATTTTCGTAATTCAAAATTGACACATTCAATTTGTGATTCTATGAAATTAAAATTAGAAAAACTTAGTTTCTTGACAATTGCTAAGAAAAATAACATCAACCATGCCGACTTTAGATCTAATTTGTTTAAAGCTATAATCTCATGTGGAAGTGTTTCCAAAATGAAAAGACTAAAAACATTTCAGACAAACTTGCCACGAGAACTGCCGATTTAATGTAGAATCTACATTTTATATGCACTTTTTAAATTTATTGTTTAAAGTAAGTGCTTTGTGTTTTAGTTCCGCATGTGGACGTCCACATCGACCCGCACTCCTCCACTCCCACCCCACCCCCCACCCAAGTCTCCCACCCACTCCTTCCAAAGGACGAATTTTTGTTAATTCAAAATTGACACATTTAATTTGTGATTCTGTGACATTAAAATCAGAAAAACTTAATTTTATATCAATGGCTGAGGAAAATACCATATTGCATGCCGACTTAAGATCTAATTTGTTTAATGTCATAACATCATCTGGATGTTTTTCAAAAATAAAAAGGCTTCAAACATTTGACCCACACCCCAGGGGCGTAGCGAGGGGGGGGGCGGGGGGTGCGGACCGCACCGGGTGACACCATTTAGGGGGGTGACACCAAGGCAAAAAATAGCAAAATATATAGAGAAAAACTCGAGGGGTGGGTGCAAATCGAAAGTTTGAGGGGGGTGCAAATCGAAAACTCGAGGGGGGGGGGTGCAAATTGAAAGTTTGAGGGGGGGGTGCAAATCGAAAATTTGAAAGTTTGTCCCTGGGAAGGGTCTCTATGCCTCTGGGGGGGTGACACCCACCGGGTGACACCCGACCTCGCTACGCCACTGCCACACCCCGTGCTAATTGTGGACGGCCACAAAAATTTAGAAGACCTCTCAACACATGCTGCAAAATTACTAATTCATTTACATGCAATGTGTACGTTAACGGATAATGTAATATAGGGATTTGATATTTTCGGTGACATCCTTCGCTAGGCCTAAGTAATAATTGGGAGTTAAATTTTCCCAAGATGTCCGTAAACTTACCGTGTGAATGTGCTAATGTGAGCGGGTGAATGGGTGATTTATTTGTATTATTTTATTGTGTGCGAGTCTGTGCGTGAATGGTCAAATGGTCAGCGGCTACGGGGTTTCCCCTTCCGCCCGAGGCGGGTATATAAACTGACCGCTCGGACTTTTCTTTCTTTCTTTTGACCCGAGTCGAGAATGTAGCTCGGGTCAGTTTCTATGTGGGCGCTTGGCGCACCTCATGCGTGAAGGTATTTGAAGGTTGTCTGTGTGTTCAGAGCCTAGACTAACCGAGGCACCGAAGGTACACAGCATCCCATCGAACGTAGTGTTTTGTATGTTTGGTGATTGTTTAGTGTTGAATTAGGATGTTTTGAATTTACGTTTTTTTTTCATTTTATTTCATGCAATAAATTCTGTAAATTGTTAAGCGTTTTTTGTTAAGGGTTTAACCACCGTCGTGGGTTCTACTACGGTTGCACTGATCAGAGAGATATTAGTTAAGCCTAGGGAAGGGTAGATAGTGTAGTCATCCCCCTAGCAGGACTTACACTAAGACTATCTAAAATAGTTTTTTCATTGAAAGAGTTATCGCACTGGGACGCTGTGTACACTACCCCTCGATTTTAAAGGCTATTTTACCCATTATTTTTCATAAAGAGTCAGAGATTGCAGGCAGTTATAATTTTTTTTACAATTCAAGTTGCTGTTGTCCGAACTTTTTTCTGTCATTTGTGGCTGTCTAGCTATTAACCACTATATGGGTTCGGGTAAATTCGGCTAATCAACGTGACGTCATTATATTACTTTTACTCAACTTTACGCTGCATGTGTTTCCATAACAAACCGCCTTTACCCCATTTTGTGCTCGGGCTGACCGTTAGCCCTACATGCCTGACCAAGCGAGCACATTATACACGCGCTGATATTTAAATTTCTAATTGTAACGTGGTTATTTTTGAGTTTTTTTTTTTACTTAAAAAAATTACTAGATCTACATCATCTTAGGCTTTGGCACAAAATAATGGTGTAGGCCTACTATGATTTAGTTACAATTATTTAAATGTTTAAATAGAAACTTAAAATACTAAGAATTGTTTTAGAAAATTGCTACGATCACCGCCCCATCCAATTCCGTTTGTAAATCAAAATCGCTTTTTTTCTTAGGCGGGCGGTATACGTCTACATTTCTGATACATTTGCCACGAGAACTGCAGTTTTAATGTATAATCGACATTTTTGAAATGCACTTTTTAAATCTATTGTTGTAAAGTAAGCAGTCTACTTTGTTGTTTAATTCCGCAGGTGGACGTCCACATTGACCAGCCCTCCTCCGCCCCCACTTCAACCGACCCCCACCCCACCCCACCCCCCCCTCCCTCATCCCTCCCCACCAAATTTTCGTAATTCAAAATTGACACATTCAATTTGTGATTCTATGAAATTAAAATCAGAAAAACTTAGTTTCTTGACAATGGCTGAAGAAAATAATATCAAGCATGCCGACTTTAGATATAATTTGTTTAAAGCTATAATCTCATCTGGAAGTGTTTCCAAAATGAGAAGACTGAAAACATTTCTGACACATTTGCCACGAGAACTGCCGATTTAACGTATAATCTACATTTTATATGCACTTTTTAAATTTATTTTTTAAAGTAAGTACTTTGTGGTTTAGTTCCGCATGTGGACGGCCGCATTGACCCGCACTCCTCCACCCCCCCCCCCTTCCCTGATAAGATCACCTGAGTACAACAATAGCCCCACAGAAGGTCCGTCCACCCCCAGCAATAAAACACTTCCGGTTCTGTTTACTGGTGGGATTTATTTTTAGACTAAGATGGCCGCTGGTCACGTGACGGGTGACCACAGGAGATAATAAAATTGAAAGTGCTGTTGGGGGTAGTCACAACTAGGCTTGGTTGTTTACAACAAGAGTTTAAAGTTCATAGACTAGGTTCAAATATTTACAACAAAGTTCATAGACTAGGTTCAAATATTTACAACTAGGTTCAAATATTTACAACAAAGTTCATAGACTAGGTTCAAATATTTACAACTATGTTCAAATATTTACAACAAAGTTCATAGACTAGGTTCAAATATTTACAACTAGGTTCAAATATTTACAACAAAGTTCATAGACTAGGTTCAAATATTTACAACTAGGTTCAAATATTTACAACAAAGTTCATAGACTAGGTTCAAATATTTACAACTAGGTTCAAATATTTACAACAAAGTTCATAGACTAGGTTCAAATATTTACAACTAGGTTCAAATATTTACAACAAAGTTCATAGACTAGGTTCAAATATTTACAACTAGGTTCAAATATTTACAACAAAGTTTTTGGACTAGGTTTACATATTTACAACAAAGTTCATAGACTAGGTTCAAATATTTACAACTAGGTTCAAATATTTACAACAAAGTTCATAGACTAGGTTCAAATATTTACAACAAAGTTCATAGACTAGGTTCAAATATTTACAAAAAAGTTCATAGATTAGGTTCAAATATTTACAACAAAGTTCATAGACTAGGCTCAAATGTTAACAACTTAATTAAAAACCCTGGCATATAATGCTTTCCACATCTGAAAATCTTCTTAAATTTGTGAAAATAAACTGAAACAAATGTATAACACGGCCATCTTGCAAAATCAACCGTTTACAATTGAAAGTGTTGTATATGTGATTTGGGTATAGATGTAAGCTCAATAATTATTAAAGGGTTCCTAATATAGTTAGTATAGTTAATATTTGTATGGGTATTCATTCAGTTGTTAAATATGTGTGTATTTTTAAATGTTTACTAATAATCTATTTTGGGTTCTTAAATCTCAAGGCTTTGTTTTTTTCATGTTCGTAAACATTTAGTCTTAAGAAAACATGGAATGCTTATATTTGAGTCTTTAATCACAGAGCGAAAACACGTCTGTTTAGTTTTTTTAGTTCTGTGTCAATTCTCTGAGCTTATTAAAGTGTGAATATCCTGAATATGCAATACCTGACATTTCTCTACTTGTTGCCCAGGATGTGTGTTTGGATTGTTAAGTGCAGTCAGAGGCGTAGCGAGGGGGGGGGGGGGGGGGGCGGGGGGGACATATGTCCCCGGGCGCCGACCTTAGGGAGAGGCGCCAAATTGAAAGTTTGAGGGGGGGGGGGGCAAATGAAGAGTTCGAGGGGGGGGGGGTGCAAATCGAAAGATTGAGGGGGGGTGCAAATGAAAAGTTCGAGGGGGGGGTGCAAATCGAAAATTTGCTCCCGAGGGGGGGGGGCGCCAAATTGAAAGTATGTCCCCGGGCGCCGGGAGGGGTCGCTACGCCTCTGAGTGCAGTTATCAAATAGTTCACTAAACTATTGAATAGAGTTGGATTGTACGTCGTTATGTTATTTATCAGTAATTATATAATGTGTTTGTTACAAATACAGTTGAGATTTAACGTCTGAAAGTGCTTTGTTTATAGACTAATATAGCGAGAGCCTCATAACTTTTATGGTTATAATGGCTTTGTTTTCACATGAATGTATTGTCTATGATAAACGCTTTGTCTGGAAAAGAACTTGTGGTGAAGTTTTTGTTATGTAAACAAAATTGTTCTATTTGATGAATCTAACGTATGTGGGGAAAAAAATTCAATGTGATGAATGCGAGCTAAAGTATGTGAAGAAATATTGTATTTGATGAATGCGAGCAAAAGTATGTGAAAAAATATTGTATTTGATGAACGCTTATGCTCGTTTATTGTATTTGTCGTCACTTTCTTGTGTATGCGAGTAAAAATAACAACAACACAAATTCTGATTGCTTTTTTGTCGTCATTCTAACATCTGATTTGATTGGTGATTGGCTACATCGATCTGCTTGCGCCACCAGCTGCGAAATTAAAGGGATATTTGAATAGTTTTTAATGCTAATGTTAGGCCGGCTCTTCTCTTAGAAGTTCTCAAGTTCCTTCTATTGCAAGCTTTCTTCTGTCGTTAGAAGTTCCCTAGTTGATTCTATTGCAAGTTTTTTCTATCGTAACAAGTTCCCAAATTCTTCTACTGCTAGTTTTCTTCTGTCTCCAGAAGTTCCCCAGCTACTCAAAATGTTAATTTGGTTCTTAGATTAGAAACTCGATAATTCTTTCTAAAACTAGTTTCCTCTCCCGTATGAAGTTCCCCAGTTCTCTTTGATTCTACTTTTCCCCTTTATTTAGTAGAATTTCCCGTTCCCCCCCCCCCCCCCCCCCCCCCACCCCCTCACCACCCCGAAACTTTACGCGCGCTACAAATACCACCACACCACACCACACAGAATAGTGTGTGGAGTGTTAAGGAAAAATGAAAACAAACACTAATTTCTTGGCAACATAAATCGGTGTCCGTGTGTTTTTGTAACCCTCGGCAATTTATCAGCAAAAAGTTAATGAAATAGGCCAAGCCTCAGTAAAAAAAAAATCATTGTTGCTTAAAAAGTACTTTAGAATAATTAATTGTGCCAACTTATATTTACTACACACCAGGAACGTAATTACTTTAAAAACTCCATCGCACACTTAAGAAAAATACTCATTTTGTGAATGGTATATCAACAAAAAACTGTTTACACTAAATAAACGATTCGATAGTTCCATTATGTGAACTCCGTCTAAAATAATGTCGTCAAGTTCTGTAACTCTCGTTAAATCATTGTCTGCCCTTGTTTTCTTTAAGTCTAAGAGAGAGAGAGAGAGAGAGAGAGAGAGAGAGAGAGAGAGAGAGAGAGAGAGAGAGAGAGAGAGAGAGAGAGAGAGATGTGACGACTGGTTGATACAAATAACTCGTCATATTAAGTCAAGAACACAAAGTAAAAAAGTTTATCTAGCTATTCCTTACAACTGTACTTTTGTGTAGTGCTGTTGTTGACATTTTTGTTTTACCTGTTGTTGACATTTGTGTGTGGTACTGTTGTTGACATTTTTGTGTAGTGCTGTTGTTGACATTTTTGTGTAGTGCTGTTGTTGACATTTGTGTGTAGTGCTGTTGTTGACATTTTTGTGTAGTGCTGTTGTTGACATTTTTATGTAGTGCTGTTGTTGACATTTTTATGTAGTGCTGTTGTTGACATTTTTGTGTAGTGCTGTTGTTGACATTTGTGTGTAGTGCTGTTGTTGACATTTTTGTGTAGTGCTGTTGTTGACATTTTTATGTAGTGCTGTTGTTGACATTTTTGTGTAGTGCTGTTGTTGACATTTTTGTGTAGTGCTGTTGTTGACATTTTTATGTAGTGCTGTTGTTGACATTTTAGTGTAGTGCTGTTGTTGTCATTTTTGTGTTGAACTGTTGTTGACATTTTTGTTGACATTTTGTGTGGTGCTGTTGTTGACATTTTTGTGTTGAGCTGTAGTTGACATTTTGTGTTGAGCTGTTGTTGACATTTGTGTGTTGAGCTGTTGTTGACAGCTGTTACTGTGATTCAGCCGTTTCTAACAATCGAACAGCCGAACCACAGATCAATCACCGTACACAGAACCACAAGAGTCCCCCCCCTCTCTCACGTCATTCACTCAAACATCACACCGCTACGTAATCATTAAACACATATCTCTTTCCTACGTCATTACTTCACTGACATATGTGATACTTGTATGTGATACTCAGTTATCTGGATGTGATACTGGTGTGTTTTATATTATGTGATACTTTGTGTTTGACATATTGTGCGGTACATAAGTAGTATATTAGGTCGCTTTTGGAGCGATTTTTTGGCGGAGCAGGTGGTGGGGATGCGCAAAGGATATATAGTAAAATACTCGGAGCAGGATGCGCAGCCTGCCGCAGCCTGCCGCAAAGACATATAGTAAAATACTACGCCAGCTGCCGCAGGGTGGGTGAGCAGGATGCACCGCAGGCGCAAAGACATATAGTAAAATACTACGCCAACTGGGGTTGGCGGAGCAGTGAAGGGTGAGTCACCTTTTGGTGACCTTGTGACGTAATCATTGACCTTGTGACGTAATCAGTGACATTGTGACGTAATCATTGACCTAGTTACGTAATTTTAATGTGTTTTTTAATGAGTTTTAATGAATTTTTAAAATTTAAATTAATTTTTGACCTAGTTACGTAATTTTAATGTGTTTTTATTACATAATTGTTTAATTTGTTTGTTTACTTGTTGTTTAATTTAATTACTTTGTTTATATTGTGTAATTTTTATTAACGAGTTACATAATTTGATTATTTGTTTACTTTTTAATTATTTTTATTTTGTTTATTTTTAATTTTATTTTATAATTAGTTTGAATTTTTATTGACTAGTTATGTAATTTAATTACTTTGATTGTTTAATTAGTTTGTTTACTTGTTGTTTAATTTAATTACTTTGTTTATATTGTGTAATTTTTATTGACCTAGTTACGTAATTTTAATGAGTTTTTTTAATGAGTTTGAATTTAATTTTTAAATTTTAATTAGTTTTTAATTAGTTACGTAATTTGATTATTTGTTTACTTTGTTGTTTAATTTGTTGGTTTGTTTATTTGCTTGTATGTATGTTTTAAATAAAAGACTAACACTAGCGTGGACTTTGTATAAGGACCATTCAGCAACACAACGAACGGTTACCGAAAATAGAACATCCATTTAACCACATCTGTTACTTATCGATCCGCAATCCTTTGTTCTTGTCAAACACTGGGATAATTTTAGCGGGGTTAGGTTGGTCGAAATTCCCCTCTTAGAGTCATGTTTTAGTGTAAATATTGAGATTTTTGAATTTGACGAAAACCAGATCCTTTCTCCGAAACTTAGAAGTAGTGATAGGTTTAGGGAGACTGTGTATCTTTTATTTTTTCAAAATCAGTTTATGTACATTAATAATATAGGTGGGGCGGGTCACGCTTTCGCGTGTTCTGTGTGTAACAAATTATGGCCCACCGTTAAACAATTAAACAGACACGTGAAAGGGTGTAATGGGGGGAAACCCGTAGATAGGTATAAGGGAGGGGTTTATCAGACACAGCAAACAATCTGGGAGTTTTTAGCGTCCTATGGGTTAGATGTAGATAGTAACTTTGTTTATCCCTTCCGAGCAACTTACGATTTCGAATGCTATTTCGACCATACCGAGTTACCCACGTTAGGTAGAGTTACAAAAAGCGTTGCCAAACACGTGCCTTTGTCTTGCTCTGTCGCCTCAAACGTAGATGGGTTCGTCGAACCCATCTGTTTTATTTCGACTGGTGACCCTCAAGAATTAGTGACTAGAGTTATTGACAGACTCCACATAATCGCCGAGGCAGCTTATGGAATTTTGAAAAAACAGTTCGAGCCTGTTTTTAAGCAAATCAGGAAGTTATTTCCACCTAAAGCTAGGGGTAGTGATAATAAGTCGAACGACAAAGGGTTTGATAGGTTTCTTAGCGGTAGATTAGACGAGTATTTGCGACAAATGCCGGTTATAGGGTTTAATTCAGGAAAATATGATATAAATCTCGTTAAGCCGTATTTTATTCAGTACTTTTTAGCTTATTCAAACACAGAAGAGGGGTTAGAGGAGGGACCTAGAGCTAGTTGTAACGATGATGAAGACGACGTAGAAGATAAACAAACACCGTTTAAATATGTAGTTAAAAGAAATAATAATTTTATGTGTATATCAACAAATAAATTAAAGTTCTTAGATATAGTTAATTATCTAGAACCGGGGTTTAGTTATAGTAAATACCTCGCCGCATATAATGTTAAAGAGACCAAGGGATTTTTTCCGTACGAATATGTCAAAAATTTAGCCGTCTTAGATGAAACGTCTTTACCTCCGCATTCGGCCTTTTTTTCATCATTAAAAAATTGTAACATTTCAGACGAGGAGTACGCGACGTGTAGCCAAATTTGGGTAGAGAAGGGGATGCAAACGTTTAAAGATTATCTTATTTGGTATAACAATATCGATGTAAAACCGTTTATCGAAGCGCTCGAGCAGCAAACTAATTTTTACAAAAATTTAGTGGTTGATATTTTTAAAGACGCGATTTCTGTCCCGGGGGTAACCTTAAAATACTTATTCAAAACACTTCCCGAAAACGTTTCTTTTTCTTTGTGTTCCGAGCGCGAATCAGAGTTACATAAAACAATCCGAAATAATATCGTAGGGGGCCCCTCCATTATTTTTCATAGACATCACGAAAAGGGTGAAACGTTCATTAGGGGGAATAGTAATAAGGTGGTACAGGCAATTAAGGGGTACGACGCAAACGCGCTTTATTTATGGTCTTTAATGCAAAAAATGCCGACGGGATTTCCGATTATTAGAAATAGTGAGGAGGGGTTTAGACCGCGTAAAACGAATCATTATGGGGAACAGGCTTTTCAGTGGTTATCGTGGGTTTCAAAAACAAAGGGGGTAACTTTAAAAACGGCATTTAACGGGGGTGAAGTTAGCTTAGGATCACGCCATATAAGAGTAGACGGGTGGGACGCGAACAGTCGAACCGTTTATCAGTTCCATGGCTGCCTCTTTCATGGACACCCCGACTGCCCCTTAACCAAAGACCGAACAGTAAATCCTATTAGTAACAGACCCTTGACAGAGTTATTTAAAAAGACAAACGAAATTACGAAGTACCTTACCGAGACTGCTGACGTTAAAGTCGTAGAAATGTGGGAATGTGAGTGGGGGAACCAGAAAAAAATGAACCCAACTATTAAAGACTATTTAAAATCTATTGACAAATCACAAAAAACACCGACACCGACCTATGGTAAGAAATGGCCCCTGACTGAAAAACAGATCATCGATTCTGTTTTAGACGACTCGTGTTTTGGACTGATAGAATGCGACATTAAAGTACCGGATAGTTTAAGAGAACATTTTAGTGAGATGACACCTATTTTTAAAAATACGAACGTTACGCGCGACGACATCGGACCGTTTTTGAGACAATACGCGATCGATAACAACTTATTAACTAGCGGTAGACGGACTTTAATCGGTAGCTTTACAGGGGAGAAAATTTTATTAGCGACCCCCCTTTTAAAGTGGTATTTAAATCATGGGTTGGTGGTAACTAAAATTTATCAAGTCGTTGAATATAATCCGGTTGCATGTTTTAAGACATTTGGGGATACAGTTTCAGACGCGCGAAGAAAGGGGGACATAGACGACAAATACGCAATAACTAGTGAAACAATGAAATTGTTAGGAAACGCGGCATACGGTAAAACTTTGACGGATAAAACACGACATGCGGACATGACCTACTGTAGTGATAGGGATATAGGGGATTGTATTAATAATCCACGATTTAAAAAAATGACAAAACTTACCGACGCTGTTTACGAAGTAGAAACGTTAAAAAAGAAGATAGTTTGGGATCTCCCTCTTCAGATAGGCTTTTTCGTTTATCAGTACGCGAAACTTAGAATGTTAGAATTTTATTATGACTTTATAGACAAATATATAGATAGAACCGACTTTCAGCTATGTGAGATGGACACGGACAGTTTATACTTAGCCTTAAGTACCGATGACTTGTTAAAAGCCGTTAGACCGGGACTAGAACACGAGTTTTTTGACATTTACGACAAATGGTTCCCCTCAGAAGTATGTGACTCACATAGACCACAATTTATAAGCGGCAAAGGCACGGTAGATAGTCATTGTCTGGGGTGTAGGGCTAGGAAAATTTATGAAAAAAGAACACCGGGGTTGTTTAAATTAGAATATGAAGGGGATGGGATGGTATCTTTATGTAGTAAGACGTACCACTGTTTTGGCGAGTATAATAAAACATCAACCAAAGGATTATCTAAAAATCACAACACATTAGGCAAAGAATCTTTCATGCAGGTCCTCACAACAAAGGAACCAAGTGGTGGGACAAACACAGGGTTCAGAGCATACAACACGGGGATATATACTTACACCCAACACAGAAACTCACTTTCTTACTTTTACATTAAAAGACGAGTAGACGCAGACAATGTGACAACATCTCCCCTAGACATATAAGAACCTTTAGTTTACCAACCGTGACTTTAACGAGACTTTAATGTAAATATGTAAATAAGACAGAACCATGACGGTATGCTGATGGGGTTGTTTTTATTCAATAAAAACTTATGATATAAACGGTCTTTTTTAAATTTTTGATGTGAGTTATTGTTTTGTTACTTGTCCCTGAAAGTTATGTAACTCGGTATCCTGTATAAGAGGCATGACTGAAATCAAAATCAACCATTTAAAATACTGGATCCGAGTTGGAAACAGCTCTTTACGGCATTGATCGATAGCCCACCCAGGCGTGGTATTCAGGGAATACTATAAACACCGCCGTATAAGAACCCTATACCATGTCCGGTGAATGTTTTTGTCTTCAGTGCTGTGGATGGGATTCCACTGAGAGCACGGGAATGTCGGCTCAAACGGAAACGGGTCTTGATATTGGACCCGAGGAAGTGAGATTGTATCCTGTACAGATGATCAATACCTTTCATGAGACTAATCAAGGGGATATGAATCTAGGTTATGAGAGAGTGTTTGTACAGCGACCTATAGGTGGAACCTTTATTGAACCCCTTGATGAGACACCACCACCACCCAACCCAGCTTCTGACAGGGACAGTGACATCAGGTTCCATGATGAGGAGGAAAGGTTGCAAACATTTTCAGGGTGTTGGTCCGACGTCTACCCGGTCGACCCTATCAGTTTGGCTAAAAATGGTTTTATCTTCATTGGACCTGGCGACCTTGTCAAGTGTATTTTCTGTTTGAATACGTTGGGGGGTTGGGAAACGGGTGATGTGGTAGAAGAAGAACATCGACGCTATTATCCAGACTGTCCTTTTGTACGGGCTGCACATTCACACACACACACACACATACACACACACACACACACAGGAGTTGTTTTAAGTAAATAAAATTTTTATATACATTTAAATGCTCTTTTGTGATTTATTGTAATAGCTGCTTAAAAGGTGTGACAACTTTCCCATCCAACTTTGAAATCCTACGCAGTCAAAACATCGGTGTCTGTTATACACCCCAAACCAAACTTTTTTCACTCAAACCAAAAAGCTCTCACATACACACACACACACACACACACAAAGCGACCTTGTAAAGACAAATAATATTGCATCGTTGAAAACTTCACCGACTCTAGTATAAAAACCATCCACCAACCCCTTCCAAAACATACATGTAACAACTTTGAAACCTACCTAGATGAAAACCTCACCGACCCTAATATAAACTCGGCTGCCAACAATTCCAAGAACATGTATGTACCAACATGTCTCGGTGTTATCAAAACTCCCCCGACCCTAGTATGAACTCTGCCCCTAACAATTCCTAAACATACATGTAGCAACTTTGAAACACGCCTCGGTGAAAACTTCACCGACCGTAGTATAGACTCTACACCAACCCCTTCCAAAACATCCGTGTACCAACATCACTCGGTGAAAACAAAATCCTTCCCACTCTAGTATGGATTCGGCCCCTAACACTTCCAAAACATACCTGTATCAACTTTGTAACCTGCCTCGGTGAAAACTTCACCGACGCTAGTTTGAAACCTACCAACTCCAAAGCATACATGTAACAACTTTGAACCAATCCATGGTGAAACCAAAACCACACCACCCTAGTATAAACTCTACACCTAGCAATTCCTAAACATGCATGGTTCGAGTTCAAAACCAACCTCGGTGAAAACTTCGCCGACCCTGGTATAAACTCTACACCAACCAACAACAAAACATGGATATACCAACTACATACAACACACGGGCTCGACCCGAGTCGCTCAATACTATTTCTTTACTCGATGAAAAACCTATGATACTGTCCGTATAACTGTTAGTGAAAAGCACGGGACCCAACCGGGGGAAAAATCGATTAACGTGGTAACAGATGTTCCCACACTTAACGCTGGCTTCGCGTTAATTACCATACCCCCCGGTGGGATCGCTTCGCGAACAACACATAAACCCACGAGGCGTGACCAAATTAATTAGATGTGATGGTCAGTGGGTGCGATCGATATGAACTTGGCCCTTGTACGGTGCTTGATAAGAACAAAGGATCGCGGATCGGTATGTAACAGATGTGGTTAAATGGATGTTCTATTTTCGGTAACCGTTCGTTGTGGTGGAGAATTTAACCTGTTTTTTGTACACGGTCGTTGTAGGGGAGAATTTAAAACATACATACAACCAAATAAACAAACCAACAAATTAAACAACAAAGAAAAGAAATATATCAAATAAATAAATTAAACAAAGTAATTAAAATCAAATTACGTAACTAGTTAATAATAATTTAACTAATTATAAAATAAAATAAAATTAAAAATAAACAAAATAAAAAATAATTAAAAAGTAAACAAATAATCAAATTACGTAACTCGTTAATAATAATTACACAATATAAACAAAGTAATTAAACAATTTAAATCAAACAAATTAAACAATTACGTAATAAAAACACATTAAAATTACGTAACTAGGTAAAAAATTAATTAAAATTTTAAAAACTCATTAAATCTAATTTAAAAAACGCATTAAAATTACGTAACTAGGTCAATGATTACGTCACAAGGTCACTAATTACGTCACAAGGTCAATGATTACGTCACAAGGTCACCAAAAGGTGACTCACCCTTCACTCCTCCGCCAACACCAGTTGGCGTAATATTTTACTATATGTCTTTGCGCATCCTGCGCATCCTGCTCACCCACCCTCCACATCCCGATGCGCCAGGCTGGGAGTATTTTGCTATATGTCATTGCGCATCCCGCGCATCCTGCTCCCGAGTATTTTACTATATGTCATTGCTCCTCCACATCCGCTCCTCCGCCAAAAAACCGACCCAAAAGGGACCTAATATACTACTTACATACCTAGTGTGTAGTTTTGCGGCCATATTTTGTTGTGGTTGATTGAAGTTGAAACTTGAAACCTTTTATTATTATTATTTTGTTACTTTTACTTATTACTTTCATTTGTTACATTTAATAATCTAATCTGATCGTGTAATTAAGAAAAGGAAATTCGCAAGACGTCATTCTTAATTAATTGAAAACGGAATAAAATATTTTATAAGGCAGTTTGTTAAATCAAAACGACTCAAATTATACCCAGATTGTTTCATAAAAAATGACTACACTCTTAGGAACTCAATTAAAACGACTTAACCAGGGTAGTTCATTAAAAAATGACCATTCTCAAAGGAACTCATTCAAAAACGACTGATCAGTTGTAGCTCAACAATTCCTCACAAACAACGGAGAAGATTAATTCTCCACCCAACTAACTGGAACACACACCCACCCACACCCGCCCACACACCCACAATAAAATACTTTTAAAAAAAACACGTTTTTCTTGTGGACTAAAAAGTAGAAAATAAATTTTTCTTCCGACCCTAGGGGATCTACCAATGACTGCTCGTAGATTTTGTGCTTCCTCGAGCTGTGCAGGTTCTTGTGATGACTGTTCATACATTTGATGACAAAAAATGTGGGTACGTTCACCATCAAATTTCCAAAATTCGTGTGTTGTGTGCTTTTCGCTTCAATCATAAATCTGCCCGACCCACGTTTTTTGGGTTGTCGCGGCCACAACGCGAAGTACTAACCACTATCGATCACGGCCAGCGCGCTCACATCGATTGGGGCCGAAGTAACTGTGTCAATAGGCCTCCAGTTTTGTCGGTATCTTTAGAAATCATGTCCTCAATTTTAGGGTCCTTGGGGCGTAATTTAATTAAGCTAATTTAGGTCTCTAATTGCTAGTTTTTATGATTGCATCTGAAATTGTTAGGCGAAAATAGCCTGCATGCCGAATTTCAGATCTCTAGAGCAATCAGAAGTGGGCTAATTTTCGTTGTCAATTTTAACAACAAACCCACAAACGCGAAGCTGAGTTAAGAAAAACGTGTTAAAAAAATAGAGCAGGTAAATTTCTTCAGGTGATTTTATTGCTCGTAGAATTTTTATACCTCTGAAAGCTCTTAACCAGCCACTAAACTTAAAGCACACGTCGGATAAAGGAAGATAAAACACAAGCGGAAATACACTACATGGAGTAGGGGTCCTGGATACATACACCGACCCAAGGAAGGGGGGGGGGATAAAAATTGAAAGCAGAAATTAAACTGAAAAGAGGGAGTGAAAATTATTGTATTTCTAGAAATCTTAAAATTTTAATGGATTTTAAATCCTTGAAGATTCTCGTATTTTCTGCCACTGTAGATGTAGTAAAGGAGAGACAGCATTTTACACCGGTTTTATGGGAAGTAGAACAACGTAGTGTCTGCATCAGTTTTTAAACTCTTTATACATATATAATTATATATATACATATATATATATATATATATATATATATAATTATATATATATATATATATATATATATATATATATATAATATATATATATATATATATATATATATATATATATATATATATATATATATATATATATAATTATAGATATGTAGAATTATAGATATATATAACTATATATAAAAATACACGTATATATATATATATATATATATACATATATATATATATATATATATATACATATATATATATATATATATATATATATATATATATATATATATATATATATATATATATATATATATATAATGCGCCTATTGTAGCACATTCCCTACGGATCGTATAAAGAGTGGGGTGTCATCCCTTGACCGATATTTTCTTAGACCTCCCTCCCCTCTTCAACCACATACAAAGACAATTGCTCATTGGTGAGTAGCCCCGCCTATCTCTAACACAATCACGTTAAAAAAACAAAAACACCCGCCATCAAGACTGGGTTTATGTTTTATCAACACTTAGTTGTTTTACACGTACCAATACCTAGTCATTTCTGTATGAAATGAATTATCAGAAGATTTCTCTATTGTATGGACCTACTCAGTGTGAAGGGCACGGTGCATCATTTTTGCATCTTCTCGTACTTACATCGTGCCTATAAAACTCTGCACTATCTTCTTTTTCTTTCTTAATTGTAATTAATTTTGAGGTAGATAGCCTCGAACCTAATTAAGTATTACCTGTCAACATGTTATGCGTCTTGTGGACCATTGACTACAATTTCACCTTGCTTTTCTTTCTGGATTTGCCCTTATCCAACCAATACAAATCTACAAGGCAGCAGTTGTTTAACTGTGAGTTCTCTCACCTAGATGTGTTGCTGTCCTGTCCTCATCTAACAAGTTGTCTCTCCTAGATGTGTTGCTGTCCTGTCCTCATCTAACAAGTTGTCTCTCCTAGATGTGTTGCTGTCCTGTCCTCATCTAACAAGTTGTCTCTCCTAGATGTGTTGCTGTCCTGTCCTCATCTAACAAGTTGTCTCTCCTAGATGTGTTGCTGTCCTGTCCTTATCTAACAAGTTGTCTCACCTAGATGTGTTGCTGTCCTGTCCTCATCTAACAAGTTGTCTCACCTAGATGTGTTACTGTCCTTTCCTCATCTAACAAGTTGTCTCACCTAGATGTGTTGCTGTCCTGTCCTCATCTAACAAGTTGTCTCACCTAGATGTGTTGCTGTCCTGTCCTCATCTAACAACTCCACACACAGCTTCCCACACAGCTTCCCACATAACTTTTCACACAACTCCCCACACATCTCCCCACACAACTCCCCACACAACTCCCCACACAACTCCCCACACAACTCCCCACACATCTCCCTCATTTAACTCCCCACACAACTCCCCACACATCTCCCTCACTTAACTCCCCACACAACTCCCCACACAACTCCCCACACAACTCCCCACACAACTCCCCACACAACTCCCCACACAACTCCCCACACAACTCCCCACACAACTCCCCACACACCTCCCCACACAACTCCCCACACAACTCCCCACACAACTCCCCACACAACTCCCCACACAACTCCCCACACAACTCCCCACACAACTCCCCACACAACTCCCCACACAACTCCCTCACTTAACTCCCCACACAACTCCCCACACAACTCCCCACACAACTCCCCACACAACTCCCCACACAACTCCCCACACAACTCCCCACACAACTCCCCACACAACTCCCCACACAACTCCCCACACAACTCCCCACACAACTCCCCACACAACTCCCCACACAACTCCCCACACAACTCCCCACACAACTCCCCACACAACTCCCCACACAACTCCCCACACAACTCCCCACACAACTCCCCACACAACTCCCCACACAACTCCCCACACAACTCCCCACACAACTCCCCACACAACTCCCCACACACCTCCCCACACAACTCCCCACACAACTCCCCACACAACTCCCCACACAACTCCCCACACAACTCCCCACACAACTCCCCACACAACTCCCCACACAACTCCCCACACAACTCCCCACACATCTCCCTCACTTAACTCCCCACACAACTCCCCACACAACTCCCCACACAACTCCCCACACAACTCCCCACACAACTCCCCACACAACTCCCCACACAACTCCCCACACAACTCCCCACACAACTCTCCACACAACTCCTCACACAACTCCCCACACAACTCCCCACACAACTCCCCACACAACTCCCCACACAACTCCCCACACAACTCCCCACACAACTCCCCACACAACTCCCCACACAACTCCCCACACAACTCCCCACACAACTCCCCACACAACTCCCCACACAACTCCCCACACATCTCCCTCACTTAACTCCCCACACAACTCCCCACACAACTCCCCACACAACTCCCCACACAACTCCCCACACAACTCCCCACACAACTCCCCACACAACTCCCCACACAACTCCCCACACAACTCCCCACACAACTCCCCACACAACTCCCCACACATCTCCCTCACTTAACTGCCCACACAACTGCCCACACAACTCCCCACACAACTCCCCACACAACTCCCCACACAACTCCCCACACAACTCCCCACACAACTCCCCACACAACTCCCCACACAACTCCCCACACAACTCCCCACACAACTCCCCACACAACTCCCCACACAACTCCCCACACAACTCCCCACACAACTCCCCACACAACTCCCCACACAACTCCCCACACAACTCCCCACACAACTCCCCACACAACTCCCCACACAACTCCCCACACAACTCCCCACACAACTCCCCACACAACTCCCCACACAACTCTCCACACAACTCCCCACACAACTCCCCACACAACTCCCCACACAACTCCCCACACAACTCCCCACACAACTCCCCACACAACTCCCCACACAACTCCCCACACAACTCCCCACACAACTCCCCACACATCTCCCTCACTTAACTCCCCACACAACTCCCCACACAAATCCCCACACAACTCCCCACACAACTCCCCACACAACTCCCCACACAACTCCCCACACAACTCCCCACACAACTCCCCACACACCTCCCCACACAACTCCCCACACAACTCCCCACACAACTCCCCACACAACTCCCCACACAACTCCCCACACAACTCCCCACACATCTCCCTCACTTAACTCCCCACACAACTCCCCACACAACTCCCCACACAACTCCCCACACAACTCCCCACACAACTCCCCACACAACTCCCCACACAACTCCCCACACAACTCCCCACACAACTCCCCACACAACTCCCCACACAACTCCCCACACAACTCCCCACACAACTCCCCACACATCTCCCTCACTTAACTCCCCACACAACTCCCCACACAACTCCCCACACATCTCCCTCACTTAACTGCCCACACAACTCCCCACACAACTCCCCACACAACTCCCCACACAACTCCCCACACAACTCCCCACACAACTCCCCACACAACTCCCCACACAACTCCCCACACAACTCCCCACACATCTCCCTCACTTAACTCCCCACACAACTCCCCACACAACTCCCCACACATCTCCCTCACTTAACTGCCCACACAACTCCCCACACAACTCCCCACACAACTCCCCACACAACTCCCCACACAACTCCCCACACAACTCCCCACACAACTCCCCACACAACTCCCCACACAACTCCCCACACAACTCCCCACACAACTCCCCACACAACTCCCCACACAACTCCCCACACAACTCCCCACACAACTCCCCACTCAACTCCCCACACAACTCCCCACACAACTCCCCACACAACTCCCCACACAACTCCCCACACAACTCCCCACACAACTCCCCACACAACTCCCCACACAACTCCCCACACAACTCCCCACACAACTCCCCACTCAACTCCCCACACAACTACCCACACAACTACCCACACAACTCCCCACACAACCTGATAAATCTTTACTACGACAATTTTTTCATGCGACATTGAGCATCACAAAAGTAAGACGTCTAGCGATGTTACAACAGCGATTATCAAATTAACAAACGTTACTTTAAACTGTATTATAGAGTACAGAATCCCTGTATCCCTTACCTCATTAATTATTATTTTTAATCTCTATATGTAGTCACTATCAGGTTGTTAAATAGTTTAACCGTTGACTGAACTCCACAAATACGATCTCGGCAAATAAAAACTTACATTCCCGCTTGACCTGTGCAGTACAAGTGTGCTTTTGTCAGAAGATGACTAAATGCGAAAAATATCTTTTTTAAAAATATTGGTTACAAATTTATTTTTTATCGGAGAAGAAATTTTTGATTAGAATTGAAAAAAAAAATACTTTGAAGTCTAGAGTGCACGGGTAAATATAGCTCTGGTCAATAAATGCATCGGAAATTACACGTGAAATACGATACAAAGTTGTATAAGAAGTCTACATTTACAGGTTAAAGATTTAAAAAAAATAATAAAAAAAATAAAAATGTGAAAACGTTCAAGAGTAAACCTGATTACTTTAGCGTGGGCGTTGGCAGGAGTTTTTAGCAGGGTAGGGGTGGGGGGAGGGGGGGGGTTGGAGGTCACTCTTATTTTCTACACTGGGTATCTTAACTGGATACAAGTTGTGTTATCCAAAGCTAAAATCGGGATACAAGTTATATTATCCACGCCCAGAAGAAGCCTTAAATAAATGGTTTAGTATCTCAATAAGACGTAGGCCGACAAGATACTTTGATGCTTTAATAACGTTTCTCAATATTATCAATAATAATTTTTCGTCAATTCATAGGGAGGGTCGTGGGAAGGGGGTGGGTGGGTTGTTACAATAGACGGTGTGTCTAGGTAACGGAGAGGATGTCGGGATGTGTTGTGTAAGTAAACGTGTGTTAAGAAGCTTGATGTTGTTGTCATTGCTAACCAGAGGCGTAGCGAGGGGGGGGGGGGCGGGGTGCGGACCGCACCGGGTGACACCATTTAGGGGGTGACACCAAGGCAAAAAATAGCAAAACATATAGAGAAAAACTTGAGGGGGGTGCAAATCGAAAGTTTGAGGGGGTGGGGGGTGCAAATCGAAATCTTTAGGGGGGGTCGCTACGCCTCTGGGGGGGGGGGTGACACCATTAAGTGCCGCACCGGGTGACACCCGACCTCGCTACGCCACTGTTGCTAACGCACCCAGTTCATGCACGTGTGTTGGTCCTTCAATTTGTTGTTGTATGGGCTGGGTGTCTGGTACATTGATCAGTTTCATTCAAGGTTTTCTCATCGTTTCTTACATGCATCTTTCTGTCACTGGGAAGGGGGGATGTTAAATGCCCCACACCTTCTTTTCGGGCGAAATAGAAAAACAATAGCCTCCTCTTCTCCCCCCCCCCCCCCACACACACACAACACCCCTATAGAAATGTCTAGAAGAAACCCAGGATCTTTTGACTTACGGCAGGTTACCTGACAGGATGGTTCTCTACGTCAGCAAATAAGTAGCCTACGTCATCAACGGCGTCGCATAAGTACGTCAGCAACAGTATCTCCACATCTTTGGTTATTACATCAGTCAAGGACGTCAAATATCGTGACTGCCACCTCTCTATCACGAGGTGTCTCTCACGCAAATATCTAACCCCACCCCCACACCCCACCCCCACCCCCCACCCACACCCACATATTGTGTCACCCCCACGTACTTCCACACAGGGGCGTAGCGAGGGGGGGGGGGGGGGGCGGGGGTGCGGACCGCACCGGGTGACACCATTTAGGGGGGTGACACCAAGGCAAAAAATAGCAAAATATATAGAGAAAAACTTGAGGGGCTGGGGGTGCAAATCGAAAGTTTGAGGGGGGGGGGGGTGCAAATGGAAATGGAAAACTTGAGGGGGGGTTGCAAATGGAAAACTTGAGGGTGGGGTGCAAATCGAAAATTTGAAAGTTTGTCCCTGGGAAGGTTCTCTATGCCTCTGGGGGGGGGGGTGTGACACCATTAAGTGCCGCACCAGGTGACACCCGACCTCGCTACGCCACTGCTTCCACACGTCTTTTAATTGTATTAGCTTAAACCTGCCAATATCAATGACATTACTCTCTGACTTTGACGTGCGGGATTGCACTTAGAAAGTTCTACACATGCACCTTAGGTTTATTGGCTGCTGAAAGTATTTTTCGCGCCATAACGTTGGCAGCAGACGAGAGAACACACCTCGATGCCAACATTAAAACTTACGTCATGATACTATTAAGACCTCAGTGGGGATGCTTTTACCCACTGAGGTGTTGTGGTTAAGACAGGCTGACCCTGAGATTAAGTACACACCGACACCGACAGTTGTTGTCCAGTACTCGTTTATTTACAGCATCGAGCCATGACGGCGATGCAACACAGTAGTACAAACGAACTAGCCAAGATAGACCAAAAGATCCAAACAATCCAAAGGACCAAAAGACCAAAAGATCAAAAGATCAAAAGATCAAAATAGAAATTTTTTTTGTATACTAAAATCTTTAAAAACGTAAATTATTATAAACAGTGATCTAAATATAGCTTGTGAAGTTCCGCAGCAAAGAAACAAAAGAAAAATGGTTGGTCCAAAAAAATAGGACAATTTTTAAAATCCTGGTTGCTATGAGGCGCTCAAAAAGATGCTGGTTCCGTTTGTTGTTTGAGCTGTATTGATTCTGGTGGAGCATGGTGGAGCATGGTGGAGTCCGGTGGAGTCTGGTGGAGACTGGGTACCGAGAAAAGCACTCTTGGTATGGAAAAAATCCCATGGTTTTTTTTCTTTTGAAAAAAGTATTTAAAAAATCAAATCTAATTTCACAAAAAGCTGTATGTACAGGGTATCTAAACAGGGAGACAGATATTAAGCAAATGTGGGTATCGTGTTATGTTGGATAGCTGTTGCCCACAAAAAAATGAAATAAAAGAAAGCCAACCCATTTTTCGTTCTTGTCGCTACACGAGGGACGTAACTCCAGTTACTCTAATGGAAATGTTATCACCTCCCTTCTTTTGTTGTTGTTGTTTTGGGGTTTAAAGTCCGCTTTCATCCTTCTTTTGTCCGCCCTTGATAAAGAAATACCTATAGATCTTATACTGAAATAGGCGCGATTTTTTCTTAATTATCTCAATTTAAAATTTGAAAATTAACAGTTAAACGTATCCGCTGGTTTAATGCCAAACAGAATGAAAACCGTATATTTTTAGGTAGCTTAAGATGGCCCAGGTGAAATTTGTACTTGTGGCGTGACCCCAAAGGTGTGGTCATATCTAGTGTCCCCAACAGCATGTCCCCAGCGGCGTGTCCCCAACAGCATGTCCCCAGCGGCGTGTCCCCAACAGCATGTCCCCAGCGGCGTGTCCCCAGCGGCGTGTCCCCAACAGCTTGTCCCCAGCGGCGTGTCCCCAACAGCATGTCCCCAGCGGCGTGTCCCCAGCGGCGTGTCCCCAACAGCATGTCCCCAGCGGCGTGTCAACAGCGGCGTGTCCCCAACAGCATGTCCCCAGCGGCGTGTCCCCAACAGCATGTCCCCAGCGGCGTGTCCCCAGCGGCGTGTCCCCAACAGCATGTCCCCAGCGGCGTGTCCCCAACAGCATGTCCCCAGCGGCGTGTCCCCAGCGGCGTGTCCCCAGCGGCGTGTCCCCAACAGCATGTCCCCAGCGGCGTGTCCCCAGCGGCGTGTCCCCAGCGGCGTGTCCCCAACAGCATGTCCCCAGCGGCGTGTCCCCAACAGCATGTCCCCAGCGGCGTGTCAACAGCGGCGTGTCCCCAACAGCATGTCCCCAGCGGCGTGTCCCCAGCGGCGTGTCCCCAACAGCATGTCCCCAGCATCGTGTCCCCAGCGGCGTGTCGCCAACAGCATGTCCCCAGCGGCGTGTCCCCAGCGGCGTGTCCCCAACAGCATGTCCCCAACAGCATGTCCCCAACAGCATATCCCCAGCGGCGTGTCCCCAGCGGCGTGTCCCCAGCGGCGTGTCCCCAACAGCATGTCCCCAGCGGCGTGTCCCCAACAGCATGTCCCCAGCGGCGTGTCCCCAACAGCATTTCCCCAGCGGCGTTTCCCCAGCGGCGTGTCCCCAACAGCATGTCCCCAGCGGCGTGTCCCCAGCTGCGTGTCCCCAACAGCATGTCCCCAGCGGCGTGTCCCCAACAGCATGTCCCTAGCGGCGTGTCCCCAACAGCATGTCCCCAGCGGCGTGTCCCCAGCGGCGTGTACCCAACAGCATGTCCCCAGCGGCGTGTCCCCAGCGGCGTGTCCCAACAGCATGTCCCCAGCGGCATGTCCCCAACAGCATGTCCCCAGCGGCGTGTCCCCAACAGCATGTCCCCAGCGGCGTGTCCCCAACAGCATGTCCCCAGCGGCGTGTCCCCAACAGCATGTCCCCAGCGGCGTGTCCCCAACAGCATGTCCCCAACAGCATGTCCCCAGCGGCGTGTCCCCAACAGCATGTCCCCAGCGGCGTGTCCCCAACAGCATGTCCCCAGCGGCGTGTCCCCAGCGGCGTGTCCCCAACAGCATGTCCCCAGCGGCGTGTCCCCAACAGCATGTCCCCAGCGGCGTGTCCCCAACAGCATGTCCCCAGCGGCGTGTCCCCAACAGCATGTCCCCAGCGGCATGTCCCCAACAGCATGTCCCCAGCGGCGTGGCCCCAGCGGCGTGTCCCCAACAGCATGTCCCCAGCGGCGTGTCCCCAACAGCATGTCCCCAGCGGCGTGTCCCCAACAGCATGTCCCCAGCGGCGTGTCCCCAGCGGCGTGGCCCCAGCGGCGTGTCCCCAACAGCATGTCCCCAGCGGCGTGTCCCAACAGCATGTCCCCAGCGGCGTGTCCCCAACAGCATGTCCCCAGCGGCGTGTCCCCAACAGCATGTCCCCAGCGGCGTGTCCCCAACAGCATGTCCCCAGCGGCGTGGCCCCAGCGGCGTGTCCCCAACAGCATGTCCCCAGCGGCGTGTCCCCAACAGCATGTCCCCAGCGGCGTGTCCCCAACAGCATGTCCCCAGCGGCGTGTCCCCAGCGGCGTGGCCCCAGCGGCGTGTCCCCAACAGCATGTCCCCAGCGGCTTGTCCCCAACAGCATGTCCCCAGCGGCGTGGCCCCAACAGCTTGTCCCCAGCGGCGTGGCCCCAGAGGCGTGGCCCCAGCGGCGTGTCCCCAACAGCATGTCCCCAGCGGCGTGTCCCCAGCGGCGTGTCCCCAACAGCATGTCCCCAGCGGCGTGTCAACAGCGGTGTGTCCCCAACAGCATGTCCCCAGCGGCGTGTCCCCAACAGCATGTCCCCAGCGGCGTGTCCCCAACAGCATGTCCCCAGCGGCGTGTCCCCAACAGCATGTCCCCAGCGGCGTGGCCCCAACAGCTTGTCCCCAGCGGCGTGTCCCCAGCGGCGTGTCCACAGCGGCGTGGCCCCAGGGGAGTGCACCCAGAGATCACACAACACGCCCTGCATGACTGAAGCATGTACCATCAGACGCTATCTTGACAAGCCTCAATCCCCCCCCCCTCCACACCTAGCAAAAAAAATAACTGTACAGGAAGCCTGCAGTTCCTCCATGACGTTGGATTGGTTGTATGACTCCTCTGATATAAATTAGATTAGGAACGATGTACAAGAAGCTGTGTTTAGGGTTAGGGCCATCCTATGACGTCATGACCTGATTACATCTCATTCACTGAGAATCGGAATTAACAGAAAGTGTTACAAGCGTTCAAGTTTTTCAAATCTTTGGTGTATTTAAAATTGGTATACTTTCTTTCATAATTAAAACTGTTTCAAATACTAAACCAGCTATTTTTGTCGTCGAATGATGAAGTTACGGAATGGTTAGTCTAACTACCGCGGTGTAAAAACAGAAACTTGTTCAGATTAAAGACACAAACAACACACATTTTTTAACACTATTAAAATGTTGTCAGTACAGTAACGATAGAAAATAATCCATTCAATTTTACTGCTAGACAAAAGTAAAATTAAAAAGAAATTCAGCACATAGCTTTGGATGCATTACGCGAATGAATTCATTCGGATTTTAAGAACGCTTTTTAATGGTAGGCCTACCAAGGTTATTATTTTACGAGCCCTTTTTATTACCGAAACTATGAAGTAAAAAGCTACTATATTTGGGCGACGTGGGCGAAAGAAAATGTCGTTTTTACCGCAGTTTGACATACCTAATGTAAGGATGTATATAAGAATGTATATAAGAATGTATGTAAGGATGTATATAAGAATGTATGTAAGGGTGTATGTAAGGATGTATGTAATAATACATGTAAGGATGTATGTAAGAATGTATGTAAGAATGTATGTAAGGATGTATATAAGAATGTATGTAAGGGTGTATGTAAGGATGTATGTAATAATGTATGTAAGAATGTATGTAAGAATGTATGTAAGAATTTATGTAATGATGTATGTAAGGATGTATGTAATAATGTATGTAAGGATGTATGTAAGGATGTATGTAAGGATGTATGTAAGAATATATGTAAGGATGTATTTAAGGATGTATGTAAGGATGTATATAAGGATGTATGTAAGGATGTATAAAAGGATGTATGTAAGGATGTATGTAAGGATGTATGAAAGGATGTATGTAAGAATGTGTGTAAGGATGTATGTAAGAATGTATGTAAGGGTGTATGTAAGGATGTATGTAGAGATGTATGTAAGAATGTATTTAAGAATGTATGTAAGAATGTATGTAAGAATGTATGTAAGAATGTATGTAAGAATGTAGGTAAGAATGTATGTAAGGATGTATGTAAGGATGTATGTAAGGATGTATTTAAAGATGTATGTAAGGATGTATTTAAAGATGTATGTAAGGATGTATGTAAGAATACATGTAAGGATGTATGTGAAAATGTATGTGAGAGTGTATGTGAGAATGGATGTGAGAATGTATGTAAGAATGTATGTAAGAATGTATGTAAGGATGTATGTAAGTATGTATGTAAGAATGTATGTAAGAAAGTATGTATGAATGTATGTAAGAATGTATGTATGAATGTATGTAAGAATGTATGTAAGAATGTAAGTAAGAATGTATGTAAGGATGTATGTAAGAATGTATGTAAGAATGTATGTAAGAATGTATGTAAGAATGTATGTAAGAATGTATGTAAGGATGTATGTAAGTATGTATGTTAGAATGTATGTAAGAAAGTATGTATGAATGTATGTAAGAATGTATGTTAGAATGTAAGTAAGAATGTATGTAAGGATGTATGTAAGGATGTATGTAAGAAGACTTATGTGCATCTGTCAGTGGCGGCCAGTGTCATTTCACACCAGGAACGAGCTATGGGATTTGGGGGAGCGCTGTTAAGGGGGGGGGGGATTGAAGATATTAACAATGACGAAATCAGTGTTTCTTCCAGACTTTTTTCTGGGGGGGGGGGGGGGGGGGGAATTGATATTTTTTTTTGGGGGGGGGGCGGTCAACATTTTTACACTGGTAAAAGTATATATTTTCTATATACATTCCATTTCGTTTGAAGAGATGCCTGGAAGAAACCCTGCGAACAAATATAACAGAATAGGTAATGAAATGTAATGTTCAGCCATAGAGAGCTCGATGTTTTCAAACATGGGAGGAATCTTGTAGAGTTACAAATCCTACTACGCTATCAATAACGTACTTACCCTAGACGTCTTATGACCAACCAATGCCACCAAGGTCGGTGCTGTGCTGATATAGAATATAGAAACATGTTACAATCCTTGCATCAGATGAAGTGTGTGTTGCGAATGAAATAAAGACGGTAAAAAAGTCTTGATCATTAAGCAGACTACACATACTACTACAGAAGCAGTAACCATTTATCGAGACAGCTATCTACATGCTACCGAAAGGATAGGGTTTGTACATTTAACGGTAATCCCCTTAACATTAGTTAAGATGTGTGTGTATTGCTTATTAGTAGATCTAGAATCAAGATCTCGATTTAGTTTAATTTAAATCACAACAAAACTACCAGCGTTTCGTGATGGCTGAGGTACATATTAAATATTTAACAACAGTAATTTTAAGTATCAATGACATAATTGTGGAATGTAATTTTTTTAACATTAAGAGTAAGAGATCTGGATAAAATCACGATATAGCGTCGGAAATTATTTGGTAATGTTTGTTGAGTTTCGGTAACATTTGATACTGTAAAGTGTAAACCATAGTTTGCAGCAGATTTTCGACAACTAGATCTAGTATAATAAATAAGACGATTAGATTTACTAAAGTTGAAGTACTAAGAAGAACTAGAATAATATTTAGTATCAGTGGCGTAGCTACCGTAAAGCTAGCGTAAGCAATGTATAGGGGCCCAAGGCAAATAGGGGCCCTTTTCCCTCTTTAAAATTTTTACATCTGAATTTTAATATTTGTATAATAAAAATAATTTTAAAAAGAAAACGGAAATCCAGTTTCTTTTCTACTGTAGACGTAATTTAAAAAATCCAAAATAGGCCCCCAGACCTTTCTTACTGGGGAGGGGTGGGGGTTGCACAAGGCCCATCGGTATTAATAATAATATAGACATTGTTGCATTGTCGGGTAAGCCGTTGAGAGAATTAGCCTATACATAAACTTGAACATTGCATCTTTTGTGAGATTGGCATCCGGTACCGGCAAATTTATACGCATTTTCAAACTCTCTACCCCACCGCCACAAACATGCACCCCCTCCCCTCTCAACTCTCTGTCCTCACCTAAATTCCATCCATCCATGATTACAATTGAGCCTATTTTTAAAAATAAAAGCCGTGGGTAGTGTTTCATAACACGCTACGCCGAAAATATGTCAATGTTATTCTAGTTTTAACCTTAATCATGATTTCTTTGTTGATCTAATTTATCGCTAATCAATATGCAGCTACTTAAAGATTTGTATTTGTCTGTCTCCTTGTCAATCGCGCAGAAACATTGGGAAGTCGTTTAGAATAATTCAGACAAACCTCTACTGACCGTGAAATTTCCTACCACAACCCCATACATGAGGAGCAGTGCCTCTCCCTTCGAAGAGAAGCCAGAAAGAAACTCTGACTCCTGCAAATTTTTCTGCCATTAATATTTTTTTAATTTCGTTCGGAGAGCGGCCCCTTGACAGTAAGGCGGTTCTGTTTGCCACGCAGAGTTTCCCAGCGGCTTTCTTAGCACCTGGGGTCAGTTAATTGGGTGTCCTGCACAAGGGGTCAGGTTTACTGCTTAATTCAACGGTCAAACTGCACAGTTGCATCAGCAGGCCCCCGGGCTCACCCCGTGAGCACTACGGCGCATACACTTGTTTTAATGAGCGCCATGCCCTAGGGATACGGAGGGCTACTATAATCAATGACAAAATAAATCAAGCGGTGTCCTCCAGCCGCCTCGGGAGTAGTATACAGTTGAGCGCCCTAAGTCTCTCCATTATGATGATGTTATGAAACAAGTTGTAGATATGCCCTTTGGGTCAGTAACATCGCCATCCTAAGTATCGAACATACAGAAGTAGCTAAAATGGACTTCGAGGAACATATTAATCACTTTGCAAATGTATAAGGAAAAAAAATTAAATAAATCATGATCAACTTTATAAAAATGTGTATTCGGTTAGTGGCGTCACAAGGTTCGATATCACCTGGTGCGTTTAATGAGTGTCACCCTCACTCCATCAAACAATTTTGCATTTCGGGTTGAGTGTTACATCATTACCTTGATATTTTATTATTTAGGGGCGGCGTGGTCGAGTCGGTAAAGCTCATGGTTGCTAAACCGAAAAGTCTCGAGAGTCTCGAGTTCGAACCCTCGGGCAGATGAGGCTCGTTAGCTGGGGGCAGCCACTCTTCTAGGAGAGACAACTCCAAAATTAAACAACTGCTGCCTTGTAGTTTGTTCTTGGTTGGACAAAGGCTATGGAAGCAAATCCAAAAAGAAAAGCAGGCTGAAATCGGAGTCAATGGCCTCAATGGCGCATAACCAGTTGACACGTAACGCTTAATTGTGTTGGAGGCGTGGTCGAGTCGGCAAAAAGCTCATGGTTCATAAATTCGAACGAAGTCTCGAGTTCAAACCCACTGGCAGATAAATCTCGATCCCCTTCAACACTAATAATTAAGAACGACGAAGAAGAAGAAGATTGTTTTAACTGAATAAAACATAGTTTCGACAGTAAATTTTACGAGTTTTCGTCATGGTGTCACGCCTAAATTGTGAGGCCCCCGCCTCGTGAAGCTACTGTGTTAGGTTACTTAAAGGTTACAGGCTTACAGTTAATTTGTTAGCTTGTTTTTTTCATAAAAGTAATATAAAATCTAAGGTATTTTACGCTACGGGTACTACATAATAATACCGTATAAACACACAATTATGGACGTATAAAATACACAATTTACATATTAACGTATGGGCCCAATAATAATCTTTGCATAGGGGCCCAAAAATCCTAGCTACGCCACTGTTTAGTATCAGCAATAATTAGCATATACACTTAAAATAATAAGAAATACAAAATAATTAGCAAAACAGTAATTAAAATGCAAATAAAATCAATCCATGCACATTTTTAAACATTATGAATTGTATGTATTAAAAATAATATGGCGGCAAATAAATGATGGTTTACAGTATTTTCGGTAGTTTCCGGAACGGCTCGGCAGACTAGGCCATGGTTTTACTGTTTTTTTACTGCTATACAATTCCGGAATAATAAAGGACACTATGTCGTGATTTTACCGAGATCTTAGCCTGATCTGTTGCCTCGCTATCAATGCTCTGACTCAAACCTTGATCTCAATCTATGTTCATGGCATATAGATCTAGGAAGAGAAATTGTTAAAAATGCTTTAAAATAGCACCGTAATAAGTATATAGTATAACTCATCGTCATGTTAAGATGGAATCAACTCATGTAGCCCCAACTATAGGTAGCCTCAACTGTAGATAGCCAAACTGTAGGCAGCGAAAATTGTAGGTAGCCGAAACTGTTGGTAGCCAAAACAAAAGATAACAACTACAGGTAGCCACAACTATAGGTAGCAAGAATAGTAATTGTAGATGACCTAACCTGTAAGTAGCTAAACTGTAGGTAGCCGAAACTGTTGGTAGCCAAATTTGTATGTAGCCAAAATGGTAGGTAGCCAAAATCGTATGTAGCCAAAATCGTATGAAGCCAAAATTATGGGTAGCCAAAATTATGGGTAGCCAAAATCATAGGTAACCGAAATTGTAGGTAGCCAAAATTGTAGGTAGCCAAAATCGTATGAAGCCAAAATTATGGGTAACCAAGATTATGGATAGCCAAAATTATAGGTAGCCAAAATTGTATGTGGCCAAAATGGTAGGTAGCCAAAATCGTATGTAACCAAAATTATGGGTAGCCAAAATCATAGGTAGCCAAAATCATAGGTAGCCAAAATTGTAGGTAGCCAAAATTGTATGAAGCCAAAATTATGGGTAGCCAAAATTGTATGTGGCAAAAATTGTAGAAAGATCAAACCAAAATTTCTTTCAGTTTCGTCTTCACCGACCAGATCTTGTAATGCTAATCATTCTTATATGTTGGTACTTGATAATAATAAAAAACAAAAAGAGTTAAAAGAGTTCGTTTTCAAACTATCCTCAAAGGTCAGAAAGTATGAAATACTAATGTTGACTGATGATTAAAATGAAAATGTTATTATTTGTTTTCTTTGTGAAAATTTTCCAAATTAGCAGTGCGACAGGCTGATGCCCTCCCCCACCCCAACCTTGTCACACACCTAGCAGTGTGACGCTCTGATCCCCTCCCCCACCCCACCTTGTCACACACGTAGCTGAGTGACGTTATGATCCCCTCCCCCACCCCCAACTTTGTCAAACACCTAGCAGTGAGACGTTCTGATCCCACCCCCACCCCACCATGTCACACAAGTAGCAGTGTGACGTTATGATCCCCTCCCCCACCCCCCCCCGCCCCACCTAGTCACACACCTAGCAGTGTGACGTTCTGATCCCCTCCCCCACCCCACCTTGTCACACACGTAGCTGAGTGACGTTATGATCCCCTCCCCCACCCCAACTTTGTCACACACCTAGCAGTGTGACGTTATGATCCCCACCCCCCCCTTGTCACACACCTAACAGTGTGACGTTCGGATCGACAACCCAAACTTGTCACACACCTAGCAGTGTGACGTTCTGATCCCCTCCTCCACCCCCACCTTATCACACACCTCGCAGTGTGACGTTCTGATCCCCTCCCCCACCCCCAATTTGTCACACACGTAGCAGAGTGACGTTCTGATCCCCTCCCCACCCCCACCTTGCCACACACCTAACAGTGTGACTTTCTGATCCCCTCTCCCAAACTTGTCACACACGTAGCAGTGTGACGTTATGATCCCCTCCCCCACCCCCACCTTGTCACACACCTAACAGTGTGACGTTCTGATCCCATCCCCCACCTTGTTACACACCTAGCAGTGTGACGTTATGATCACCTCCCCCACCCCCACCTTGTCACACACCTAGCAGTGTGACGTTCTGATCCCCACCCCCCCCTTGTCACACACCTAACAGTGTGACGTTCTGATCCCCACACCCAACTTTGTCAAACACCTAACAATGTGACGTTCTGATCCCCTCCCCCACCTTGTCAAATATCTAACAATGTGACGTTCTGATCCCCTCCCCCACCTTGTCAAATATCTAACAATGTGACGTTCTGATCCCCTCCCCCACCTTGTCAAATATCTAACAATGTGACGTTCTGATCCCCTCCCCCACCTTGTCAAATATCTAACAATGTGACGTTCTGATCCCCTCCCCCACCTTGTCAAATATCTAACAGTATGACGTTCTGATCCCCTCCCCCACCTTGTCAAATATCTAACAATGTGACGTTCTGATCCCCTCCCCCAACTTGTCAAATATCTAACAATGTGACGTTCTGATCCCCTCCCACAACTTGTCAAATATCTAACAGTGTGACGTTCTGATCCCCTCCCCCACCTTGTCAAATATCTAACAGTGTGACGTTCTGATCCCCTCCCCCACCTTGTCAAATATCTAACAATGTGACGTTCTGATCCCCTCCCCCACCTTGTCAAATATCTAACAGTGTGACGTTCTGATCCCCTCCCACACCTTGTCAAATATCTAACAGTGTGACGTTCTGATCCCCTCCCCCACCTTGTCAAATATCTAACAATGTGACGTTCTGATCCCCTCCCCCACCTTGTCAAATATCTAACAGTGTGACGTTCTGATCCCCTCCCACACCTTGTCAAATATCTAACAGTGTGACGTTCTGATCCCCTCCCACACCTTGTCAAATATCTAACAGTGTGACGTTCTGATCCCCTCCCACACCTTGTCAAATATCTAACAGTGTGACGTTCTGATCCCCTCCCCCACCTTGTCAAATATCTAACAGTGTGACGTTCTGATCCCCTCCCCCACCCCCAACTTGTCACACATCTAACAGTGTGACGTTGTTTATTGGTGACCACACTGTTGACTTTTTGAAAAAAATAATTAATCTTTTGATTGCACTGCAGCTGTTAATTAATCTCACTATAATTGTAAAGAAAGTATTTAGATCGATAGAATGAAATGTTGGCAATAATTTATTCCACTATAATTGTAAAGAAAGTATGTAGACCGATAGACTGATATATTGACAATAATTTATTTCATTATATTTGTAAAAAAAAAAAGTATGTAGACCGATAGACTGATATGTTGACAATAATTTATTTTATTATATTTTTAAAGAAAGTATGTAGACAGATAGACTGATATATTGACAATAATTTATTTCATTATATTTTTAAAGAAAGTATGTAGACAGATAGACTGATATATTGGCAATAAATTATTTCATTATATTTTTAAAGAAAGTATGTAGACCGATAGACTGATATATTGACAATAATTTATTTCATTATATTTTTAAAGAAAGTATGTAGACCGATAGACTGATATATTGACAATAATTTATATCATTATATTTGTAAAAAAAAATGTATGAAGACCGATAGACTGATATGTTGGCAATAATTTATTTCATTATATTTTTAAAAAAAAGTATGTAGACCGATAGACTGATATGTTGGCAATAATTTATTTCATTATATTTTTAAAGAAAGTATGTAGACCGATAGACTGATATATTGATAATAATTTATTTCATTATATTTTTAAAGAAAGTATGTAGACCGATAGACTGATATGCTGGCAATAATTTCTAACACAAGCGACCAATAGCATGATACATTGAAACTGTGGGCCTGAATTTAGTTTGAAATATATATATATATATATATATATATATATATATATATATATATATATATATATATATATATATATATATATATATATATATATATATATATATATATATATATATATATATATATATATATATATATATCCATATACTCTTGTAAGTATGTGTGTACGCATATGTATATGTATTCAAATACTTTTTTGTATTTGACCCCCCCCCCCCATCCCACACACGGATTAACATAGGTTATTACGATTCTCAACTAACCCTTTTTCTTCAGGCATATATTGCAACGTTGAGTTGATGTAACTTCCCCCCCCCCGTCACCCCCACTGTGATTGCTTTAAACCGTGCTCAGATAATACTAACGATTTGTATCTAAATTCGGTTGTAAATTTAGCTGGATCACCTGGATGTTGCAGTTTTCTTTATCATTAGCAGGTTTATGTCATGGTGTCGTTCCCCCCCCCCCCCTCTCCACCCGTGTCGGGATTTATCCACTTTGCTTTTTATCCACTCTAATTAATCATTGAATTAAGTAAGTGAAATTATAATTTTTCTGTATATAGTTTGCTATCTTTTGCCTTGGTGCCACCCCTCAAAATGGTGTCACCAGGTTCGGTCCGCAACCCCCGCCCACGCCCCTGCTTTATTACATATATTTTTTTTAATTTGGGACATTTTTGGGAAAACAATTTTTTTTATGGACCATAGTCCCATATTGGATTAACGACAATCTAGCCTGAATGCCGTTCTAGTTTTTGACATTATTGCAATCTTGCTTTATTGGAAATAACAATCAATAATATCGACCATTGACGTGACTGTTGATTTAGAAAAACAGTTCTCAGCCCATTTTTATGAAGTAAACTTTTTACAAGATCTTCTCCAGTATTAAAAAATTAATTTTTTTTGCGATAGTTATCGTTTGTTACACGAATTAAATGTCAACAGTTATCCATATAAATAAAACGCTATCTAGACCGCTCGCCTGAGACAACTGTAAAGTCTATTTTAACAACTCTAGTTTGGTCCTATTAAACAACAGACGGTCATTATTTAACGTTTATAACTTTATTTGCAGACACACAAAGGATGTTATGACTTTTTGGAATTCACAAGCTAAACTTATCTAATTGTGAGCAATAATCAAGCGTAATGGCTTCATTACTTATAAGGGGAGTGTTTAAAACGTGCCCTATGCTACTATTATCGAAGTGTGAAACTTCCTTATTGTCCTATAATGAGTATTTTCCTCCTAAAATACAAATTGAAAAGTTTTTTTACTCACAAACAAAAAAGCAACATGCAGTAAAAAGTTTCAATAAGAATCAAAGAGCCCAAGTGTCAAGAGAAATTTATTTTTTGCTTTGTAAAATATTCCAGTGCAGCCAAGATGAAGTTGAATCACTTACAAGAAAACATCCACGTTTGGAAACCATGTCTATACCACTGTTAGAGCAAAAAGTTAACTTGCTGTTGTCTTACAATTTACCTTTGTATCTGATCACAAAAAATGTAAGGCCATTGCTCCACACTTCACACGAGGAACTCAACAGGAGGTTAGAGCTGTTACAGGCTAGGTCCTTGTTGACTGACAATCCTGTCAGAAGTCAGAAAAAAGTTTTTAATTATTTGGCAGAAAGTAGCAGCAGATTTGACATTGCATACAAGAACATGTGTGATGAGCTTGGTGCATTAGAAGGATGTGCCAATAAATCTGAACGTATTGCTCAAATATTTCGCTGCAATCAAAAGGATGTTGAATCACTAATTACTCAACATCCAAGCTTGAAAACCATGTCTATACCACTGCTAGAGCAAAAAGTAAACTTGCTGTTGTCCTACAATTTACCTTTGTCTCTGATCACAAAAAATGTAAGCCCATGGCTCCACACTTCACACGAGGAACTCAACAGTAGGTTGGAGCTGTTACAGGCTAGGTCCTTGTTGACTGACAATCCTGTCAGAAGTCAGGACAAAGTTTTTAATTATTTGGCAGAAAGTAGCAGCAGATTTGACATTGGATACAAGAACATGTGTGATGAGCTTCATGCTTTAGAGGAGTGTGCAAATAAATCTGAACGTATTGCTCAAATATTTCGATGCAATCAAAATGATGTTGATTCACTTATTACTCAATATCCAAGTTTGGAAACCATGCCTATACCACTGCTAGAGCAAAAAGTAAACTTGCTGTTGTCCTACAATCTACCTTTGACACTGATCACAAAAAATGTAAGGCCATTATTCAACACTTCATACGAGGAACTCAACAGGAGGTTGGAGCTTTTACAGGCTAGGTCCTTGTTGACTGACAATCCTGTCAGAAGTCAGGACAAAGTTTTTAATTATTTGGCAGAAAGTAGCAGCAGATTTGACATTGGATACAAGAACATGTGTGATGAGCTTGGTGCATTAGAAGGATGTGCCAATAAATCTGAACGTATTGCTCAAATATTTCGTTGCAATCAAAAGGATGTTGATTCACTTATTACTCAATATCCAAGTTTGGAAACCATGTCTATACCACTGCTAGAGCAAAAAGTAAACTTGCTGTTGTCTTACAATCTACCTTTGACACTGATCACAAATAATGTAAGCCCATGGCTCCACACTTCATACGAGGAACTCAACAGGAGGTTGGAGCTTTTACAGGCTAGGTCCTTGTTGACTGACAATCCTGTCAGAAGTCAGGACAAAGTTTTTAATTATTTGGCACAAAGTAGCAGCAGATTTGACATTGGATACAAGAACATGTGTGATGAGCTTGGTGCATTAGAAGGATGTGCCAATAAATCTGAACGTATTGCTCAAATATTTCGTTGCAATCAAAAGGATGTTGATTCACTTATTACTCAACATCCAAATTTGGAAACCATGGCTATACCACTGCTAGAGCAAAAAGTAAACTTGCTGTTGTCCTACAATTTACCTTTGTCTCTGATCACAAAAAATGTAAGCCCATGGCTCCACACTTCACACGAGGAACTCAACAGGAGGTTGGAGCTGTTACAGGCTAGGTCCTTGTTGACTGACAATCCTGTCAGAAGTCAGGACAAAGTTTTTAATTTTTTGGGATGTGGTGCAAAGGAATTTGATATTGGATACAAGAACATGTGTGATGAGCTTGATGCATTAGAAGGATGTGCCAATAAATCTGAACGTATTGCTCAAATATTTCGTTGCAATCAAAAGGATGTTGATTCCCTTATTACTCAACATCCAAGTTTGGAAACCATGTCTATACCACTGCTAGAGCAAAAAGTTAACTTGCTGTTGTCTTACAATTTACCTCTGTCTCTGATCACTGAAAATCCGAGACCTCTGTACCTTTCACACGAGGAACTCAACAGGAGGTTAGAGCTGTTACAGGCTAGGTCCTTGTTGACTGACAATCCTGTCAGAAGGCAGGACAAAGTTTTTAATTATTTGGAATTAAGAGGCAAGAATTTTGATATTGGATACAAGAACATGTGTGATGAGCTTGATGCTTTAGAGGGATGTGCCAATAAATCTGAACGTATTGCTCAAATATTTCGCTGCAATCAAAAGGATGTTGAATCACTAATTACTCAACATCCAAGTTTGGAAACCATGTCTATACCACTGCTAGAGCAAAAAGTAAACTTGCTGTTGTCTTACAATCTACCTTTGACACTGATCACAAATAATGTAAGGCCATTATTCAACACTTCATACGAGGAACTCAACAGGAGGTTGGAGCTTTTACAGGCTAGGTCCTTGTTGACTGACAATCCTGTCAGAAGTCAGGACAAAGTTTTTAATTATTTGGCACAAAGTAGCAGCAGATTTGACATTGGATACAAGAACATGTGTGATGAGCTTGGTGCATTAGAAGGATGTGCCAATAAATCTGAACGTATTGCTCAAATATTTCGCTGCAATCAAAAGGATGTTGAATCACTAATTACTCAGCATCCAAGTTTGGAAACCGTGTCTATACCACTGCTAGAGCAAAAAGTAAATTTGCTGTTGTCCTACAATTTACCTTTGTCTCTGATCACAAAAGATGTAAGCCCATGGCTCCACACTTCACACGAGGAACTCAACAGGAGGTTGGAGCTGTTACAGGCTAGGTCCTTGTTGACTGACAATCCTGTCAGAAGTCAGGACAAAGTTTTTAATTTTTTGGGATGTGGTGCAAAGGAATTTGATATTGGATACAAGAACATGTGTGATGAGCTTGATGCATTAGAAGGATGTGCCAATAAATCTCAACGTATTGCTCAAATATTTCGCTGCAATCAAAAGGATGTTGAATCACTAATTACTCAGCATCCAAGTTTGGAAACCATGTCTATACCACTGCTAGAGCAAAAAGTAAACTTGCTGTTGTCCTACAATTTACCTTTGTCTCTGATCACAAAAACTGTAAGCCCATGGCTCCACACTTCACACGAGGAACTCAACAGGAGGTTGGAGCTGTTACAGGCTAGGTCCTTGTTGACTGACAATCCTGTCAGAAGTCAGGACAAAGTTTTTTATATTTTAGGATGTGATGGCAAGGGTTTTGTTATTGGGTACAAGAACATGTGTGATGAGCTTGATGCATTAGAAGGATGTGCCAATAAATCTGAACGTATTGCTCAAATATTTCGCTGCAATCAAAAGGATGTTGAATCACTTATTACTCAGCATCCAAGTTTGGAAACCATGTCTATACCACTGCTAGAGCAAAAAGTACACTTGCTGTTGTCCTACAGTTTACCTTTGTCTCTGATCACAAAAAATGTAAGCCCATGGCTCCACACTTCACACGAGGAACTCAACAGGAGGTTGGAGCTGTTACAGGCTAGGTCCTTGTTGACTGACAATCCTTTCAGAGGTCAGGACAAAGTTTTTAATTTTTTGGGATGTGGTGCAAAGGAATTTAATATTGGATACAAGAACATGTGTGATGAGCTTGATGCATTAGAAGGATGTGCCAATAAATCTGAACGTATTGCTCAAATATTTCGTTGCAATCAAAAGGATGTTGAATCACTAATTACTCAACATCCAAGTTTGGAAACCATGTCTATACCACTGCTAGAGCAAAAAGTTAATTTGCTGTTGTCCTGCAATTTACCTTTGTCTCTGATCACAAAAAATGTAAGCCCATGGCTCCACACTTCACACGAGGAACTCAACAGGAGGTTGGAGCTGTTACAGGCTAGGTCCTTGTTGACTGACAATCCTGTCAGAAGTCAGGACAAAGTTTTTAATTTTTTGGGATGTGGTGCAAAGGAATTTGATATTGGATACAAGAACATGTGTGATGAGCTTGATGCATTAGAAGGATGTGCCAATAAATCTGAACGTATTGCTCAAATATTTCGTTGCAATCAAAAGGATGTTGAATCACTAATTACTCAACATCCAAGTTTGGAAACCATGGCTATACCACTGCTAGAGCAAAAAGTAAACTTGCTGCTGTCCTACAATTTACCTTTGTCTCTGATCACAAAAACTGTAAGCCCATGGCTCCACACTTCACACGAGGAACTCAGCAGGAGGTTGGAGCTGTTACAGGCTAGGTCCTTGTTGACTGACAATCCTGTCAGAAGTCAGGACAAAGTTTTTTATATTTTAGGATGTGATGGCAATCGTTTTGTTATTGGATACAAGAACATGTGTGATGAGCTTGATGCATTAGAAGGATGTGCCAATAAATCAGAACGTATTGCTCAAATATTTCGCTGCAATCAAAAGGATGTTGAATCACTAATTACTCAGCATCCAAGTTTGGAAACCATGTCTATACCACTGCTAGAGCAAAAAGTAAACTTGCTGTTGTCCTACAATTTACCTTTGTCTCTGATCACAAAAACTGTAAGCCCATGGCTCCACACTTCACACGAGGAACTCAACAGGAGGTTGGAGCTGTTACAGGCTAGGTCCTTGTTGACTGACAATCCTGTCAGAAGTCAGGACAAAGTTTTTAATTTTTTGGGATGTGGTGCAAAGGAATTTGATATTGGATACAAGAACATGTGTGATGAGCTTGATGCATTAGAAGGATGTGCCAATAAATCTGAACGTATTGCTCAAATATTTCGTTGCAATCAAAAGGATGTTAAATCACTAATTACTCAACATCCAAGATTGGAAACCATGGCTATACCACTGCTAGAGCAAAAAGTAAACTTGCTGTTGTCCTACAATTTACCTTTGTCTCTGATCACAAAAAATGTAAGCCCATGGCTCCACACTTCACACGAGGAACTCAACAGGAGGTTGGAGCTGTTACAGGCTAGGTCCTTGTTGACTGACAATCCTTTCAGAGGTCAGGACAAAGTTTTTAATTTTTTGGGATGTGGTGCAAAGGAATTTAATATTGGATACAAGAACATGTGTGATGAGCTTGATGCATTAGAAGGATGTGCCAATAAATCTGAACGTATTGCTCAAATATTTCGTTGCAATCAAAAGGATGTTGAATCACTAATTACTCAACATCCAAGTTTGGAAACCATGTCTATACCACTGCTAGAGCAAAAAGTTAATTTGCTGTTGTCCTGCAATTTACCTTTGTCTCTGATCACAAAAAATGTAAGCCCATGGCTCCACACTTCACACGAGGAACTCAACAGGAGGTTGGAGCTGTTACAGGCTAGGTCCTTGTTGACTGACAATCCTGTCAGAAGTCAGGACAAAGTTTTTAATTTTTTGGGATGTGGTGCAAAGGAATTTGATATTGGATACAAGAACATGTGTGATGAGCTTGATGCATTAGAAGGATGTGCCAATAAATCTGAACGTATTGCTCAAATATTTCGTTGCAATCAAAAGGATGTTGAATCACTAATTACTCAACATCCAAGTTTGGAAACCATGGCTATACCACTGCTAGAGCAAAAAGTAAACTTGCTGCTGTCCTACAATTTACCTTTGTCTCTGATCACAAAAACTGTAAGCCCATGGCTCCACACTTCACACGAGGAACTCAGCAGGAGGTTGGAGCTGTTACAGGCTAGGTCCTTGTTGACTGACAATCCTGTCAGAAGTCAGGACAAAGTTTTTTATATTTTAGGATGTGATGGCAATCGTTTTGTTATTGGATACAAGAACATGTGTGATGAGCTTGATGCATTAGAAGGATGTGCCAATAAATCAGAACGTATTGCTCAAATATTTCGCTGCAATCAAAAGGATGTTGAATCACTAATTACTCAGCATCCAAGTTTGGAAACCATGTCTATACCACTGCTAGAGCAAAAAGTAAACTTGCTGTTGTCCTACAATTTACCTTTGTCTCTGATCACAAAAACTGTAAGCCCATGGCTCCACACTTCACACGAGGAACTCAACAGGAGGTTGGAGCTGTTACAGGCTAGGTCCTTGTTGACTGACAATCCTGTCAGAAGTCAGGACAAAGTTTTTAATTTTTTGGGATGTGGTGCAAAGGAATTTGATATTGGATACAAGAACATGTGTGATGAGCTTGATGCATTAGAAGGATGTGCCAATAAATCTGAACGTATTGCTCAAATATTTCGTTGCAATCAAAAGGATGTTGAATCACTAATTACTCAACATCCAAGTTTGGAAACCATGGCTATACCACTGCTAGAGCAAAAAGTAAACTTGCTGTTGTCCTACAATTTACCTTTGTCTCTGATCACAAAAAATGTAAGCCCATGGCTCCACACTTCACACGAGGAACTCAACAGGAGGTTGGAGCTGTTACAGGCTAGGTCCTTGTTGACTGACAATCCTGTCAGAAGTCAGGACAAAGTTTTTAATTTTTTGGGATGTGGTGGCAAGGAATTTGTTATTGGATACAAGAACATGTGTGATGAGCTTGATGCATTAGAAGGATGTGCCAATAAATCTGAACGTATTGCTCAAATATTTCGTTGCAATCAAAAGGATGTTGAATCACTAATTACTCAACATCCAAGTTTGGAAACCGTGTCTATACCACTGCTAGAGCAAAAAGTAAATTTGCTGTTGTCCAATAATTTACCTTTGTCTCTGATCACAATAAATGTAAGCCCATGGCTCCACACTTCACACGAGGAACTCAACAGGAGGTTGGAGCTGTTACAGGCTAGGTCCTTGTTGACTGACAATCCTGTCAGAAGTCAGGACAAAGTTTTTAATTTTTTGGGATGTGGTGCAAAGGAATTTGATATTGGATACAAGAACATGTGTGATGAGCTTGATGCATTAGAAGGATGTGCCAATAAATCTGAACGTATTGCTCAAATATTTCGTTGCAATCAAAAGGATGTTGAATCACTAATTACTCAACATCCAAGTTTGGAAACCATGGCTATACCACTGCTAGAGCAAAAAGTAAACTTGCTGTTGTCCTACAATTTACCTTTGTCTCTGATCAAAAAAAATGTAAGCCCATGGCTCCACACTTCACACGAGGAACTCAACAGGAGGTTGGAGCTGTTACAGGCTAGGTCCTTGTTGACTGACAATCCTGTCAGAAGTCAGGACAAAGTTTTTAATTTTTTGGGATGTGGTGGCAAGAAATTTGTTTTTGGATACAAGAACATGTGTGATGAGCTTGATGCATTAGAAGGATGTGCCAATAAATCTGAACGTATTGCTCAAATATTTCGTTGCAATCAAAAGGATGTTGAATCACTAATTACTCAACATCCAAGTTTGGAAACCATGGCTATACCACTGCTAGAGCAAAAAGTAAACTTGCTGTTGTCCTACAATTTACCTTTGTCTCTGATCACAAAAACTGTAAGCCCATGGCTCCACACTTCACACGAGGAACTCAACAGGAGGTTGGAGCTGTTACAGGCTAGGTCCTTGTTGACTGACAATCCTGTCAGAAGTCAGGACAAAGTTTTTAATTTTTTGGGATGTGGTGGCAAGGGTTTTGTTATTGGATACAAGAACATGTGTGATGAGCTTGATGCATTAGAAGGATGTGCCAATAAATCTGAACGTATTGCTCAAATATTTCGTTGCAATCAAAAGGATGTTGAATCACTAATTACTCAACATCCAAGTTTGGAAACCGTGTCTATACCACTGCTAGAGCAAAAAGTAAATTTGCTGTTGTCCTACAATTTACCTTTGTCTCTGATCACAAAAGATGTAAGCCCATGGCTCCACACTTCACACGAGGAACTCAACAGGAGGTTGGAGCTGTTACAGGCTAGGTCCTTGTTGACTGACAATCCTGTCAGAAGTCAGGACAAAGTTTTTAATTTTTTGGGATGTGGTGCAAAGGAATTTGATATTGGATACAAGAACATGTGTGATGAGCTTGATGCATTAGAAGGATGTGCCAATAAATCTCAACGTATTGCTCAAATATTTCGCTGCAATCAAAAGGATGTTGAATCACTAATTACTCAGCATCCAAGTTTGGAAACCATGTCTATACCACTGCTAGAGCAAAAAGTAAACTTGCTGTTGTCCTACAATTTACCTTTGTCTCTGATCACAAAAAATGTAAGCCCATGGCTCCACACTTCACACGAGGAACTCAACAGGAGGTTGGAGCTGTTACAGGCTAGGTCCTTGTTGACTGACAATCCTGTCAGAAGTCAGGACAAAGTTTTTAATTTTTTGGGATGTGGTGCAAAGGAATTTGATATTGGATACAAGAACATGTGTGATGAGCTTGATGCATTAGAAGGATGTGCCAATAAATCTGAACGTATTGCTCAAATATTTCGTTGCAATCAAAAGGATGTTGAATCACTAATTACTCAACATCCAAGTTTGGAAACCATGGCTATACCACTGCTAGAGCAAAAAGTAAACTTGCTGTTGTCCTACAATTTACCTTTGTCTCTGATCACAAAAAATGTAAGCCCATGGCTCCACACTTCACACGAGGAACTCAACAGGAGGTTGGAGCTGTTACAGGCTAGGTCCTTGTTGACTGACAATCCTGTCAGAAGTCAGGACAAAGTTTTTTATATTTTAGGATGTGATGGCAATCGTTTTGTTATTGGATACAAGAACATGTGTGATGAGCTTGATGCATTAGAAGGATGTGCCAATAAATCAGAACGTATTGCTCAAATATTTCGCTGCAATCAAAAGGATGTTGAATCACTAATTACTCAGCATCCAAGTTTGGAAACCATGTCTATACCACTGCTAGAGCAAAAAGTAAACTTGCTGTTGTCCTACAATTTACCTTTGTCTCTGATCACAAAAACTGTAAGCCCATGGCTCCACACTTCACACGAGGAACTCAACAGGAGGTTGGAGCTGTTACAGGCTAGGTCCTTGTTGACTGACAATCCTGTCAGAAGTCAGGACAAAGTTTTTAATTTTTTGGGATGTGGTGCAAAGGAATTTGATATTGGATACAAGAACATGTGTGATGAGCTTGATGCATTAGAAGGATGTGCCAATAAATCTGAACGTATTGCTCAAATATTTCGTTGCAATCAAAAGGATGTTGAATCACTAATTACTCAACATCCAAGATTGGAAACCATGGCTATACCACTGCTAGAGCAAAAAGTAAACTTGCTGTTGTCCTACAATTTACCTTTGTCTCTGATCACAAAAAATGTAAGCCCATGGCTCCACACTTCACACGAGGAACTCAACAGGAGGTTGGAGCTGTTACAGGCTAGGTCCTTGTTGACTGACAATCCTTTCAGAGGTCAGGACAAAGTTTTTAATTTTTTGGGATGTGGTGCAAAGGAATTTAATATTGGATACAAGAACATGTGTGATGAGCTTGATGCATTAGAAGGATGTGCCAATAAATCTGAACGTATTGCTCAAATATTTCGCTGCAATCAAAAGGATGTTGAATCACTAATTACTCAGCATCCAAGTTTGGAAACCATGTCTATACCACTGCTAGAGCAAAAAGTAAACTTGCTGTTGTCCTACAATTTACCTTTGTCTCTGATCACAAAAACTGTAAGCCCATGGCTCCACACTTCACACGAGGAACTCAACAGGAGGTTGGAGCTGTTACAGGCTAGGTCCTTGTTGACTGACAATCCTGTCAGAAGTCAGGACAAAGTTTTTAATTTTTTGGGATGTGGTGCAAAGGAATTTGATATTGGATACAAGAACATGTGTGATGAGCTTGATGCATTAGAAGGATGTGCCAATAAATCTGAACGTATTGCTCAAATATTTCGTTGCAATCAAAAGGATGTTGAATCACTAATTACTCAACATCCAAGTTTGGAAACCATGGCTATACCACTGCTAGAGCAAAAAGTAAACTTGCTGTTGTCCTACAATTTACCTTTGTCTCTGATCACAAAAAATGTAAGCCCATGGCTCCACACTTCACACGAGGAACTCAACAGGAGGTTGGAGCTGTTACAGGCTAGGTCCTTGTTGACTGACAATCCTGTCAGAAGTCAGGACAAAGTTTTTAATTTTTTGGGATGTGGTGGCAAGGAATTTGTTATTGGATACAAGAACATGTGTGATGAGCTTGATGCATTAGAAGGATGTGCCAATAAATCTGAACGTATTGCTCAAATATTTCGTTGCAATCAAAAGGATGTTGAATCACTAATTACTCAACATCCAAGTTTGGAAACCGTGTCTATACCACTGCTAGAGCAAAAAGTAAATTTGCTGTTGTCCAATAATTTACCTTTGTCTCTGATCACAATAAATGTAAGCCCATGGCTCCACACTTCACACGAGGAACTCAACAGGAGGTTGGAGCTGTTACAGGCTAGGTCCTTGTTGACTGACAATCCTGTCAGAAGTCAGGACAAAGTTTTTAATTTTTTGGGATGTGGTGGCAAGGGTTTTGTTATTGGATACAAGAACATGTGTGATGAGCTTGATGCATTAGAAGGATGTGCCAATAAATCTGAACGTATTGCTCAAATATTTCGTTGCAATCAAAAGGATGTTGAATCACTAATTACTCAACATCCAAGTTTGGAAACCATGGCTATACCACTGCTAGAGCAAAAAGTAAACTTGCTGTTGTCCTACAATTTACCTTTGTCTCTGATCAAAAAAAATGTAAGCCCATGGCTCCACACTTCACACGAGGAACTCAACAGGAGGTTGGAGCTGTTACTGGCTAGGTCGTTGTTGACTGACAATCCTGTCAGAAGTCAGGACAAAGTTTTTAATTTTTTGGGATGTGGTGGCAAGGAATTTGTTTTTGGATACAAGAACATGTGTGATGAGCTTGATGCATTAGAAGGATGTGCCAATAAATCTGAACGTATTGCTCAAATATTTCGTTGCAATCAAAAGGATGTTGAATCACTAATTACTCAACATCCAAGTTTGGAAACCATGGCTATACCACTGCTAGAGCAAAAAGTAAACTTGCTGTTGTCCTACAATTTACCTTTGTCTCTGATCACAAAAACTGTAAGCCCATGGCTCCACACTTCACACGAGGAACTCAACAGGAGGTTGGAGCTGTTACAGGCTAGGTCCTTGTTGACTGACAATCCTGTCAGAAGTCAGGACAAAGTTTTTAATTTTTTGGGATGTGGTGGCAAGGGTTTTGTTATTGGATACAAGAACATGTGTGATGAGCTTGATGCATTAGAAGGATGTGCCAATAAATCTGAACGTATTGCTCAAATATTTCGTTGCAATCAAAAGGATGTTGAATCACTAATTACTCAACATCCAAGTTTGGAAACCGTGTCTATACCACTGCTAGAGCAAAAAGTAAATTTGCTGTTGTCCTACAATTTACCTTTGTCTCTGATCACAAAAGATGTAAGCCCATGGCTCCACACTTCACACGAGGAACTCAACAGGAGGTTGGAGCTGTTACAGGCTAGGTCCTTGTTGACTGACAATCCTGTCAGAAGTCAGGACAAAGTTTTTAATTTTTTGGGATGTGGTGCAAAGGAATTTGATATTGGATACAAGAACATGTGTGATGAGCTTGATGCATTAGAAGGATGTGCCAATAAATCTCAACGTATTGCTCAAATATTTCGCTGCAATCAAAAGGATGTTGAATCACTAATTACTCAGCATCCAAGTTTGGAAACCATGTCTATACCACTGCTAGAGCAAAAAGTAAACTTGCTGTTGTCCTACAATTTACCTTTGTCTCTGATCACAAAAAATGTAAGCCCATGGCTCCACACTTCACACGAGGAACTCAACAGGAGGTTGGAGCTGTTACAGGCTAGGTCCTTGTTGACTGACAATCCTGTCAGAAGTCAGGACAAAGTTTTTAATTTTTTGGGATGTGGTGCAAAGGAATTTGATATTGGATACAAGAACATGTGTGATGAGCTTGATGCATTAGAAGGATGTGCCAATAAATCTGAACGTATTGCTCAAATATTTCGTTGCAATCAAAAGGATGTTGAATCACTAATTACTCAACATCCAAGTTTGGAAACCATGGCTATACCACTGCTAGAGCAAAAAGTAAACTTGCTGTTGTCCTACAATTTACCTTTGTCTCTGATCACAAAAAATGTAAGCCCATGGCTCCACACTTCACACGAGGAACTCAACAGGAGGTTGGAGCTGTTACAGGCTAGGTCCTTGTTGACTGACAATCCTGTCAGAAGTCAGGACAAAGTTTTTAATTTTTTGGGATGTGGTGGCAAGGGTTTTGTTATTGGATACAAGAACATGTGTGATGAGCTTGATGCATTAGAAGGATGTGCCAATAAATCTGAACGTATTGCTCAAATATTTCGTTGCAATCAAAAGGATGTTGAATCACTAATTACTCAACATCCAAGTTTGGAAACCGTGTCTATACCACTGCTAGAGCAAAAAGTAAATTTGCTGTTGTCCTACAATTTACCTTTGTCTCTGATCACAAAAGATGTAAGCCCATGGCTCCACACTTCACACGAGGAACTCAACAGGAGGTTGGAGCTGTTACAGGCTAGGTCCTTGTTGACTGACAATCCTGTCAGAAGTCAGGACAAAGTTTTTAATTTTTTGGGATGTGGTGCAAAGGAATTTGATATTGGATACAAGAACATGTGTGATGAGCTTGATGCATTAGAAGGATGTGCCAATAAATCTCAACGTATTGCTCAAATATTTCGCTGCAATCAAAAGGATGTTGAATCACTAATTACTCAGCATCCAAGTTTGGAAACCATGTCTATACCACTGCTAGAGCAAAAAGTAAACTTGCTGTTGTCCTACAATTTACCTTTGTCTCTGATCACAAAAAATGTAAGCCCATGGCTCCACACTTCACACGAGGAACTCAACAGGAGGTTGGAGCTGTTACAGGCTAGGTCCTTGTTGACTGACAATCCTGTCAGAAGTCAGGACAAAGTTTTTAATTTTTTGGGATGTGGTGCAAAGGAATTTGATATTGGATACAAGAACATGTGTGATGAGCTTGATGCATTAGAAAGATGTGCCAATAAATCTGAACGTATTGCTCAAATATTTCGTTGCAATCAAAAGGATGTTGAATCACTAATTACTCAACATCCAAGTTTGGAAACCATGGCTATACCACTGCTAGAGCAAAAAGTAAACTTGCTGTTGTCCTACAATTTACCTTTGTCTCTGATCACAAAAAATGTAAGCCCATGGCTCCACACTTCACACGAGGAACTCAACAGGAGGTTGGAGCTGTTACAGGCTAGGTCCTTGTTGACTGACAATCCTGTCAGAAGTCAGGACAAAGTTTTTAATTTTTTGGGATGTGGTGGCAAGGAATTTGTTTTTGGATACAAGAACATGTGTGATGAGCTTGATGCATTAGAAGGATGTGCCAATAAATCTGAACGTATTGCTCAAATATTTCGTTGCAATCAAAAGGATGTTGAATCACTAATTACTCAACATCCAAGTTTGGAAACCATGGCTATACCACTGCTAGAGCAAAAAGTAAACTTGCTGTTGTCCTACAATTTACCTTTGTCTCTGATCACAAAAACTGTAAGCCCATGGCTCGACACTTCACACGAGGAACTCAACAGGAGGTTGGAGCTGTTACAGGCTAGGTCCTTGTTGACTGACAATCCTGTCAGAAGTCAGGACAAAGTTTTTAATTTTTTGGGATGTGGTGGCAAGGGTTTTGTTATTGGATACAAGAACATGTGTGATGAGCTTGATGCATTAGAAGGATGTGCCAATAAATCTGAACGTATTGCTCAAATATTTCGTTGCAATCAAAAGGATGATGAATCACTAATTACTCAACATCCAAGTTTGGAAACCGTGTCTATACCACTGCTAGAGCAAAAAGTAAATTTGCTGTTGTCCTACAATTTACCTTTGTCTCTGATCACAAAAAATGTAAGCCCATGGCTCCACACTTCACACGAGGAACTCAACAGGAGGTTGGAGCTGTTACAGGCTAGGTCGTTGTTGACTGACAATCCTGTCAGAAGTCAGGACAAAGTTTTTAATTTTTTGGGATGTGGTGGCAAGGAATTTGTTATTGGATACAAGATTATGTGTGATGAGCTTGATGCATTAGAAGGATGTGCCAATAAATCTGAACGTATTGCTCAAATATTTCGTTGCAATCAAAAGGATGTTGAATCACTAATTACTCAACATCCAAGTTTGGAAACCATGGCTATACCACTGCTAGAGCAAAAAGTAAACTTGCTGTTGTCCTACAATTTACCTTTGTCTCTGATCACAAAAAATGTAAGCCCATGGCTCCACACTTCACACGAGGAACTCAACAGGAGGTTGGAGCTGTTACAGGCTAGGTCCTTGTTGACTGACAATCCTGTCAGAAGTCAGGACAAAGTTTTTAATTTTTTGGGATGTGGTGGCAAGGGTTTTGTTATTGGATACAAGAACATGTGTGATGAGCTTGATGCATTAGAAGGATGTGCCAATAAATCTGAACGTATTGCTCAAATATTTCGTTGCAATCAAAAGGATGTTGAATCACTAATTACTCAACATCCAAGTTTGGAAACCGTGTCTATACCACTGCTAGAGCAAAAAGTAAATTTGCTGTTGTCCTACAATTTACCTTTGTCTCTGATCACAAAAGATGTAAGCCCATGGCTCCACACTTCACACGAGGAACTCAACAGGAGGTTGGAGCTGTTACAGGCTAGGTCCTTGTTGACTGACAATCCTGTCAGAAGTCAGGACAAAGTTTTTAATTTTTTGGGATGTGGTGCAAAGGAATTTGATATTGGATACAAGAACATGTGTGATGAGCTTGATGCATTAGAAGGATGTGCCAATAAATCTCAACGTATTGCTCAAATATTTCGCTGCAATCAAAAGGATGTTGAATCACTAATTACTCAGCATCCAAGTTTGGAAACCATGTCTATACCACTGCTAGAGCAAAAAGTAAACTTGCTGTTGTCCTACAATTTACCTTTGTCTCTGATCACAAAAAATGTAAGCCCATGGCTCCACACTTCACACGAGGAACTCAACAGGAGGTTGGAGCTGTTACAGGCTAGGTCCTTGTTGACTGACAATCCTGTCAGAAGTCAGGACAAAGTTTTTAATTTTTTGGGATGTGGTGCAAAGGAATTTGATATTGGATACAAGAACATGTGTGATGAGCTTGATGCATTAGAAAGATGTGCCAATAAATCTGAACGTATTGCTCAAATATTTCGTTGCAATCAAAAGGATGTTGAATCACTAATTACTCAACATCCAAGTTTGGAAACCATGGCTATACCACTGCTAGAGCAAAAAGTAAACTTGCTGTTGTCCTACAATTTACCTTTGTCTCTGATCACAAAAAATGTAAGCCCATGGCTCCACACTTCACACGAGGAACTCAACAGGAGGTTGGAGCTGTTACAGGCTAGGTCCTTGTTGACTGACAATCCTGTCAGAAGTCAGGACAAAGTTTTTAATTTTTTGGGATGTGGTGGCAAGGAATTTGTTTTTGGATACAAGAACATGTGTGATGAGCTTGATGCATTAGAAGGATGTGCCAATAAATCTGAACGTATTGCTCAAATATTTCGTTGCAATCAAAAGGATGTTGAATCACTAATTACTCAACATCCAAGTTTGGAAACCATGGCTATACCACTGCTAGAGCAAAAAGTAAACTTGCTGTTGTCCTACAATTTACCTTTGTCTCTGATCACAAAAACTGTAAGCCCATGGCTCCACACTTCACACGAGGAACTCAACAGGAGGTTGGAGCTGTTACAGGCTAGGTCCTTGTTGACTGACAATCCTGTCAGAAGTCAGGACAAAGTTTTTAATTTTTTGGGATGTGGTGGCAAGGGTTTTGTTATTGGATACAAGAACATGTGTGATGAGCTTGATGCATTAGAAGGATGTGCCAATAAATCTGAACGTATTGCTCAAATATTTCGTTGCAATCAAAAGGATGATGAATCACTAATTACTCAACATCCAAGTTTGGAAACCGTGTCTATACCACTGCTAGAGCAAAAAGTAAATTTGCTGTTGTCCTACAATTTACCTTTGTCTCTGATCACAAAAAATGTAAGCCCATGGCTCCACACTTCACACGAGGAACTCAACAGGAGGTTGGAGCTGTTACAGGCTAGGTCGTTGTTGACTGACAATCCTGTCAGAAGTCAGGACAAAGTTTTTAATTTTTTGGGATGTGGTGGCAAGGAATTTGTTATTGGATACAAGATTATGTGTGATGAGCTTGATGCATTAGAAGGATGTGCCAATAAATCTGAACGTATTGCTCAAATATTTCGTTGCAATCAAAAGGATGTTGAATCACTAATTACTCAACATCCAAGTTTGGAAACCATGGCTATACCACTGCTAGAGCAAAAAGTAAACTTGCTGTTGTCCTACAATTTACCTTTGTCTCTGATCACAAAAACTGTAAGCCCGTGGCTCCACACTTCACACGAGGAACTCAACAGGAGGTTGGAGCTGTTACAGGCTAGGTCCTTGTTGACTGACAATCCTGTCAGAAGTCAGGACAAAGTTTTTTATATTTTAGGATGTGATGGCAAGGGTTTTGTTATTGGATACAAGAACATGTGTGATGAGCTTGATGCATTAGAAGGATGTGCCAATAAATCAGAACGTATTGCTCAAATATTTCGCTGCAATCAAAAGGATGTTGAATCACTAATTACTCAACATCCAAGTTTGGAAACCATGGCTATACCACTGCTAGAGCAAAAAGTAAACTTGCTGTTGTCCTACAATTTACCTTTGTCTCTGATCACAAAAACTGTAAGCCCATGGCTCCACACTTCACACGAGGAACTCAACAGGAGGTTGGAGCTGTTACAGGCTAGGTCCTTGTTGACTGACAATCCTGTCAGAAGTCAGGACAAAGTTTTTTATATTTTAGGATGTGATGGCAAGGGTTTTGTTATTGGATACAAGAACATGTGTGATGAGCTTGATGCATTAGAAGGATGTGCCAATAAATCTGAACGTATTGCTCAAATATTTCGCTGCAATCAGAAGGATGTTGAATCACTTATTACTCAACATCCACGTTTGGGAACCATGTCTATACCACTGCTAGAGCAAAAAGTTAACTTGCTGTTGTCTTACAATTTACCTTTGTCTCTGATCATAAAAAATGTAAGGCCATGGCTGCATACTTCACACGAGGAACTCAACAGGAGGTTGGAGCTGTTACAGGCTAGGTCCTTGTTGACTGACAATCCTGTCAGAAGTCAGGACAAAGTTTTTAATTTTTTGGGATGTGGTGGCAAGGGTTTTGTTATTGGATACAAGAACATGTGTGATGAGCTTGATGCATTAGAAGGATACACTTGTCCTTCTGAGTATCTCCAAATGAGACTTGATTGTGACAAAAGAACAGCTGATTATCTGTTATCTTGTCTATATCTGCGTGACATCAAAACAAATAAACTGAAAAGTACTTTAGACTTTTTTCTTAACGAAGCAAAACTAAATTCAAATTATGTGATTGTGCATAGAAAACTGTTTAAATATTCTGTGCCTAGATTAAAGCAGAGATGGGATTTCAGGGAGGCTGCAGGTATACCGGTCGATAACTACTTTAAGCTATGTGAGAAAAAAGGAACTTACAAGAGATTGAATGCAGATCTTGTTGCTTTAGAAGGCTGCAAAACAAAAAATGAATATTTACAAAAGAGACTAAAATGTTCTAAAGAAACAGCTGATAAATTGCTTTCATCTACTAAGCTAAAGCGCTCCAGTAACAGCAAGATAAAATCTGTTTTAGATGTCTTGTTGTCAGAGATCAAAGTGCATCCAGAATACATTTTAAAACATTCGAGTCTATTAAAATATTCTGTCCCAAAGTTGCGACAACGTTGTAAAACACCCGACTAGCTCCTTGGTTTGTCATCACAATTTCCCATTACGTCCGCAATGGAATAGGATGTCAACTCAAACCATAATTTTGTTTGTATTAGGTTTTTTATATGGATTTTAGTTTCGTATAGCCTATCCATTTAGTCACAACTTGTTAATGTTGTGGTTAACCTTTTGTTACAAGTCTGTTGCTGTAAATTAGAACTTAGCAGTTCATCTATGTATAGATTATGCTTTGCCTTATGTTAGATAATGCGACGTGTTTGCTATAGTAGATCATTCATGTAACTGTTGGGGAAACATGATCACCTATGGAGATGTGATGCCATGTCAGTAGGCTTCAACATGATCATCTATGGAGATGTGATGCCATGTAATTAGGCTTACATTGATTGGAGGCTCCATACTGCTGTCTCCACAAAAAATATGAGTATGTGTGCAGAATGGTGTCTTGTCTGATGATTGATTTCTTATCAGCAGATTTGTGTCTTGTTAGCAGATTGGTGTCTTGTTAGCAGATTGGTGTCTTGTTAGCAGATTGGTGTCTTGTTAGCAGATTGGTGTCTTGTTAGCAGATTATTGTCATGTCAGCAAAATAGTGTCTTGTTAGCAGATTGGTGTCTTGTTAGCAGATTGGTGTCTTGTTAGCAGATTGGTGTCTTGTTAGCAGATTGGTGTCTTGTTAGCAGATTGGTGTCTTGTTAGCAGATTGGTGTCTTGTACGAAGATTGCTGTCTTATCAGCAGAATAGTGTCTTGTTAACACGCTGGTGTCTTGTTAGCAGATTGGTGTCTTGTCAGCAGCATGGTGTCTTGTTAGCAGAATGGTGTCTTGTTAGCACATTGGTGTCGTGTTAGCAGATTGTTGGTGTCTTGTAAGCAGATTGGTGGTGTCTTGTCAACAAATTGATGTCATGTTAACAGGCTGGTGTTTTGTCAGCAGAATGGTGCCTTGTTAACACGCTGGTGTCTTGTAAGCAGATTGCTGTCTTTCCCATGAGTTGGTGTCAGACTAACAAAGATAATATTTATTTTGTTAACATTTTGTTGACTTTGGTTCTTTTAAAATTCTTACATTAAAGTATGTTTCAAAAACTGTCATTTGCTTGTGTTTATTGTGATCCATTGTGTCAATTACAACCATGTTCGAATGTTGGGTGGGTACGTTTATTCCAAGCTCACAATTTACTACAGTCATCATGTAAGATAGACTGTCCAACATATCTGATGTTATCTAGGTCTGAATCAGGGTTCAGAGACATATAATTCACCTGTCTATCTAGTAGTTAAAAGTATTTTGTAGTCAGCATAATGTCCATTTTTCTTGACTTTTACCCAAATTAATTCAGGTACTCTTCAGAACTGGACTCTGTAAAGGCCCATACGTTTAATACCTGGAATTACACGTTAGCATTGTTGAGTTTTGCATTTCATAATCCCACTCCTTTCTTCTTGTTCGTTCTTAATTTTAGAGTTGCTATTGAGTCGCACAACTCCTTCCAAAACCTGGTTGCATATACTTCAAACAGAATTCAAACATCTGAATAACTTGAAATAAGGTTATTCTGCTAGTTACTTTTTCTAAAAAAGACTTCACCAATATTTTTTTTATATAATACAATCAAACCATAAGTGATACAGTATATGTACTTAGCTAAATTCAAGTTGTCTTCCAAATAAAATGATGTGAGAGGGTATCACAATGATGTTGTCGTAGGTAACACTATTGTCTCACACTACCACATTAACAAAATAATGTCTCGCAAATCGTGATTAGCAAAGCTGCAGTGTAACTAGAAGTCACAAATATTTTTCATTGAACCCCAAGTGATTACTACAAGCAGGGTTTCTTTCAGATGTTTTTTTCTCCAGGTCAGAGTCAGGCTATAGAAACTTTCTTAAGGGAGTAGGGAGAACAAAGGTTTAGTTACAACTTCTATATAAATATATTTTTAATGATTTCCTTGCATTGGGAGGGAGTGTGTACAAGTAACCTACACATCAAAGTTACAACTTCTATATAAAAATATGTTTAATGATTTCCTTGCATTGGGAGGGAGTGTGTACAAGTAACCTACACATCAAAGTTACAACTTCTATATAAAAATATGTTTAATGATTTCCTTGCATTGGGAGGGAGTGTGTACAAGTAACCTACACATCAAAGTTACAACTTCTATATAAATATATTTTTAATGATTTCCTTGCATTGGGAGGGAGTGTGTACAAGTAACCTACACATCAAAGTTACAACTTCTATATAAAAATATGTTTAATGATTTCCTTGCATTGGGAGGGAGTGTTTACAAGTAACCTACAAACCAAAGTTACAACTTCTATATAAATATATTTTTAATGATTTCCTTGCATTGGGAGGGAGTGTTTACAAGTAACCTACACACCAAAGTTACAACTTCTATATAAATATATTTTTAATGATTTCCTTGCATTGGGAGGGAGTGTGTACAAGTAACCTACACACCAAAGTTACAACTTCTATATAAATATATTTTTAATGATTTCCTTGCATTGGGAGGGAGTGTTTACAAGTAACCTACACATCAAAGTTACAACTTCTATATAAAAATATGTTTAATGATTTCCTTGCATTGGGAGTGAGTGTTTACAAGTAACCTACACACCAAAGTTACAACTTCTATATAAATATATTTTTAATGATTTCCTTGCATTGGGAGGGAGTGTGTACAAGTAACCTACACATCAAAGTTACAACTTCTATATAAAAATATGTTTAATGATTTCCTTGCATTGGGAGGGAGTGTGTACAAGTAACCTACACACCAAAGTATCTAAGTGTTAATGATATTAGACAACAAATTCTACTGTCTGTGTCAATGTTTAGTTCTGTAATTCCTGCAAATAATTTTGACAACAAATTCTACAGACAGACAGAGTTGCATATATATATATATATATATATATATATATATATATATATATATATATATATATATATATATATATATATATATATATACTGGCACTTTCAGAATGTGACATGGACGCTCTAGGCTTGTTCACTTGTTTTTTACTGGCACTTTCAGAATGTGACACGACGCTCTAGACTTGTTCACTCGGTCGTTATTAAATATGTATTAAATACATAGACTTAATTAAAATTTAGAATAGCTTGAAGCATATTGTTACGAAGACTTCATTAAAGCTTAGAATAGCTTGAAGCAGAGGCGTGGCGAGGGGGCAGGGGGCACATACGTCACCGGGCGCCGACCTTAGGGGGCGCCAAAATGGATTGTAAAATCAAATTAAAATCTCATGCAGTTTTGCATGACGAATCTAAAAAATGTATGGAGGGGGGGGATGCAAATTGAAAGGTTATTCCCGAGGGGGGCGCCAAATTAAAAGTTTGTTCCCGGGCGCTGGGAAGGGTCGCTACGCCTATGATTTGAAGCATATCAAACCTGAAACTTTCATTGATATTGAGAATAGCCAGAAACGTGTGTTGCCGAACTTATTTAAGACAACGTTTTCTCTCTTACACTACTTGAAAATTTGTCAACACCTTCACATTATTTTTACCACACAAACCTCTGTGATGGCGAAGTAATACATAACGTTCCCCAGGCAAGTAGATGCAGAGACGTAGCGAGGAGGGGGTGGGGGTGCGGACCGCACCGGGTGACACCACGTAGGGAAGTGACACAAAGGCAAAAAATAGCAAAATATATACAGAAAAATGATAATTCCACTTGCTTAAGTGATTAATTAGAGTGTTAAATAGTCTTTTAAGAGCAAATTTGACAAATCCCTACAAGGGTGGGGGAGAGGGGGGGGGGGGGCTGACGCCATAACGTAAACTTGCTCCTCCCCCCCTCCGCCGCACCCCCCTCGCTACGCCCCTGATCTGGCTGTTGCTTACAAAGGGCAGTCTACCCCCCCCCTTTCACAACCTCGGGCCGCCAAACAGCTCCACGTTAAGAGATCGTCTCTCACCCAGCACCCCGGCTGTCAAACACAGTCACCCCACACCACGGCTGTCAAACACAGTCACCCCACACCCCGGCTGTCAAACACAGTCACCCCACACCACGGCTGTCAAACACAGTCACCCCACACCACGGCTGTCAAACACAGTCACCCCACACCCCGGCTGTCAAACACAGTCACCCCACACCCCGGCTGTCAAACACAGTCACTCCACACCCCGGCTGTCAAACACAGTCACCCCACACCCCGGCTGTCAAACACAGTCACCCCACACCCCGGCTGTCAAACACAGTCACAGCACGGCTGTCAAACACAGTCACCCACACCACGGCTGTCAAACACAGTCACCCACACCACGGCTGTCAAACACAGTCACCCCACACCACGGCTGTCAAACACAGTCACCCCACACCACGGCTGTCAAACACAGTCACCCCACACCACGGCTGTCAAACACAGTCACCCCACACCACGGCTGTCAAACACAGTCACCCCACACCACGGCTGTCAAACACAGTCACCCCACACCACGGCTGTCAAACACAGTCACCCCACACCCCGGCTGTCAAACACAGTCACCCCACACCACGGCTGTCAAACACAGTCACCCCACACCCCGGCTGTCAAACACAGTCACTCCACACCCCGGCTGTCAAACACAGTCACCCCACACCACGGCTGTCAAACACAGCAGACACAACTCCTAGCAGACGACTCCACCTCCACCCTCCACTTTCATTCAGTCGTGTCGAACACGTCCGGTTTATTTTTTGATGGCATCGATTGATATGATTGATAAAGATCGATTATGTTGTTTACTCATGATGGTACGGATCTAGGAAGTGGTTCGGTATGTTGGACGATCGCGGGCGACGTGGACAAGACAAGACTAAATGCGTCTATGACAATAAAAAAGACAAAATGGTTCAATGACAAAAAATATAAAATGTGTCTATGACAAAAACGATAAAATATGTCTGAAACAAAAACGACAAAATGTGTAGGAGACAAAAACGACAAAATGTGTGTATGACAAAAAAACGACAAAATGTGTGTATGACAAAAAAACGACAAAATGTGTGTATGACAAAAAAACGACAAAATGTGTGTATGACAAAAAAACGACAAAATGTGTGTATGACAAAAAAACGACAACATGTGTGTATGACAAAAAAACGACAACATGTGTGTATGACAAAAACGACAAAATGTGGGTATGACCAAAAACCAAGACAAAATGTGTCTGAGACAAAAACGACAAAATGTGTAGGAGACAAAAACGACAAAATGTGTAGGAGACCAAAAACGACAAAATGTGTGTATGACAAAAAAAACGACAACATGTGTATATAACAAAAAAAAACAAGACAAAATGTGCATGAGACCAAAAACGACAAAATTGGTCTAAGATCACCACCAAATTAATAGAAACATACTTGGAGGCGTCCAGATTGAAACTCAACGAACGGTTAAACTGACATTTATTAAGCCGTTAAGATTAAATTAGATTTGCAAATTGAATGCCCAAACGATAATTCTTTCATGCCTTGTACAAAATTGAGTATGTAACAATACAATTAAAAAAATATATTGATTTGTGCAAAGGAAACAGTCCACCTAGGATATGTGTATACCATGCTAAAAATTGCATTAGCTAAATTTGATAACGGGCATCAAATATTATAATAGCATAAAAATTGAGTCAAATTATATAAATTACAGATGCATAAAATTATAGAAACTGGAAACAACGATGTAACTTCAGGTGTAAAGATATATATATAAATATATATATATATATATATATATATATATATATATATATATATATATATATATATATATATATATATATATATATATATATATATATATATATATATATATATATATAACTCGTATAATGTTCGATTATTAAATAATTGGATCCCATATCTTTCAATTTAGTGCCTGTGATAGCAAGTGTCTGCAGTTGTAAAACCGTTAGAGATAATTTTTACGTTAGTTTAAATCCGTTTTTCCCAATTCAAAACTCTTAGGTTTTTCGTTGGAAAAGTGTAACTGCAGCCTCTGCTCCCCAGAGGCTACAAAGGAAAAATGATGATGATGAGGTTTCGCATATCGTAAAATACGTGATTCTCAAGACTTGAAATGTGTGTGCAAGTCAAATGTAAAGTCTCTAGAGAAGAGCTAAAATTAGCTAGTTCTGTGTTGTGTGACAAATCAAATGTTTTAAGTCTTTTCATTTTTTAAACACTTCTAGTTGATGTAATTTCTTTAAACAAATGAAATCTAAAGTCGGCATGCATTATGGTATTTCCTTTATCTATTGTCAAGAAACTAAGTTTTTCTGATTTTAATTTTATAGAATCACAAATTAAATGTGTCGATTTCGAATTATTTCCCCCGGTAATTGTAATTGAACTAATTTCTATTTTACTGACAAAAAAATACCGAATGGAATCACTTATAAAACTGGAGTATTTGGTTGTGTCGATAAAAAAATGATATCCTTTACCCACAATCCCAGTCTCTGAAATACATCTTACACCATTAGGACATTCAACGTTACAGTTCATTTCATCGTCACCTCTAGGACAATCATTGAAACCATCACAAACGTTCTCTAGGAAAACATACTGTGACGTATTGAAACACTTGAACAGATTGTTTTCATCTTCCCCCTGTGGACAATCCTGTGTCCCGTCATTGACGTAAGTCTCTGGGATACAATAAGACAGTGGACATTTAGAGTAGCCAGATGGACATTTGTATGTCGTACAGTTCTGTAGGTGGGTCAGATGTTGGCAACCTTTGACGAATCCTTCGAGTGATTTTATGTATAAACACATAGGGTCCAAACGACCTCTCATAGTTTTGTTAGATCCTACTGGTTCAATAGCAGCAGGGATATTACTGCTTGTCAGTATATCTGGCCATTGTGAAGAACGAATACCGTTAATTGATACAGTTGTGTTAGTAAACAACTCAAGATCGTCTTGGGAGTTACACAGTAAATGTAATACACGCTGAATTTCAACTTTGCTGCTATGGGATTCATTATACTCAGCATTCGACTTAACACTTGTATAACTTGCGGTGTACAATAGTTGATTCCTTTTGTCTGTTGTAGAACGCTCTTCCTCTCTACCAGTTGGGCTGTCTCGGTGGTTGTCATAGACTAAGGAATAAGCTGTAGATTTGGTAGATTCATCTTCACAGCTAAAACGGAGATATGGTAACTCTCCCTCGAAATACCAATGAAAGAAAGCATTATCCTCAAAATAAGCAGCGACAGAAACGACGTCATTATTGTACTTTAAAAACTTTTGTCTCATTGTTATGTAGTCCGGTTTACGTTTTAGAAACATTTCTACCTCACAGATGACATCATATCGATCTTTCACATTACAATCAACTTGACGCCAGACTCCACTGTGTCCAGTTTCATCACGTGATAAAACCTACGTGACACAATCTCCACTTTCTTCAAGGCTTGATGACCAAGGCGGAGATATGACCAGTGGCCGACCTTGACCCCACCTAAAATGTCCCCCATGTCGATTTAGGTTCAAGGCCAGACACACACTGTTGTTTTGTTGTCTACACCAAGTCTCTGGACCTGAGACATTCAGTGTTTTCTTTAGAAGTTCTTGTACAAACTGGAACTCTTCTTCTGTTTCTATGGTTACCATGTTCCCTTGCATATTTTTACATAGATCGCCAGCTTGTGTTAAACTTCCATTGAAATGTTGAACAAAATAACACGAGTCAATTGTCTTTGTTGTGGGATTTATAAATGGTGACCAGTCTGGTCTGCAGTCCATTCTCCTTCAAATTTTATAATCAATACTTGATGCTTTTCTGTGGTGCAGTTGGTTGAATAGAAACCTGAAAAAGAAGTTCAAATTATTATTCTAAATTTATTAATTCTTGTTTTTTTTTTTAATTAAAAGATTGATTTATAGCAAATTATAAGGCAAATGCGACACAGTTCGCACATTACCAAGCCATTAACCTGTTACAATTCGCACATTACCAAGCCATTAACCTGTTACAGTTCGCACATTACCAAGCCATTAACCTGTTACAGTTCGCACATTACCAAGCCATTAACCTGTTACAGTTCGCACATTACCAAGCCATTAACCTGTTACAGTTCGCACATTACCAAGCCATTAACCTGTTACAATTCGCACATTACCTAGCCATTAACCTGTTACAGTTCGCACATTACCAAGCCATTAACCTGTTACAGTTCGCACATTACCAAGCCATTAACCTGTTACAGTTCGCACATTACCAAGCCATTAACCTGTTACAGTTCGCACATTACCAAGCCCTTAACCTGCTGTTTTTTTTTTGGCACTGCTAATGTGTTTTGGCTGTGAAGTGGCTATGTCCTTATGTCCCTATGGACAAAATTAAGCAAGTGTCTTCTCTTTTCCTGATTAGCACCAAGTACACATAAAATATGAGCCGACTCAGATACGCCTCATTAGCCATGTATAAGTTTTGAATTCTTATAGTAAAACATAAATCTATATCAAATTTAAAAATATTTTAAATATAGTTTTAATTGGAAACAGTTAAACAATCACATTTGATTTATAAAACAACAATGCTTTCTGAGAAGCTTTGCATATTTATTTTTATTTTTTTTAAACCGTTCCCTCTACATAACCCTTATACTATTACTAACTAATTCTAAATTTAACAATATTTTTAATTAAATACGAATCGTTTCAATTTAAAATTAATATATTAATATCGTATTCATTAAAAAAGAAAAAGTCTTCCCTCTCTTTTTCTGTGATTACCTGATCGATTACGTACTTAGCGTGCCGGCGTGGATCGGGTGGCGGGGAGGGGTGGGGTGGTTAGCACACGACTGCTGTCCCCAAAAGTATCGTATCGAGTCTATAAGACGTACCTCATCCTGTTCAGCCCTGGCGGCTGACATAAAGGAAAGGCGGCTGCGTATGGAAGTGATCACACTATATCTCATTTGCCGAGGACACATACATAGATAAACTCTACTTCACCTGCCCGATTAAAAACCCAGGTCCGAAATTTAACAAAAACAATTTTTAAACTCTTAAAAGAAATTTGTTTTTCGTGCCGGGCAAGTTTGATTATTTTGTTACTCGATAATTGTAACTGAATTTATCGGTGGGAAAAATAACACTAAAATCACCGATCATAAACGAAGTGTTTTAATCGCTCATCTACATGATATGTAATTAAATAAGTAAACATTCATTTTGAGCCGACCGACCGAGTCAAATATTGCACGCTATACAAAATACTAAGATTCAGGAATAAAACTGAAGTAGGCCTACATATATTTAAACATATTGTAAAAAAATATTTGTTTTCATTGTTTAGAAAAGACATTAAAAATGTTCCGCGCCTTGTTGCCGTGCTGAAGGTAAAAATAACTGCTTAACTTATGTCGAGTTACTAAATAATTATATTAATTTAATTATATTAAGTTATGTCTCTGATTTTAAATGATTATTATTTTAATATGCATTGACATTCACCCTCTAACGAATGTAAAAAGCATCCTTTTTTGCCTAAAATAAGTACTGAAAGCTTTACCTTCAAAAAATGCGATAAGAAATGCTAAAAAAAAAAGATAGCAAGCAAGATGCAACTTAGTAAAGTTAAGTTTCCTTTCAAACCTGACGGTCTACGGGGCAATTGAAGTAGAGTTTACCTGTGTCTGTGACCTCGGCATATTAAGGGATAGTGTGGTCAGCACTATGCTTAGCCGCCTTTACTTACCCTAACGTGAGTTAGGTACCCATCAGAGCTGGGTCGACTCAGGGACGGTATACTGACTTGAATGGGGACATATATTATACAGATAAAGCAGAGCTATAATAGCAAATCGTTTTAAGTTTGAGATGAATGTCGCTTAGAACATTGGTCTAGTCTGTTAAACTCACAGGGAAAATAAAGTGGCCTTCTATGTGACGTAACCCACGCATTAAAAAACGAATTCCTCTCCTCTCTCACAACCATTCCCTCTAGCCCCGTATTGTGATCCCTGAACACAATCACTAAGATCAATACCAGTGTTTCTTCCAGACTTTTTCTCAGGGGGGAGGAGGTGCACTTGAAATTCTCGGGGGGCGGACTAAAATTTCCGGGGGGGGGGGGGGAGGGGGGGTTGGCGTTTACTGTTAAAAGTATATATTTTCTATATAAATTCCATTTCGTTCGAGCGGAGCCCCCCCCCCCCCACCCCCCCCCCACCCCCAAAAAATATGCCTGGAAAAAACTCTGATCATTGCTACTGTATTAGGATCATGTACCAATTTGCTAATTTCATTAATACAGCATTAGGCTGGTGTTCTAACATTGCTGAGATCAATAGTACCGTTTCAAGATAGTATATCAACATTGCTTATATCCAGGGGCGTAGCGGGGGCGGGGGGTACTGACCGCACCGGGTGACACCATTTAGGGTGGTGAGATCAAGGCAAAAAATAGCACAATATTTAGAGAAAAATGATAATTCTACTTAATTAAGTGATTAATTCGAGTGTTAAATAGTCTTTTAAGAGGTGCAAATCAAAAGTTTGAGGGGCGTGCAAATCGAAAGTTTGAGGGGTGGGGGGGGGGGGGGGGGTTGCAAATCGAAAATTGACAGTTTGTCCCCGGGAAGGGTCGTTACGCCTCTGGGTGGGGGTGACACCATTAAGTGCCGCACCGGGTGACACCCGACCTTGCTACGCCACTGCTTTTATCATTACTGTTTTAGGATCGATCGTGTACCAACAGTGCTGAGATCGATAGTACCGTATTAAGATATGATATCAACATTGTCAATAATACATGAACCGTATTAAGATTGTGTACCAACATTAATGAGATCAATGGCACCGTATTACGATCGTATAACAACATTGCTAATGTCATTAGTACCGTATTAGGATTGTGTACCAACACTGCTAAATCATTATTACCGTATTAGGATTTGTACCAACATTGCTGAGATCAATAACACCGTATTAACATTGTTTATCAACATTGCTACAATAGTACCATATCTGCATCCTATAGCGCCATTGCTAAAAACCCTATCACCATATTTTAATCCCACCATTGTTATGATCAGTAGCACTGTGGATGTAGCCTTTTCCACCACAGATTTCACCAACAGCGCCTACATGTGTAGCACCAAAGTTCAGGCCTACAGTACCATAGAAGGTGTCTGTAGAACTCGAGAAGGGGTTCGTTAAATCTTAAGGCTCGTAGAGTCCTGGATACCTTTAGCACCCCATCTGGGGCCATTTATATCATAGCTGGAGCACTAAGAGCTCTATAAATAGACCGCTGACCGTTAAGCAGCGCTATTTACACTCATCACGTTTTAGTATATGTTTCATATGTAATCGTCTTTATAACAGTTCCCAGTCGCAAGGCATTGTAAGAACTGTATAGTTTGACATACAACATAACAACTGTATAGTTTGATATACAACATAACAACTGTATAGTTTGATATACAACATAACAACTGTATAGTTTGACATACAACATAACAACTGTATAGTTTGACATACAACATAACAACTGTATAACTTGACATACAACATAACAACTAGTACATACCACTGCTTGTCTTTACATCCAGAAAGAAACAGACATATAAACTTCACAGACATTGTTGAAAGCTTATTAACGCCCAACGCTAAACTTCACCATCGAATTCCATCTGTGTTATTAACAAAGTGCGAGGGAGAACTGGGTTTTATTGACATAAACAACTAAATTATTGAAAGTGACCAACGCCTAACTGATACCCTTTCAGAAACTGTTACGCCCTCATAAATTGTTTAGTGAAATATCTTTAATAATTGGGAGCTCGACTGGGCGGATTTGTTTTGACAAATGTCAGCGAAAGTTGACGTAGTTTGATGTTTCAGATAAAGCGAAATATAAAACGGGTAGGACGAGAATTTTCGTATTGCGGTGGGCGGGTAGGTGGGTGAGAGGGTGAGAGGGTGGGTTTGGGTGGGTGGGTGGATGGATGGGTGGGTGGCTGGATGGGTGCGTAGGTGGTTGGGTAGTTAGGTGGGTGGTTAGGTGGGTAGGTCGGTGGTTGGGTGGGTGGTTGGTAGGGTGGCTGGGTGGTTGGTTGGGTGGTTTGGTGGTTTGGTGGTTGGGTGGTTGGGTGGTTGAGTGGGTGGTTGGGTGGTTGGGTGGTAAGGTGGTTGAGTGTGTGGTTGGGTGGTTCGTTGGGTAGTTGGGTGGTAAGGTGGTTGAGTGTGTGGTTGGGTGGTTCGTTGGGTAGTTGGGTGGTAAGGTGGTTGAGTGTGTGGTTGGGTGGTTCGTTGGGTAGTTGGGTGGTAAGGTGGTTGAGTGTGTGGTTGAGTGTGTGGTTGGGTGGTTGGGTGGTTGTGTGGGTGGTTGAGTGGATGGTTGAGTGGATGGTTGGGTGGGTGGTTGCGTGGTTGGGTGGTTCGTTCGGTGGTTGGGTGGTTGTGTGGTTGGGTGGGTGGTAGGGTGGCTGGGTGGTTGGTTTGTTGGTTGGGTGTTTGGGTGGTTGGTTGGGTGGTTGAGTGGTTGGGTGAGTAGTCAAAAGTACTAGGCGTTATTACCAAATGTTCAGTGCGGACTAAAATTTCCGTGGCCGGACACTAGTTAAAGTATACATTTTCTTTATAAATTCTATTTCGTTTGGGGGGGGGGCGGTAGACACCTGGAAGTAGCTCTGCTTCCTTGTCACCCTTGAACAACTTAAAAATAACCCCAGGACTATTCTGACATTCATTTAGTGATACCATTACCCCCCCCCTCCTTATTATTTTTTTTAGATAAGAGGTCCAGTAAGTTTTAGTTTTGCTTAAAATATTTCTTTTAAAGTCTGAGTCAGAGTATATTTTAGAAAATAATATTTATTTCCGAAAAAAAATCGATCTGTAAATAGCTTTTGTTACCAATCCAAACACCACTTTCACAACCATAATAACCATATTTATAAAAAAATACACCCTATTACAAACGTGATACCATTTTCACAACCCCAACACCATATGTCAGTTATGACACCATTTTCACAACCCCAACACGAAATTTCAAACATGACACCATTTTCACAACCCCAACACCATATGTTAAACATGACACCATTTTCACAACCCCAACACCATATGTCAAACATGACACCATTTTCACAACCCCAACACCATATGTCAATAATGACACCATTTTCACAACCCCAACACCACATTTCAAACATAACACCATTTTCACAACCCCAACACCATATGTCAAACATGACACCATTTTCACAATCCCCTATTCCATATGTCAATAATGACACCATTTTCACAACCCCAACACCACATTTCAAACATGACACCATTTTCACAACCCCAACACCATATGTCAGTCATGACACCATTTTCACAACCCCAACACCATATGTCAAACATGACACCATTTTCACAACCCCAACACCATATGTCAAACATGACACCATTTTCACAACCCCAACACCATATGTCAGTCATGACACCATTTTCACAACCCCAACACGAAATTTCAAACATGACACCATTTTTACAACCCCAACACCATATGTCAGTCATGACACCATTTTCACAACCCCAACACCATATGTCAAACATGACACCATTTTCACAACCCCAACACCATATTTCAAACATGACACCATTTTCACAACCCCAACACCATATGTGAAACATGACACCATTTTCACAACCCCAACACGAAATTTCAAACATGACACCATTTTCACAACCCCAACACGAAATTTCAAACATGACACCATTTTCACAACCCCAACACCATATGTCAAACATGACACCATTTTCACAACCCCAACACCATATTTCAAACATGACACCATTTTCACAACCCCAACACCATATGTGAAACATGACACCATTTTCACAACCCCAACACGAAATTTCAAACATGACACCATTTTCACAACCCCAACACCATATGTTAAACATGACACCATTTTCACAACCCCAACACCATATGTCAAACATGACACCATTTTCACAACCCCAACACCATATGTCAATAATGACACCATTTTCACAACCCCAACACCACATTTCAAACATAACACCATTTTCACAACCCCAACACCATATGTCAAACATGACACCATTTTCACAATCCACTATACCATATGTCAATAATGACACCATTTTCACAACCCCAACACCACATTTCAAACATGACACCATTTTCACAACCCCAACACCATATGTCAGTCATGACACCATTTTCACAACCCCAACACCATATGTGAAACATGACACCATTTTCACAACCCCAACACGAAATTTCAAACATGACACCATTTTCACAACCCCAACACGAAATTTCAAACATGACACCATTTTCACAACCCCAACACCATATGTCAAACATGACACCATTTTCACAACCCCAACACGAAATTTCAAACATGACACCATTTTCACAACCCCAACACCATATTTCAAACATGACACCATTTTCACAACCCCAACACCATATGTGAAACATGACACCATTTTCACAACCCCAACACAAAATTTCAAACATGACACCATTTTCACAACCCCAACACCATATGTTAAACATGACACCATTTTCACAACCCCAACACCATATGTCAAACATGACACCATTTTCACAACCCCAACACCGTATGTCAATAATGACACCATTTTCACAACCCCAACACCACATTTCAAACATAACACCATTTTCACAACCCCAACACCATATGTCAAACATGACACCATTTTCACAATCCCCTATACCATATGTCAATAATGACACCATTTTCACAACCCCAACACCACATTTCAAACATGACACCATTTTCACAACCCCAACACCATATGTCAGTCATGACACCATTTTCACAACCCCAACACCATATGTCAAACATGACACCATTTTCACAACCCCAACACCATATGTCAAACATGACACCATTTTCACAACCCCAACACCATATGTCAGTCATGACACCATTTTCACAACCCCAACACGAAATTTCAAACATGACACCATTTTTACAACCCCAACACCATATGTCAGTCATGACACCATTTTCACAACCCCAACACCATATGTCAAACATGACACCATTTTCACAACCCCAACACCATATTTCAAACATGACACCATTTTCACAACCCCAACACCATATGTGAAGCATGACACCATTTTCACAACCCCAACACGAAATTTCAAACATGACACCATTTTCACAACCCCAACACGAAATTTCAAACATGACACCATTTTCACAACCCCAACACCATATGTCAAACATGACACCATTTTCACAACCCCAACACCATATTTCAAACATGACACCATTTTCACAACCCCAACACCATATGTGAAACATGACACCATTTTCACAACCCCAACACGAAATTTCAAACATGACACCATTTTCACAACCCCAACACCATATTTCAAAGATGACACCATTTTCACAACCCCAACACCATATGTCAAACATGACACCATTTTCACAACCCCAACACCATATGTCAGTCATGACACCATTTTCACAACCCCAACACTATATGTCAGTCATGACACCATTTTCACAACCCCAACACGAAATTTCAAACATGACACCATTTTTACAACCCCAACACCATATGTCAGTCATGACACCATTTTCACAACCCCAACACCATATGTCAAACATGACACCATTTTCACAACCCCAACACCATATTTCAAACATGACACCATTTTCACAACCCCAACACCATATGTGAAACATGACACCATTTTTACAACCCCCTATACCACATTTCAAACATGACACCATTTTCACAACCCCCAACACTATATGGACAAACTTGACACCATTTTCACAGCCGCAACACCACATTTAAAAAATGACACCATTTTCACAACCCCAACGCCATATGTCAAACTAGACACCATTTTCACAAACCTTTATACAATATGTCAACCATGACACTATTTTCACAACCCCAGCACCACATGTCAAACATGACACCCTATCCCATACACAACCTTATATGACACCATAATCACTAACCCAGTACCAGCAGTTAATGAATTTTACACAACATGCTTAAGGCCGTCATTGATATTATCAGCGCTAACATTTTGTTGTGTGAGGGGTGAAGAGAGTATGTCAGTGTTTCTCAAACGTTTTCTGCATGAACCCTGAAATATGTTATACTCAACATGGAAACCTAGCCATAGCTAATGGTGTTAAACATTAGAATAATTGAAACATTTCATTTAATCAATAAATATTGCAATAAAAACACAACAAACTATTTTATTTAATAACAATTCAAGAATATCGAATTTTTAATCTAATTGATGGAAAATATATTCTCTTTCATATGGAATTCATTGATGGATACGATATATAATATAATATAAAATCTATGTTCAATTTTCATCATTGAGCGCCAAGGCTTTAAATTTCATTCATACCAGCTTATAGCTTCAGTAAGGTTAAGGAAAATAATTTTTTAATGAATTTTTCATTTGCGATTTCTTTTATTTGTGAATATGATAAAAGTTTTTTCAATCAAATTGTATTTTTATCTGCGATTTATTATTACGACTGCCTCAATGAATAATTTTGTTTCGATTTTAAATAAGGTGTTGTGGGAAATATATAATTGAAATAATCGTTATTACAATAACTTGTAAAATGACAAAATACAACTTCAATGTAACGATAATCGGAGATAAAGGTTTCGTCATACAGTCGATTGGACTGATACAGTAGAGCTCATCTGTTTCCGTGACCTCGTCATGTAAACAAATAATGTGTTCTCTGTAGTCTAATGTGCCTTCGCTTTAGTGACGTAGTTTCGGTACCTATAATAGTTGGGCAGAATCAAGGGCGTGGTATGGACTTGACACCAACAATGGAACTCGAGACTCCCAGGGTGGAACTCATACGCTCTACCACGCGACCACGTTGTTTCACATGTTAGTTACGTTTGTGGTTATTTTCTGCTATTTGTTCAGGATATTGTTAAGATCATCATTTATTCACGTCCATTAATGATTTCGCTATTGCACTATTTTTTTTCTTAATGCACCGGAATCGTGGCTACACTCTGCAGTGTGTATGAGATTTATTTAAGGTAAGTAAAGTTCCCTTATAGTGCCTGACGGTCCTTGGGGCAGGTGAAGTAGGGTTCACCTGTTTCTATGACCTCGGCATATGAAGAGATAGTGTGTTTAGCTCGATGCCTTTACTTTCCCTAACGTGAGTTAGGTACCCATCAGAGCTGGGTGGGCTCAGGGACGGTCTACTGGCAATCAGAGTTTCTTCCAGGCCCCTTCCTCTTTCCCCCCCCCCCCCCGGAGAAAAAAGTCTGGAAGAAACACTGCTGACAATGAATCCGGATTCAAACTCGAGACTTTCGGGTTAGAAGTCAAGCGCTCTACCGCTAGGCCACGCCGTCCCATATAGTGATGCCCACCTAATCATTGATATTCTGATGTCAAAATTAACATTAACAGATAGACTGTGTTGAATGTGCTTTATACAGTGTCGGTTCTAAACGAGGAAATTAAAGTACATTGATTACTAATGCATAGAATGACGTCACACTTCTAGCGGGAGGGGGGGGGGGGGGGGGAGTTGGTAATTATTTTGACAATGTGTGGTGAGGAGAGGAGGGTGGGGGGATCGTATAGTGTGTGTGACGTCACACTTTTGCATTTAAAATATATTGGAAACTAAATTTTAGCCGCAATTTAAAAAAAAAAAAAATTTATTGTAATCGAAATCATTAAAATTACGCTATATTGACTGAGCTTAGTTATTAATTTAGAAATAAATCGATATCTTGAAAGAAATTAAACTGCAGTTTAGAGGAGAATTGTAGGCTGGTGTGTGGCGTTATTTTAGATGTGTGACGGTGGGAAGGGGAGGTAACAGTCCAAAAAAGCTTGACATCATTTATGAATTACCCCCCTTACATGTAAACTGTTTAACACAATCGAATTAAAATACTTAAAAAAAACTTTTTAAAAAACCACGTTTTTATTGTGGACTAAAAAGTAGAAAATAAATTTTTCTTCCGACCCTAGGGGATCTACCAATGACTGCTCGTAGATTTTGTGTTTTCTCGAGCTGTGCAGGTTCTTGTGATGACTGTTCATACATTTGATGACAAAAAATGTGGGTACGTTCACCATCAAATTTCCAAAATTCGTGTGTTGTGTGCTTTTCGCTTTAATCATAAATCTGCCCGACCCACGTTTTTTCCGTCCATCCCTCCTCGAACAGATTAACTGTCGATTCTCCACCCACCTTAAGCATTACACTGTAAAACATTTTAAAAAAACGTGGTTATAAAAAAAAGAATTGCACACCAAGTGAAAAGTTTCTCTTTCAAACCTGACGGTCTATGGGGCAAGTGAAGTAGAGTTCACTTGTTTCTGTGACCTCGGCATATGAAGAGATAGTGTGGTCAGCACTATGCCCAGCCGCCTTTACTTTCCCTAACAGGAGTTAGGTACCCATCAGAGTTGGGTGGACTCAGGGACGGTCTACGGACTTGAACTCAGATTCGAACTCGAGGCTAACGGGTTAGCAGTCCAGCTCTCTACCGCTAGACCACTCCGTCCCACACGAAGTGAACGCCTAATAAAATGTGTATAAAAGTGCGGGATATTATTAGTACTTTATAAATTTACATGCGTTTTTGAGAAATCATGTCCTCAATTTTAGGGTCCTAGGGGCGTAATTTAATTAAGCTAATTTTATGTCTCTAATTGCTAGTTTTTATGATTGCATCTGAAATGGTTAGGCGAAAATAGCCTGCATGCCGAATTTCAGATCTCTAGAGCAATCAGAAGTGGGCTAATTTTCGTTGTCAATTTTAACAACAAATAAACGCGAAGCTGAGTTAATAAAAACGTGTTAAAAAATGAATGCAACACAATCCGTTTTGTGATTCTTGTAAAAAACAATACAATTTGACATAATGATTCCTGTAATATTAATTAAGACAAGCGAACTAGGGGAAGTTATCACTCACTTAAAATAGATGTGTATATGTTTATACATTTAATTGCAAATGTCAAAACAGTCCATTAATTAATTTAGTATGTTACAAAGTACTTAAACACTTTTTTTTACAAATTGTTTTTTATTCAATCTGAATTAAATATCTTTTTGTAATAAATGCTAAAATAATTCAGCGTAAACTTTTTGAAATTAGAGTTGGTATAAAATTTCGCTATTTAATCAGATTGATGAAGTAAATCTAATGAAAAATTCTGAATTGCCTGTATATAACTAAAAGCACTATTTTATTATGTCAACCTTAGGTTGTCATCTATTTCTTTTTTTGTATTGTTAGCATTTGCATTCCAGGCAGTTATTCCCTCTGCGGCGTTTCAGTAAAATTAAATTTTAAAACTTAATACACATGTGTTTATCTATTCTCCTTCCTCAAATAGTTGTGTTTTAGCCGTAAATCTTCAGTGCCTTAGATGTAAGTTACGTGTTAGAGACTTGGTTACAGTTAGCGCTATGTTAGGATTTAAACAGATGCATTCAGATACTCACATACGAGTGTATATGCGTCATAAAATCTAATGAAATATAGTAATAAAATGCGTGCATTTAACGAAAAAAAAAATATATATATATATATATATATATATATATATATATATATATATATATATATATATATAACTAAAATAATGGGGTTTTTTGCTGTTCAGAGCTTACATGCTTGACTTAGCAGCTGCTTTTGTGTTCTTTAAAGATACTTTTTCATTATAATTATAAGGTATGGGTTAGATCACTGTATTGCTCTATTATCTCTTTATTTTTTAATTGCAAAAACAATATTCTCAGCGTTTTACCTGTTTCAGGTAATTTTCTTTTTGAGAAAAATGTTATCATGTTTACATAACTTCCTACATGAGAAATGTTATCTACACGTAACAATCTTTGTCCTAATAGTAAAAGGGTAGTCACATGTAGTGGAAGAACTATAAATAATTAGCACAATCTCTACCCTACCCAAAAATACATATGTATATATATATATACACACACACACACACACATATATATATATATATATACACACATATATATATATATATACATATATATATATATATATATATATATATATATATATATATATATATATATATATATATATATATATATATATATATATATATATATATATATATATATGTATATGTAACTGGTGTAGTTACAAAAACAACATAATAGTGTCTGTCAACAAGGACATGGTCAAGGCCAGAACTGAACTGAGTTATTTATAGTTATGATGCAACTGATAGACGTCTAGCTGGGGTGACTAAAATAGAATTTTACTTGTCAACTTGAGGACAAATGGACAAGTTATTAATAGAAACGATGCAATAGTTGGTATCGAAATAGAATGGTTTGACATTGTTGTCAACACAGGATGTACACCTGCGTGTGACTGTGACTGTATAAGAGCGATACTTTTGGGTGTGAGGAGAGCCAGACAGAAGATGTAGAGCGAGATAGATGTATGCAGAAACGCAGAGATAGAAGCTGTGAGCTGAGAGACAGAAGATAAAAGTGTTAGTAGATTGAGTTACGGAGTGATACAGTATGTGGACCTGTGACAGTGGAGGTCTGTTGAGATTCACCTATTTATATGAACTGATTATTCTTGAAGAAATAAAGTGAAGTAATATTGAACCTGCGGGCAGAGTGTACTTCTTTATAACAGGTGGGTGGATCGGTACCAAATGAGGTGTCCTCGGCCTAGAGGTGGGATTTCCTAAGCCGTCGACGAATACCTACAGACAGGAGGTTGTACACACCTCTGTCGCATTTGGGTGCCGTGAGGAAGGGATTGCACAAAACCTAAGAAAGAACGACACACATGCTGCTGCTACTACCCTTGGTCATATATATATATATATATATATATATATATATATATATATATATATATATATATATATATATATATATATATATTACTAATATTCAGGCGCGCGCGTACACACACACATGCACACACACACACACACGCACGGACGCACGCACACACACACACACACGGACGCACGCACACACACACAAACACACACACACACTAAACACACACACACACTAAACACACACTCAAATACACACACACAAAGATTTACTCTTATTATATTGCTGAAATATAAGACACAAGAATCGCTACATGACGATACTATTTTTAAAATCCAGATATTTGGTTTGGTTTAATTTGGTTTCAATAAAAAAAAATTTGTAAACGGAAAACAATACAAAGTGCGGTTTAAAGATAGTTAAAAGAAGACTTTGGATATTACTTTAAAAATTATATATTTAATAATTTAAATAGTTAATAGAATTATTTTTACATCGCATCACGCGTTCTATTCATCCAGCGTTTTTTTATGTTTTGAAGGCCACACGATAACCTATTTAGTACCGTCAACTTTCCCAAATCTATTTTCTAGTAAAATGTGTATGATAAACGAAAGAGTCCAAAGTTACTGTTAATGGGCCAGAAGTGTTTTCTACTGACCCACTTCACTTGCGCTATCTGTTATCATACACGAATGTCATTTATTGTTATAGTATAGCTGCAGGAGAGAAATTTTTGCAACACGGAAAAATATTTATTGGTAACAACAGGTACGTCTATACTATAATTTTCTTTTTACGTATATATATATATATATATATATATATATATATATATATATATATATATATATATATATATATATATATATATATATATATACACACACAAATATATATATATATATGTATATATATATATATATATATATATATATATATATATATATATATATATATATATATATATATGTGTGTGTGTGTTTTATGTTTTAGTTTATAAACGTGTTCTAGTGAGAATGCGCAAAATATACGTTTATTTATATCAAAGACTGATTTTATTGTGTTAAAATAGATTTTGTTTATGCATGAATACAATAAAGTGTATTTAATTGAGCATTAACAAATACATTGTAAGTTAACACAAGGAGACTATGCTATTTAAAACTAGGGTGTTAAATTAATATATTGATACCATTGTCTGCAGAAATAAACAAACCTGAAAAGAAACGTTTGATAATATAACATTGTATAATGGCTGGTAGTTGTTCACACCAGAAACAAAGTTTAACAATAGCCATTATCGGGAAAACAGGCACGGGTAGGAGTTCAACGGGTAATTCTATTTTAGGCGAGGATTATTTTGAAACGTCGTCTTCCACGAGTACCACACAATGTGTTTTAGCTGCGTCTAGATGGGCACGGAGAGGGGAGACACTCGTACAAGTTGTTGACCACCAACCTTTGTTGGGCTGTGGCGAAGAAGATGTCAATATAGATGAGCTAGCTCTGTTGATGACTGAGTGTCCTGAAGGGTTCAACGCGTTGGTCATTGTGCTTGCATATGGTGATAGATTCACAGACGAAGATGAAAAATGCGTGGTGGCAGTTGAGAGAGTATTTGGAGAGCAATGTTTAAGAAACAACGGCATCATCGTTTTTACGAACGGAGAAGATTTTGATTCGTATGATGATGATGATGGTGATGATGATGATGATAACGCTGCTTTTCTCAAGTGGTGCAAGCGGCAGTCTGGGCCTGTGAAACAGCTCTTCGAAAAGTGCCTCTATAGAATCGTTTTATTCAGCAACCTTGAGAAAAAAGAACAGTCAGTTAGTCGTTTTTTTAAAATAGTCTCTAACATAAAAGAACGCTATACAGATGATATTTTTCAAGTGTGTTTTGCAGCATATCAACAATTGCTTGAAGAAAACAACCTAGTTTATCTCAAGGCGAATATTCGAAAAAAAATTGATCTGCTGGCTTATGATGTTTGTCAATTTGTTGACAAATTATCAGCGCGAAATTCGATGGATATCATTATGAACACTGACAAAGTAAATATAGATTTTGAAAAAATCGATTTATCGATCAACGATTTATTAAATGAAATCGAAGAGCAAATACAAAAAAATTGTGCCCTGAAAGAGTTAAAATATAAAGTACAAAAGATAAAAAATGAGATTGAGGAGACTAAGGGTAAAATGCCGAACATATTGAAGTGGACAAAATTTAAGAAAAACCTTTTGGTCAGCACCCCTGTTGTAAATGCTGTAGCTGTTGCAATATCTGTGAAAGTAACACGCAACTGGAAAGAACAGTTCAAAAACGTTGTCCAAGCATTTGTTGACTAATAGTAGATAAATTGCAAGTGTTATTACCGATAACAGACTGGTGAAATGTGAAGTGGACGATACAGATACGACACAACTTGTTATGCGCAGGATATAGATGGTTTATTTTGAACTGTTTCGTGACAGTTGAAAATTAATCATCAAGATAGTTAGAATATTAAGATGTGTTAGAGACATTTATGAACGATTATAAATTATAGACACACACATTTTTTACATAAATCACTTTATCATCTATACATGCATCACAGTTTCCTTTAGAATAAAAATTTACTTATGTTTTCAGACTAGATAGTGATTTTCTAAATATAAAATACATCTATCCTGATCGTTACACTGTAGGAAACAAAATAGACCCCTACAGTTTTAGTAGCGAACAGTTTGTAACAAAAGTTAGTACATTTATTTAAATTTTCTTTGTATTGCTCTTTAAGGTTCACAAGCAACCAAAAAATAATTGGAAGTCAAAATATGTGTTTGATGACTCGTCAAAGCAACTTTATTAACGTCGAGGACAGATGCTGCGATAGTTAATTTAAGCAGGGTGATGTTAAAATAAAAATTATTCAAAAAGACTGAGAAATAATAATTGTGAGCTTAATAAAGAACCTCCTAAGATGGAAAATAATATAAGAGAATTAGACATAATGATTATTGGAAAAACTGGATATGGAAAAAGTTCCCTTGGAAATAGTATTCTTAACAAGAAATTATTTGATACATCGGATGATGTGAATTCTTGTACTAAAGATCCTGACTTAAAAATTCAGTATAACAGTGCTATCGATGCGCATTTCGGAGTGATCGACACTCCTGGATTATACGACACCAAACAGACAAGGGAAGCGGTTCTTAAGACACTTTGCTGTGCAATTAGTCAGTGCTGTAATGGTGTCAACGCAATAATATTAGTATTAAAATTTGGAAAAAAAGTTACCATCGAAGACAAAAATGTCATTATTGATTTCAAAACTTTGCTTGGGGAAGATTTTGTAATGAAGCATTGTATTATAGCTATGACAAACGGCGATAGATTTGATCGTCATCAAAAACAGAATCCAGGAAGTTTTGATGAATGGTGCCAAACACAAACAGGATTGTTCAAAGACTTGTTGAGTGAATGTAATAACAGAATTATTTTGTTTTACAACAAAAACAAGCCAGAATTCAAATCAAAACAAGAAGCTGCTCTAAGACAATTAGTAGATATGGTCCGAGATTTATCAAAGCGAAATGGACGATACAATGGGGGCTTATTAAAAAATCTTAGTGAAAAAAGAGAAGAATTTTTACAAAAACATAATCTTCATGAATACAGCGTTAACATACAGCGTGAAGTTTGTTTGCTGGAGGAAATGATTGAAAAAACATTAGAAGGTTCGAGCGCACACGATGAAAGCTTTATCCGCTTAATTAAAAACAGAGCCGAAAACCTGCATGTAAATGCTTGTGCGATTGATAACTTCCCAGAAGACACCAAGAATCAAATCAAAGAGCTTAGAGATAAACTGATATTAAACTCCAATTTTAAAGGTGCTTTAGGCGATATCGTACGTTTGAAAAAATCTGAAGCGGATCTTAAAAATCACAAGCCGTTTTTAACAGACTTTTTCGGTTGGGTGGGTGTAATCGTAGCAACAACAATAGTTACTGCAGGACTTGGTACTGGACTTGCCTATGCTGTTGCTGTACATAATATGGAGAAATCTGTTTGTACGAACAAAAACGAGACAAACAATGGCGGGTTGGAAATATATGATTAATAATGCTTGTGATTGCTTGTTATGGAATAAAACAATTAAAAAACAAATATAAATTCATTTAAACTATTTCACATTGAAAAATATATTCTATGCAAATGAAAATTACTGTATAGTTTTTTAATTTCTTACTATTTGCAAAATAAGTACCCTTTCGAACCCGAGGGGGCGTTTTCCTCAGTGAACTCGGCTAATGAAGGGATATTGTCGTCATCAATATGCCCAGCCAACGGTACTTTCACTAAATTTTGTCAGATATACATCATAGCCGTGTGACTCTGGGACGTTCTTCAAACACGAACTTGGGATTCGAAATCGAGACTTTCCTGTTAGCACTCGTATGCTCTTCCATCCTGCAACATTATCCCATTTACTACAAGTCTTGTACAACAGTCTGTTTTAATGTGTACAACACTTTAATTTCTTGTTACTTGTACATTTTATTTTTTATATGTACATTTTAATTTATTTTTAATTGTTCATTTTATTTTATTTTTAAACTGTACATTTTTTTTTTAATTCTGCATTTTAATTGTTTATTGCTTGGACAAAATTATAATTCTTATTGTTTGTACAAAGCGAATTTATTGATATGTTACAGCTATACATTAGAACTAATACTAAATGAAATAGGGGTAGATTTTAAACGATAAGCAAAAACAACGCGACATACACAAAATAAAGTACCCATTTAGATTTCACAGTTTATAAGGTAGATGAAGTAAAGTAAATAGAGATTTCAGTTAAAAAATGAACACTTTAAGAATATTACACAATTGGCGACCCAGTCGAGTTTTTTACTATATGCAAGTATTCCACAAACATACATTTCACATAAATACAGAGACACGGAGTCCATGTAAACCTGCTCTTACCACCTAAACCCCTGGAGGAAGCGGAAGAGAGGATTAATTATAAACTTTTTTTAAAAGAGAGTCCATTTCATCCGTATATATTAATGGACTATGCAAATATCACAAGAACCAACAATGGGGTTGCCCAGTCTGAATACCTCTAAGGCAAGAGCCGGTTAGATGAGTCACCCGGACTACGTTTCATTGGGCTTAATGAAATCATGGGCCCAACCCGTTTCAGCTATAACCATCTTAAAGGATCTACCTGACGATGAAGGACCAGACCTATTCAACACTCAAGCAATTTTACCAACCGTCATTCAAGAAACCATAAAGACAAAGGGCAATCCTAATCTTCCTGATCATTTCATTCGCAACATAATCAGCCCACGTCAGATCACCCACTCTCTTGAAATACTGACGTGCAGATACTTGGTATTTTACGTCCGAAAATTTCAACGCAGCGGATCTAAACAACAACAAAAAAACACGGCTACACTCTAGAATTTAAAATGTAGCCGGGGGTATAGAAGATGACAACTAACACTTCACCATTACCAAGACAACTTTCTTTCATTTAGACGTTTTGTATTAGTTTCCCACCATGATTCCATTTAGAGGCTCATATAATACAATTTATATAATGTAGAACATAGACATATTGTACAGACGGACCAGCGTGCTCTAAAATACCCAAACAGCTATAGATAAAAAAGACTTAGACGTTTAAGAAACAGAGGAAAACAGCTGTTTTTAAGTTGATCCGATCAGCTGTCAAGCTGAGTGAGAAAGGTCGATACACAAACAAAGAATTCGAGAAATGTTATCTGTAGAGGGAGAAATTATTATTAGAACATCAGTTGCCCAGGCTGAGTCTTGAAATACAACGAAAATGTAGTTTGTTAAAGTCACGAGTCAACATTGCCTCTTTGGATGATAATATTAATGAAAACAACTTAAAAACTATAAATCTGATGATTTGGTTGCATTTTTTATTGGGTGTTGATTTTTCATTGTAGAAAGGTATCTGGTAGCTTTGTTATTTTTCTCGTGTCATTTTATTTGAAAAATGTTTTAATGATCAAAGAAAAACAAACTTTAACTAACGTATTTGAGCTTTAGATAATTAGTGGGATGATGATAAAAAATGTTGAAGAACTAACCAAGAAGTATCAAGTGTATTTTTAATGTGAACAAACAATATGCGTCCTGTCAGAATACCACATTCAGTTCACATAAAAAATTATTCCATAGCAAGTACAGGTCTGAGACGACATTTTGTAAACGAACTCGACCTGCAACTATGTTTACACCCACTGGCAAGTCAGCAAAGGTTCCCTAATCTTTGTTTCGGCAGATCTCTCCAACATTTCCCACGTTCCTTTCTCCTCCCTTTTGAGGATTTCTTTACTCTGTTTCCTTAGTGATGTTTTACTTCCGTTATTCAGTCCTACATCCTGTTTATTAGTTTGAAATGGACGGATGTTTATTAACAGATCTTCCATTGACGTACTATTGCGCATGTGACTGGCCAATGTATTTTGTAAATGAAACCTAACTACTATTTAAAAAAGCACCAAATGATGCTGCATATATAATCTTAACATATATTCAGAGCAGGGGCGTAGCGAGGGGGGGGGGGGCGGGGGTGCGGACCGCACCGGGTGACACCATTTAAGGGGGTGAAACCAAGGCAAAAAATAGCAAAATATATAGGGAAAAACTTGAGGGGGGTGCAAATCGAAAACTTGAGGGGGGGGGGGGGTGCAAATCGAAAATTTGAAAGTTTCTCCCCGGAAGGGTAGCTACGCCTCTGGGGGTGTGACACCATTAAGTGCCGCACCAGGTGACACCCGACCTCGCTACGCCACTGATTCAGAGAAACTAAAAGGTAATATACATGTCTACTAGATTTAATGTTTTAAAATATTATAAACAAAATCATTGTTGTTTTAATTTGCTAGTTACATAAATGGAAAACTATTCCAGGTTAAATCATGTTTAATCTGAAATGTTTTGTCTTAGAAATTTGACTGATTTTGTTTCATGAGATTGTTTGGTCACAGATATTTTTCTAAGAAATGTGCTCTAAAATTAAAACTGCTTTAATTTCTACGGTTCTTCGGTATATTTCTTTATCTCTTGTGCGCAATATTTTTAACTATCCACTCTCTTTTCATACATTTTGCAAATGTGTATGTTTGATAATGCGCATACTTTCACAAAGTACAAAATTAACAAGAATCAATTACATTTTAAATCATTTATGACACAGAAAAAATATTTTTTAAAATTCTACAAGAGATTCTCTCAAGCTATAAAAAAAAAATTTTCAAGTTACTGTGAGAGATAGAGTAAAGTGTGTTTTTCGTTTTAATTATATTTAAGTACATTTGGTGTGACTTTTTAAAAGGGGTAGCTTTTCCAATAATCGATGAAATAATCAGCTAGTTCCGATTTTCCCATAGTTTATCGTTTTCTGGTAAACAAAACTTTCTCCAAGGCGATCATCGGAGATTCCATCCCCAACATAAGCAGGAAGGCGGCCATGTTGGATACCACCAGCAGACCTAAGAACGACACCACCTAAAGTCAAAAAAGATGTTATTATAATATTATTCTGAATGAAACTTTATAGATTTTAAACTATGAGGAAATGATAAGATTAGAATATTTAGTTGATGGAGGCTCGTCAAATGTTTATCCTGTGATTTAAATCGATATGATTGTAACTGGTAAAATAACTATTTGAGAAATAAAAGTGTTTGGGCATCTTTCTATAAACTACCAATCTCTTGATTAAATAGCTAGCCATTTTTTTTAGATTTCATCGTGTTTCTCTATACGAAATTTACAATACTCCATGATTTCTTGTGGAGGCTTATATAAAACAAGTTATATAGTGTAGAACCAGGGGCGGAACTACAGTGCCGCCAGACCCTGCAATGCTGGGGGGGGGTGGGCTGGCACGCCTTTTGGGGGCCCATAGCCGACCATAATAAATTTTTTATTGTTTAAAAAAAAAAAAAAAAAAAAAAAAAAAATATATATATATATATATATATATATATATATATATATATATAGGGGGCCCACAATTTTTTGCGGGGTGGCCCTTTTCTTCTAGTTCCGCCACTTTGTAGAACATAATCATCCGTACAGGTGTTTTTTTTAAGACGTCTGACCACCAGACGAAACAAAATAAAGTTAAACGTGAGTACGAACCAGACTGGAATCCATTAGGTGATACGCGGACTCCAGGTTGCCGAAATAGATGACCATGATGTAAGGATGGATGAGATACGCCATGTAGGTCAACCTGCTCAATGGGACAAAGGCTGACCAGGACAGGAACTTGTTGACTGGACCTAACGGCATATTTAAACATATGTATGGGCAGTTGTTTATCTAAGTATCAATTATAGGAAGAGTCGATAACATATATATATATATATATATATATATATATATATATATATATATATATATATATATATATATATATATATATATATATATATATATATATATATATATATATATATTTACATATATATATACATATACATATACATATACATATACATATACATATACATATACATATACATATACATATACATATACATATACATATACATATACATATACATATATATATATATATATATATATATATATATATATATATATATATATATATATATATATATATATATATATATATATATATATATATATGAGAGTGTATGTCTGTGTAGGCCCTATTTGTGTGTGTCTATGTAAAGGTGTGTGCTTTGTGTTTGGTGTGTATTTCTGTGTGTGTCTGTGTGAGTGTAGCTCCAGACTGACCTCCATATCCGCTCGCGCTGGCCAAAACAATCCACGAAATGCACGCGCCCCAGACCGCCCTTGACACGGCGTTGTAGAAGGCCGACACGGGCGCTGTGCTGTAGCGCTCACCGCTAATGTCACCATGGAGACCGTACAGGACCGCGAGCGCGCTGACAGTGGAAACACACCATCCTACCGCAACAACAGCCTGGGTGAGACAAAGGTTTGGATCAGGTTAATGATAAAAACTCCAAGAGTGAGTCGGCGTGGTCGAGTGGTAGAGCGCTTGACTGCTAACCCGAAGGTCCTGAGTTCAGATCTCTATCTGGATTAGTGACACAATCCACCCAGGTTTAATGGGTACATGAGCTGGACTGCTTACCCATACGTCTCGAGTTCGAATCCGGGTTCAAGTCAGTAGACCGTCCCTGAGTCCACCCAACTCTGATGGGTACCTAACTCACGTTAGGGAAAGTAAAGGCGGCTGGGCATAGTGCTGACCACTCTATCTCTTCATATGCTGAGGTCACAGAAACAAGTGAACTCTACTTCACTTGCCCTATAGACCGTAAGGTTTGAAAGGGGAACTTTATACACGTGAGGCAAAGGCCAATAAAAGTAAACTCTACTTCATCGTTAGATCTGAGAGGAGAACTTGACTTTCTATTACCCCAAGAATTGCTTCCTAAATACATTTTAGCTGAAGTAATTTTAAATATTATTATGTATTTTATTATATATCCACTATTTTTTAAAACATCGTGATAGGTCCCTGACTTAGACCTACCTTGTGTAGTCGAAGTTTCCCTTTCCAAGTAGCCAACAAGACCCCGGCCATGACCCCTATGATGTAGGGACCTATTCTACCGTAGGGGGCGAAATAATAGTGGGTCTGCCAATCTAGTCCGTCCTTTCTGTGGAGAAACAAAAAACAAAAAATATTACTTAAAACAATGCGAATTTAATTTATCTTTCAACTATTGACTGTCCTGTAACATTAGGCTGACCTTAATCTTAACTTAAACAGCAATACCACAAAAAACTAACACTATGAGGTCCCTATTGAATCTATGTAATATTAGATCCTGTTTTTTTTATTAACTCCCTAACCATATAATTGTAGAAGAGTTTAAGTTAGTTGATTATTTAATCCTCATTAGTTGTAAAAACAAACAAAAGTTACTGTTACGAAGAGCCAAAGCATTTTCTAATGTTATATTTAGGTCCTTAAAGGACGCTATCATGAACTCCGCAGCTCTCTCCATCTTCTTCTATCTCCCCTCTCTACCTCTTCCCCTGTATCTCTCCACACTGTATCACCAGCTCTCCACCCTCTCCCCACTATCTCTCCACTGTACCACCAGCTCTCTCCACCCTCTCCCCACTATCTCTCCACTGTACCACCAGCTCTCTCCACCCTCTCCCCACTATCTCTCCACTGTACCACCAGCTCTCTCCATCCTCTCCCCACTATCTCTCCACTGTACCACCTGCTCTCTCCACCCTCTCCCCACTATCTCTCCACTGTACCACCAGCTCTCTCCACCCTCTCCCCACTATCTCTCCACTGTACCACCAGCTCTCTCCATCCTCTCCCCACTATCTCTCCACTGTACCACCTGCTCTCTCCACCCTCTCCCCACTATCTCTCCACTGTACCACCAGCTCTCTCCACCCTCTCCCCACTATCTCTCCACTGTACCACCTGCTCTCTCCACCCTCTCCCCACTCTGCCTACTGTACCACCAGCTCTCTCCACCCTCTCCCCACTATCTCTCCACTGTACCACCAGCTCTCTCCATCCTCTCCCCACTCTGCCTACTGTACCACCAGCTCTCTCCACCCTCTCCCCACTATCTCTCCACTGTACCACCAGCTCTCTCCATCCTCTCCCCACTATC